>NW_017804331.1:421260-426275 GCF_001625305.1 Branchiostoma belcheri
GGAGGGAGGGTGGCCTACCGTTGGTGTCGAAGAAGGCGAACACCCTGCCGATGGTTGTGGCCGTCTCCGCCTCCTGAACCGTCAGGAAACCGTCTCCGTTCAGGTCCAGCGTGTCGAACGCCTCCACGAACTCCCGCATGTAGAACAGGATCTGTCCGCGCGTGATGAAACCGTCACCTGAAACATGGTAAGTTAGAAACTAGCTAACTAACTAACAGCTAACTAGTTAGCTAGTTAGTTAGTTAGCTAGTTAACTCACAGTCGGCGTCCATAGCGGAGAAGATAGGGGCCACGGACACCCCGTGTAGTTAGTTAGTTAGTTAGCTAGTTAGTTAGTTAACTCACAGTCGGCGTCCATAGCGGAGATGATAGAGGATCATAGGGGCCGCGGACAGTCCGTGTAGTTAGTTAGCTAGTTAGCTAGTTAGTTAGCTAGTTAACTCACAGTCGGCGTCCATAGCGGAGAAGATGGAGGCCACGCTCAGTCCGTGTAGTTAGTCAGTTAGTTAGCTAGTTAGTTAGCTAGCTAGTTAGCCAAGTTAGCTGGTTAGTTAGCTAGTTAACTCACATTCGGCGTCCATAGCGGAGATGATAGAGGATCATAGGGGCCGCGGACAGTCCGTGTAGTTAGTTAGCTAGTTAGCTAGTTAGTTAGCTAGTTAACTCACAGTCGGCGTCCATAGCGGAGAAGATGGAGGCCACGCTCAGTCCGTGTAGTTAGTCAGTTAGTTAGCTAGTTAGTTAGTTAGCTAGCTAGTTAGCCAGTTAGTTAGCTAGTTAGTTAGCTAGTTAACTCACAGTCGGCGTCCATAGCGGAGAAGATGGAGGCCACGCTCAGTCCGTGGTCCGCCTCATGAAGGGTGATGATCCCGTCTCCGTTGATGTCCAGGTTGTCGAAGTACTGCTCGCCCTTCCTGTGGGGCGGGAAGGTACAGACGGAGATGTTGGACAACTTCTACTCTGAATAGCAAAGTTCAAAATCAGTTGTTAAGCAAGAACTGACGTTTCGATGACCGTTGTCACCTGCATCCGAGTCAACAGTCATAACTGGGACTGCATTGTCAGCAGTGCACAGTGAACCAGTTATACTTGCCCTGATGAAGATGACAGACGGTCATCGAAACGTCGGCTATTGTTTAATCTTCAATTCTTGTGTCAGAGAAGAGTAATAAGGATGCAGGCAGAGATGTTGGGACAACATGTCGTGTCCAGAACCGCGCCTGTCTAGTGCTCTGCCTGGATGGGTTGGAGTTAGGTGCGTTCCTGGATAATCTCTGCGTATTCACGAACGTAGCACGGTTCTGGATACGCGTGGAGTATCCAGAACCGTGCCTGAGCAAGGTCCTGGATAAAGCATGGCCGTTCTGGATATACGCGTGGACTATCCAGAACTGTATTTGAACATGGTTATGGATTAAACACGGTTCTGGATGCGCGTGGACTATCCAGAACCGTTCCTGAATATATCCTTAATTCTCATGATCAGAGAAAGCTGAAAAAAAAGTTGGGAGTTACTCACCTGGGCACGGGCAGAGCTGTCGCCATGGTGAGCGCGAGCGCCAAAAACAGCATCATCTTGGAAGAGATATTTCCTGTCGGGTAGAGCGACATTCAGTAATAATGTACCAACGACGACCTAAATTGCACATTTTTGTCACACTGGGCTAAGTACAGGTCACAACGAAACATGATGAACAGATACAGTTGACAGATAGAAGATAAAACTAGCTATAATTAGATAAATTCACCTTCTCCTCGCTTTTCGCTAGTTTACAGTTTTCAGTTTAAAGTAGATAAGAACAGATATGTTTTTCGATGGAAGATTTGTCTAGTTGCACTACTTACACACACACACAGAGAGAGAGAGCGAGAGAGAGAGAGAGAGAGAGAGAGAGAGGAAGAAAAGAAAGAAGAAAATAGAAGGATTAAAGAAACGCATAAGAGCAAAATGGTAAAATTACGTTCCATACCGTTTGTTACGGTTACGTTCGCTTTTCAGTTATAGTAGTTAAAAGAACAGATATGTTTTTCAAAGGAAGATTGTCTAGTTGCACTACTTACGGACAGAGAAGGGGAAAAAGACAGAAGAAATCAAAGAATCAATGAAATGCGCAGAAAGGACAAAATGGAAAAATTACGTTCCATACAGTTTGTTACGTTCGCTTTTCAGTTATAGTAGATAAAGGAAGAGATTTTTAACATGTTTTACGATGAAAGGGGTTTCTAGTTGCACTACTAAGGCCATGTTGATTTGATTATATGGATGACATCCGCGCGCGCATGAATTTTCCTCAAAAAAAAGTTTCCAACCACACTGTAAATTGTACAAAACAGTTGCAAAATGAGCAAATATATACCGAAAGTTGCAAAAAAATGTTTGAAAACGATTCCAACGTCGTAGAATGCCAAAATCAAACAAAAAACTAAAATGCAAAGAAATGAATTTAAAGAGTAGATTATTCGCCATACCATACTCTGTGTCATTTGTTCGACCTTCATAACAACGTAGATTTCATGAAAGCAACTTTTTTTTTTGGAAAACTTTTTTTTTATTCGCGCGCTCGCATCAGTTTTGGGGTTCCCAGAGGATGTCATCCATATAATCAAATCAACATGGCCTTACAGAGAGAGAAGGGAAAGAAAAGAAAGAAACCAGTAGGATTAAAGAAATGCACAGAAAGGGCAAAATGGAAAAAAACTCCGCTCCATACCGTATGTTACGGTTACGTTCGCTTTTCAGTTATAGTAGCTAAAAGAACAGATATGTTTTTCGATTTGTCTAGTTGCACTACTTGCAAAGAGAGAGAGAGGGGGGGAGGAAAAGAAAGAAGACAATAGAAAGATTAAAGAAATATGAAATACCGTTCCATACCGTGTGTTACGTTCGCTCGTACAGGTTAACCTTGGCTTTCAGAACTGGCGAGTAGAGGGCTGTCGCCTGAATATTTATACTTTCTTACTGGACTCTTCAAATTTTTGGCGTGGTCAAATTGCAAAAAAAAGTTGCCACTAAACGTAACCCTTCAATTAAACTGCCTAACAGGAAGATATCTGAATTTTAAAACAAACATCACATTGAAGAAAAATTTACTGACACCGAATTTTTGTTAAACTTTTATTGAAAGTTGTCTATATTCCGAATAATACAGTAATTTTCCCCCATTGATTGACTAAACACCGTGAGAATTCCGACAGCCTGTAACCACATCATACTTTGATGATAACAGTCGTTATACAACCAGTCAATATGAACGGCAAATAACTAAGATAACAAAAGGAAGTCCAGGATTCGATCGATGTCATTACAAACATGGGCGACACGCGGAGTCTAGCCTGCTTATGTTGAGGTCACAATTCCCACACGGGGCCCGGTGTTGAGCCAAATCCTTGAGCTGCCACATACGTGAGAGGTCAGGTGTTTAGGGCTAGGGTTAGGGTAAGAGTTGGGGTTAGGGTTAGGGTTAGGGTTAGGGTTGGGGTTTGGGTTAGGGTTAGGGTTAGGGTTAGGGTTGGGGTTTGGGTTAGGGTTAGGGTTAGACTTACGATTGGGGTTTAGGTTAGGTTTAGCCTCCCACATCACGACTAAACCCCTCCCACCCCTTGTCTTAGGTATATTGGAAACCCCCAAGTAGTGTCGGAGTCATGTATTTGGCTTGACACCGGCCGGGCAGCTTCTGGGTACGAAAAATACTATATAAAAGACAACAAAACACAGAAAAGTTTTCAGTAATAATCATGGGAATTATTTCTGTGTATTCTTGATATGAAGTGTTATGCCAACAGCCCGGTCGGGTCCCGGTTTGGTAATGTGACCTAAGCATTAGCAGGCTTTTAATATACGACTGGGGCTTTTTGTGAGGCTTTTATAATTCATTTCTTTCTCTTATGGCATATTACTTCTTGTATTGCTACGTTTTTATACCAGTCCCAGTGATGTGCCATGATATTTAAAAAGTGTTTTTGAAAAGCTACTAAAAACATAATCGTCTGACAAAGGTGATAAAGTGTACGCCATCCATACCTAGGCTTTAGGCCACAACAAGTAAATTTTATGGATGACATCCTCCGCCGACTCCAAATCTAATGCGAGTGGGCGAAAAAAAAACAAGGCGGGCGGAAAAAACAAGGTTCCTACATTTTAAAATGTTGACTCAACCATTGTACAAATGGTTTTATCCAATGCGAACATCATATACACAGCCAGCATCACATATCACTGCATCAAAGTAAGAAACAAAAAATTAAATCAGAGCCTTTTCTTGTCTCCTCTCTTCAGTTATCTGCCTCCCGGCATGGCAACAGACATCTTTGCCCATTTTCGGCATGTTGACCACTGTCAGAGGGCAACAAAATTTCTTGTTTTTTTTTTCAATGTCATCCATAAAAATTACTTGCTGTGGCCTTCTGGTACTAACAGAAATGACGGGCACATGTACACCACGTTACGTCTGTAGACACGTGCCAGTGAAAGTATTAATCTTCTGCCGACAGAATTTTATCAATGATTAGCTTTTTTATCGTCCTGTCAGGATGTTATACACGAAGATAGCAGCTACGTGACGTCACGTATGTAGAGTGGTGTCCGCGCGAGCGTTAACCTTTCATTTCAGGGCAGGGTTGGACAAGTCCCATTGCCCACTTGCCCAGGGCAAAAAGTACTGTTCAGGCAAGTGAATATCCCCCTGTACTTGTCCGATTGGGCAAGTAAATTTTTTGGATCCAAAGTATAGCTGCTACGGCGTTTGGAGCAAGTCAAACCACCTTATTTCGATAAATAAAGCATCCAACACTATAAACTCCAAAATAAGATAATTTCCTTGGTGATGGTAAAAATGCATAGAAATATGTATATTTTGGGCAAGTGAAAAAATGGTTCGGGCAAGTGGAAATGACCTTGTACTTGCAGAGGGCAAGTGAATTTTTGAAAATTTGTCCAACCCTGCAGGATGCTATAAATTATCATCTTTCTTGGTTAGCCTGTCAGAATAGCCTCTACCAGACTTCGGGGGGGGGGG
>NW_017804331.1:427982-428402 GCF_001625305.1 Branchiostoma belcheri
ACTCCTGACGTCATCACGTTTCCGACTTCCGGAAAGTCAGCGATTGCATCACAAATCTGACGAAGGTTGACGGGATCAGCCGAAATTAGGTGAGTTCTCCTTATTGTGTTGGAACAAGTCAAAACTCTTTAACTATGTATTCTACCAACACAGATGAGCTTTTCATTCGAATATAAAAAAGAAAATGGTTAAGAAAACCCTTGACTCTCCTGTCTAGTTAAAGTTTTCTTCTTTTTTTATTTATTTAGTGGTTATACCCCAATTTAAAAACGGGATCCAAACTCGGGACACCTTGGTTCCTAGCCTCCGCAGCAGGCTTATAGAACTGGGGGTTTGGTGGTCTTCGGCTAGTTTTCTGATTAGCCCAGTTCTAAAAACGGGGGTAATTCAACCAGGCCGGCTATGTTGTCTATATGCAAT
>NW_017804331.1:428994-447502 GCF_001625305.1 Branchiostoma belcheri
GAAAGGCGGGTGAAGGGTTCTTTGCTGCCGAAGGGAAACGGCTAACGGCCCGAAACGAGTTTGGCATCCAGGACACAGGTTATCGGGCTCACCGTGCTAGCCTGAAGCTACCAGGCTTCGGGGGGGCTGGGACCTGGGGCGGGGCCACACCCGGCCGGACACCGGTCATGGGAGCCGGCAGGTGGCCGGTACCGAGGTTATCGTGCTGGGGTCTCACCTAGCCTGGTCTTACGTGGTTGGGGCATGTTAGTTGGGGCAGGCTGTGTCTTCGGGGCTGTAATAGCTTCGATGTCAAGCCTGGACCATAATTTAAAGTTACGTGACCACATAAAGACGTATATAACAACTGTTGCCCACACAATTAACTGTAAGCTTCAGAGAGTAACACCTGTTATGTCTCTATGGCTTAGCCACACGTGGATGCCCAAACGCAAGGGTCCTATGGACGAAATGGGTTTTTCTCTAACACTACTGCTATCTAAGGCCACACCAATTTAATCTGTTGGTTCTCGAAAATAAGGGCGTAAATAAAAAAAATAAAAACAGGTCTTGGCATCCTATTACAGCCCCAAAGGCTTAGATAGGAGCCATGAAGTCAACACAAAAGGCTGGGATAAAATTTAAACAATGAATTTTTAACTTTTAATCAAACCACTGGATTGATAGATGGAAAAAGTGTAACAACTAGGAAGAAAAGGACTTTCCTCAACTGTTGAGGGCAAAATATGAGCTTTTTTTTGCAAATCAGAGAAAAAATGAAGAGGCGAATCCGAGAACCAAAAAATTAAATTTGTGTGGCCTAACTGTGCAGTAAAACAGGTACCTGTGACTGGGGCTAGATGTGTAATACTAGTAAATACATATTCTCCAAGCACATTTTTAGCCATTGGTTTATTTTGATATTATTTCAGGTTTTTTATTTTGCTTTATTTTTTTAAGTTCTTTTTTAAGAGCTCATTGGACACTGCCATGCGAGTTTGATACTGTCCAGTAGCAACCAAAAGAGAGATTACTGAATACACACATTAGAAAGGTTTCTATCTTGTATGCAAAACTCTTGCTATGAGTGGATACTTCAAGGTTGTCATTAAACATTACAAAGTCACTATAAATAGGTACATTAAATCACCTTTCCACAGATTGAAGCTTACAGTTGCTTTCTCTGTTCCTGATCTCACATTCACAGCCATGTTGGACTCGACACAAAACATCAGTACGTAGTGCCTCACAACTATCAAAAACACAACTGCAATTCATTGATGATGATCTCCAAGCAGATCCTACGGTGGCAAGACAGTATCCATTGGCCTGAGGAGTAACCATTAGCCACAAACGTTCACTCATCGGTACAATTGATACTGTCTTGCCACCGTAGGATCTGCTTGGAGATTACTTGATGACCTACATGTGCACATGTGGGCAAATCCATCAGAGGAGACATTTTGTGCCTTCAGTTTTAAGAACTTTATTTAATGTCATCCCATAAGAGTACATGAAATATTACCTCTTGTGCAGCAGACACTGAAGGAAAAGTGATCACCTACACTGTACACTTCATAGCAAGACACTTGATAACATTCTTTTTGTTTCATCAAACATTCTGGCAGCTCAAGGACATAATGTAGTTTGTATTCTCCATTGTTGAACTGACAGATATTTGAAAGGAGGTTATGAAAATAGCCAGTCCCCACACCTGGTGCTCAGCCAGCCAATGTTTGATTGTATTCCTCCCTTAACACATACTTATTGCATATCAAACACATATAAACCCGTCACAACCTGTTTCTAACAGCACTACACAGCACTGAAAAATCAGTTTTAGTTTCAGTCACCTAGCCAATAGAACCTTGGTAATACTGGTTTCAATCATAGTCTCTTAAGTAATAAACATCTCTGAATATGACATAAAAAGTGAGAAAATGAATCTTCAACATCCAAATTGTAACTATTCACAAAAAAATTAGTCACCTTTTGATTTCTTGTGTCGAAACATAATAATATGATAGTGGTCCAGTATGTCAAAATAATACAGTGGAAACTCTACCTGTTTTCATATGTAACACATTAAGTTTTCACGCTTAGGCATGTTAAAATGAACAAATATTAATGCTATCAACTATAACTCAACTGTAAGACAAAAGATTCTGCAACAAGAAGCTACCGGTGGTTTTTCTATCCTTATTGAACAAGTTAGTTCACCTTATAATTCCTCCTATGCTGTAACCAAACATTGTGTAGATGACAACAATGCATTGAGTAGATCTGATCTGTCAAGAAAACTAATCATAAAAAGCAGCAATTCTTAATATTTTCTATACATGAATACCACTGATGGCAAAATGAAGCTTTTGAGTGCCAAGATTGGCACAACTGATTATGGTCTGCTCTCCTGTATGTATAATACATGATATTATTTTATTCCTTGCAGAATCAATATCTCCGCAGCTCAGTATACATTTATTACAATTGATTAATTAGCCAGTATGTGAAAATAATTTTCAGATAAAATACAACCACAAAAAAATTGACAATCTTAAAGCTCCTGAAACCTTATTAACACTTTTGAAGAAAAACATAAAGACCTCTTTATTACCTAAATCTCCTAATGTAAAATCCACCTCTTCTCCAAACAAATAAGGTCAATGACCTGGGCCAGAGGACTGTCACCATGGTAACCGATGGTTTGGTATTACATGTAGTCAGAAGTAGAACAAGTAACATTATGTAGAAAGTGGTAGGAGAATTGGAGGGGCTGGTCACTATATAATGAATATGTTTGAGTAAGAGAGAACAGAGCAGTGGTTTACTAGGCTAGACCATGTGAAAGTAAACATCATGCATTTGCTTTGCAAATGTGACCTTTATAGTTTCCTGGTATTTTCCATGTATTTCAGAAGGGGACATCATTGCGTTTCAAACTGTAACCAAACCATTTCTGGAAGTGGTCATGGAGGAATTACAAGCTGCAGGCTCCCAACTTGGCTCCTTTCTGAGGGCCTGCATGTGCTCTTTTCGTAAGGCGTAATCAGGCCATTTTAAGTCTCCGTAATCCGTAGGCAGCCCTCCCAAATTATCGCAATTCCTAATCAGTACACTAGCCTTAACGTGCAATTGTTTATAATCAGATCTGAGAATGTAACATACTTTGTACTCGGTGGCAAAAATTTTGCGTAACTTGTAATCACTACCCCCCCATGCAGGCCCTCGTTTCTGGAGCTACGTGTTGGCCGGGCTCATCACTGGCCGTTCTTGCCGTTGTTGCTCTTGGGATGGTGCGTGATGAAGTTCAGCAGGTCGATCGCCGTCACCAGCCCGAAAATCATTTTCTTGGACTGGAGTTCACTACCCCCGTCTACTGAGAGGGAAACACACAAAGAAAAGTCCAAACCTTGTTAGAATTTTCAGGGGCACTAGCCCAACATCTGTACAAACCTTGGCTCAAAAGCAAATCAGTGCCGATTTCTATGATTCAAAGGGTTGCTAAAGTGAGCTTGATGTTGAAAACTTGAAGAAAATATACCCGTGAAGTTCACTCTAAACATTGACAAATTGTAACAACATCCCGGTAATATTGTGTGGAACAATGAAAATCTCCTATTAGCTAGAAAAGAAACTGTTGAGGATGTAGAAAGAAGTGAGCCCAAAACTCAGTCTCAGTCTTGGAAAAAAAGGGGTACCACAGGCAAACATTAACGTTGTAAGTCAAAAGGTTGCTAAAGTGGGTTTGGTAGAAAGATTCAGGTTGGACATTATACTACCGATATATAGTATGAAGAAAATATACCTGTGCCCATGTGAGGCTTTTTGTAATGTTTTTGTTCGTGTGTTTGTATATGTATTGCAATGTTAATTTGTATTTGCCAGACAAGTAACTGTAAAAAAATCAGTGTTATTCAGCATGTTTTTCTACAGGCTGCGAGGCTTTTTTTAAAATGACTAAACTGTTATTGAACTGTTATTGATTGAACTGTTATTGAAGTTCACTCTAAACTCCATTGACAAAATGTCAACATGCATATATCCCTGTAATGTGTAAGAGAAAGTGTAGGTTGAGTGCAGAACTCACATTGTCTTTGTTCGTGGATGACCAGAGCAAAATGCTGCGTGTCCAGGATACGAGACAGGCTGCCCAGGGTGTCGTCCAGGGTTATCTACAACAACAGAAAACAACTGTCAGTCATACAACAGCACTTCCCTACATGGGAACTACCAAACCTCAAGCCTTCAAATATACTGCTCTTATGCAACAGATTCTTGTCTGCTTATTCTCTTGAAGCTGTGCTTTTGCCAGTGATTATTGAAGCCTCTGAAATATCCTTTCCTCTCATATGAACCACAGTTTTTACATAATAGTTAAGAGTTCAGCTAATATTTGGAAACTGATGAAATGTAGTAGATGCTACAATGTACTTGAAACGTCTGTTTTTAGAATCTATCAAGTTGCTTGAGAAACTGCACCTGCTGCGGCTGTTTGTAAGTGTACCCATGCACCTGCTGCGGCTGTTTGTAAGTGTACCCGCCTGCACCTGCTGCGGCTGTTTGTAAGTGTACCCACCTGCACCTGCTGCGGCTGTTTGTAAGTGTACCCACCTGCACCTGCTGCGGCTGTTTGTAAGTGTACCCACCTGCACCTGCTGCGGCTGTTTGTAAGTGCACCCACCTGCACCTGCTGCGGCTGTTTGTAAGTGTACCCACCTGCACCTGCTGCGGCTGTTTGTAGAGCACGTGGGAGACGGGCGTCTGGCTGTTGACGCGGCCGGCCACCAGCTGTGACATCATGTTGCCCAGGGTTACCATGCCCAGGATCTCCCTACAATGCAAAAATGGTGGCCGTAAATCTCATGCTTACTCTACAGCTCGCCGACAAAACATAACGGCTGGTATTTGTTAGTGCCATTTCCTGGTACATCCAAAAGACGAATGGCCATTGGACATTGGAGTTTTATTTGGCACAGCCAGTAATAAAACGTCTCTCACCTGCTTACGTGGCAAATGATAAGGGTTAAGAATAACCAGAGGATTATCTTAGCGTGCCGTACTTGAACCACACTCTGGTGAAGATAAGAACTCACCCTGCCTCCCCCACCACGGGCATCTGGTCGATGGCTTCTGTCTTCATGAGGTCGATGGCCTCTGCACAGGTGACGGTCGGCAGGACGGTGATGGGCGCGTGTAGCTGCAGGTCGTGGACCTTCATGTCCCACCACCTGTACAACAACACAGCATCGTTACAGCTCATCATTACAACAGCTACAACACAACAGCTACAACACAACACACACAGGTGCAGCTGCAGGTCATGGACCTTCATGTCCCACCACCTGTACAACAACACAGCATCATTACAACTCATCATTACAACAACTACAACACAACAGCTACAACACAACACAACACACACAGGTGCAGCTGCAGGTCGTGGACCTTCATGTCCCACCACCTGGGAGACATCACAACACGATGATTATACAATTTCCAGGATCTATAGGACAAACATTATTACACAGTACGGACCACCTACGACACGGCACAGCATGGTGGACCTACATGTACACACACACACACACACACTCACACACATGCATACACACACACATGCACACATAACACAGCATCATCCACAACAGTGCCTTTAGACCCCCCAGTCCTGTAGACGTACCAGGGTTTGTTCTTTTCCGCCCCCTCCGACGTCTTCTCCAGAAAGTTCCTCTCCGACATCCAGTCATCGCTCAGGTGCTTCGACCTGCATGAACAAGTCAGCAACATACAGATTATATACAGGAGATTATATAGGGAACCCAGCACAACATGACCAGCATGAACAATCAGCAACTTACATGTAGTTCCTTATGGAGTCTGGCAGGGTTAGGGTTAACTGTATATCCCACTAGGAAAGCAGAACTTACATGTAGTTCCTTATGGAGTCCGGCAGGGTTAGGGTTAACTGTATATCCCACTAGGAAAGCAGAACTTACATGTAGTTCCTTATGGAGTCCGGCAGGGTTAGGGTTAACTGTCTGACATGGTCTTGCTACTAGGAGATTTCAATGCCCAAGTAGGATCTGACAACTCAGGATTCGCAAATGTGATTGGCACAGAAGGGGTTGGCACACGGAATAATAATGGGGAAAGACTTCTAGGATTGTGCAGTACATATGGAATTGGCATAACGGGTACATGGTTTAGACATCCCAATATACACAAAAGAACATGGATATCCCCAGACGGACAAACAAGAACCCAAATTGACTACATTTGCATATCAATAGGGCAAAGGCAAACCATAAGCAACTGCAGGGTGTACAGAGGAGCAGACATTGATAGTGATCACCACCTCGTAGTTGCAGAATGGAAGGTTAAGTTCAAACAACAGAAGAAAAAGAAAGGGAATATACAGTATAATTTTGACAAATTAAGATATGATGAATGCACGAACAAAGCCTATCAGGATGAGCTGAGAAAGAATCTTGCAGGGGTAAATCCTGAAGCTAATGCAGAGGAGGTATACCAAAAATACAGTAATACAGTGAACTCATTCACAGCAAGTAACCTAGAGAAACAACGAAAACCAAACAAACCTTGGATTCAACAGGAGACATGGGCGGCCATTGAAGAGAGGGGAACACTTAAAGAGTTAGTATGCAACCGAAATACCCGTGCTACCCGTCGAAAATATGTAGCTCAAGCAAAGAAAGTGAGAGACCTAGCAAATAGTGATAGGCAGAAATGGTATGATGAGCAGGCGCTTGAAGCAGAAAAGGCGGCTAAAGCAGGTAACACCCGAGTTGTATTCGAGAAAATTAAGATTCTGTCTGGCACAAAAGGTCAAAAACTGTTACAGCCAGTGAAGAATAAAGATGGAGTTTTACTAACGGACGAACACAGTCAGGGAAAAAGGTGGGCTGAGCACTTTTCTGAAGTATTCAACAGACCAATCCCCACAAACCCACCAGTAATACCACCAGCCAACACAGACTTACCAATTAAGGTTGAACCCTTCTCAATGGAGGAAGTAGAAGAGGCCATAGGGAGGCTAAAGCCAAGGAAGGCCCCAGGAATTGATAACATCTCGGCAGAGCAGATTAAGGCAGGGGGTACAGCGTCCACAGAATGGCTATACACAATATGCAACATTGTCTTGGAAACAGGGGAGGTACCCAAAGACTGGAAACGGGCAATAATCGTCAAGCTGCCAAAGAAAGGTGATTTAACATGTTGTGATAATTGGAGAGGAATTGCCCTACTTTCTGTGCCGGGAAAAGTGCTAGCATCACTTTTGTCCAGCAGAATTAAACAGGCAGTAGATGAGGTCATGCGGGAAGAGCAAGCCGGTTTTAGAAGTGGGAGGTCATGTTCGGATCAGATCTTTGTGCTCAGGCAAATACTGGAGAAGTATGTAGCTAGGGACAAACCACTTACGATCAACTTTGTGGACCTTGAGAAAGCGTTTGACAGTGTGTACAGACCTTCGCTTTGGGCAATAATGAGGCACTATGGAATACCAGAAAAACTCACCAGGGTCATCAAGGAGATGTACAACGGATGTGAATGTGCAGTCAGGTTGGATAGTGGTGACATCTCGGAATGGTTTAGTGTGGTCACAGGAGTGCGGCAGGGTTGTATTTTGTCACCGCTTCTTTTTGGCTTGGTTATAGACTGGTTGATGAAGACCGTGACAGAAGGTAAGAAGCAAGGGATACCATGGACTAGACATGGGCACCTGGAGGACTTGGACTTTGCCGATGATCTCGCTCTTATCAGTGAGGAAAGACAGAAGATGCAGGGAAAAACTGACAAGCTGTCTGTCACTGGTCGATCTGTTGGGCTATGCATAAGTAAGAAGAAGACCAAAGTAATGACAGTGAACCAGGAGAAAGCAGTGGCCATCAAGTTGGATGGGGAAGATCTGGAGGAGGTATCCAAATTTACTTATCTGGGTAGCACAGCAGACAAAGAGAACAACGTCAGTGTTGAGATTGGAAAAAGGATTGGGCTAGGGGCAGCTGCATTTACGAAACTGAAAAGAATCTGGAAGGATAAACATATAAAGATTGGTACGAAAATACGGATATACAATGCATGTGTGCTGTCTACAGTCCTGTACGGGTCTGAGACGTGGCAAATGACCTCCAATCAGGAAAAACGGCTGGACGTTGCGGATCAGAGATGGCTTCGGGCCATATTAAAAGTCAGGTGGCAACAACACACTAGCAATGACGAGATCAGGCGTAGGACAGGTCAGCCAAAGCTCTCTAAACTAGTACAAAGAGCAAGGCTGAGGTGGCTAGGCCACGTTTCTAGAATGCCAAGGCAAAGACTGCCAAAAGTGGTGTTAACGTGGTGTCCACAAGGAAAAAGGAAGAGGGGCGGTCAGAGTATGACGTGGAGAAAAACAGTGGAAAGAGACCTTACAGTGATGGGTTGCGAATGGGAGGGGGCGCAACGAGCAGCACAAGACAGAGGAAGATGGAAATCAATGATGGCCCGCCTCAGCAGTAGCTGATATGCGGTGGAGCAGTAGGTAGGTAGGTAACTGTTACAGTATATCCCACTAGGAAAGCAGAACTTACATGTAGTTCCTTATGGAGTCCGGCAGGGTTAGGGTTAACTGTATATCCCACTAGGAAAGCTACATACATGTAGTTCCTTATGGAGTCCGGCAGGGTTAGGGTTAACTGTAGATGATACTGGGAAAGCAGAACTTACATGTAGTTCCTTATGGAGTCTGGCAGGGTTAGGGTTAACTGTATATCCCACTAGGAAAGCAAACTTACATGTAGTTCCTTTTGGAGTCTGGCAGGGTTAGGGTTAACTGTATATCCCACTAGGAAAGCAGAACTTACATGTAGTTCCTTATGGAGTCAGGCAGAGTTAGGGTTAACTGTATATCCCACTAGGAAAGCAAACTTACATGTAGTTCCTTTTGGAGTCTGGCAGGGTTAGGGTTAACTGTATATCCCACTAGGAAAGCAGAACTTACATGTAGTTCCTTATGGAGTCCGGCAGGGTTAGGGTTAACTGTATATCCCACTATGAAAGCTACATACATGTAGTTCCTTATGGAGTCCGGCAGGGTTAGGGTTAACTGTATATCCCACTAGGAAACAGAACTTACATGTAGTTCCTTATGGAGTCCGGCAGGATGACCACACAACGCTGGCCTTCCTTCAGGTCCTTGGCACACTGAACAGCCGCTGCCATCGCACTGCCAGAACTCCCACCTGGGAACAATATAGAAACACTGAAACACACTCCTTTTTTCCGTAAATAATTTCATCAGGTTGGAAGATACTTAGGGTATAGAATTTTCTTCTTACACAACCAGTAAGGTTCTCACCTGCTTACATTTCGATGTCTATCAGACACCTTCCTCAGAAGCTATGAGGAAGGTGTCTGATAGACATCGAAACGTAACCACTGAAACACACTGTGATTCACTTTGTCTTCATGGTATAAATTTCATAGTCTGAGCAAAATGGACATGTTCACAGAACATGTAACGTTACAGCCGCTGCCATGGCACTACCATAACTGTCATCTGGGAATAGTACACAGCATAGAAACACTGAAACACATTGTCATTCACTTTGTCTTCATGGTAAATTTCATAGTGTAAGGAAAATGGACATGTTCACGGAACTGCTGCCATTGTACTACCAGAACCCACACCTGTTGGAAATTTACAGATGGATATTAACATAAATATTAACATTTACATAATCAAAAACTTACAATGCACGTGGGCTTACAATACTATACAGATTCACAATTCGTACTCTGCATTTTGTAAGTCTTTCATGCATGGTTCTTACAGTGAAAGAGTGAATGAAAGAGCAGTGTTCTTACCACACAGCAGCCCCTCCTCCTGGATGAGTTTGCGGGCCATGAGGAAGGTTTCCCTGTCGTTGGACTTGTACCACTTGTCGACCACCCGTCTGTCCAGCACGGTGGGGACAAAGTCGTACCCGATCCCCTCCACTTCGTAGAAGTTTGTGTCCGTCTTGTTCAGCTCTTCTGGCTCGGCCAGGTCCGAGCCCTCAGGGTCAACAGCTACAACCTGGGCAACACAAAGAAGGATGAACAACATAAGGGAGGACTTCCACCACCTCCACTTACACAGCGTGAACCCACAGTATAGAGGCAAATGGCAGGCATCAAGCCTCAGCATCAGTGTGCAAGCCTCAGGGTCAACAGTAACAATCTGTACAACAAAGAAAGTAATGAGTGTACATTTGTACGTCTCAGCTACATTATGTCTCCAGGGGCATGACTTGGATCTCATGTAATCCAGTTACAAGGTCTAGGCATGCCCCTTGGCTACCTGCAGACAGTAACCACCCACACAATATGCAGCTTAGGCAAACACGGCGATACAAACCACCCAAAGGGACACAAAGATATCTACGTAGCCCGGTTCCCTCAATGTTGCACATATTGAACACCTTGGACTTATAGTAGATTATTTTTTTATAATAGCTCTATATGTTGTAATAGTGTTTTATCTTATGTTTGTTGTAATCGTTTTTATGCTATATCATGTAATTTGTAACCGATCTTGTAACGATGTAATTTTAACATAAAAGTGCAATAATCTAGTGCAATAAAAAGTGCAATAATCCAGTGCAATATTTGATGCTTATGCTTAAGTTATGTACATGTTAAATATATTCTACCTGTGTATCCCATTGTAAAAGCTGCCCAATTCAGCCCGCGGGCTGCAATTAGCAACTTATATGTATGTTGTATGTATGTTCCTTTCGAAATAAACCAGTCTATATATACATGAAGGTGGTGACAAGACGTAAGTGGCTGATTAAATTTTGTGGGCTGACATTTGGATCATAAAAGTAGTTAGATAATTTTTTTGGGGGGGACAAAAATACATGTTTGTATTCAAATCACGCTTGCATTTGTTCCTAGAAACCTGAAACAGTTCTCTGCAGACTGACTATCTCTGGTTTTGTCTCTCGCACCTGAATATTGGGATATTTCTCCTTCAGCTTCCTGGCCAGTCCACTGATGGTCCCTCCCGTCCCTGCCCCGGCTACAACCATGTCAACTGGACCTGAGGAAGAACAAAAAATCTCCTAGTGTCAACTCATTCAGTTCACTCAACTCAACAATCTTCTATCAAGTTCTATCAAACCCTCTCCCTGTCCCAGCTACAACCATGTCCATGGGCATAAACAAAATGTAACTCCCATGATAGTGTCAGCATAAACAATCTTCTGTTCTATCAAAGAATAAACATTGATGTGTATATCAAATGCTTCAGTATCACCATGTACAACGTACAAGAGAAAACTCACCATCACACTGAGCTATGATCTCCTCAGCTGTCCCATCATAGTGAGCGATGGGGTTACTGGGGTTCCGATACTGGGAAGAAAAAGGGTTCAACATCTTAGTACATGTACATTAGCACTACTGCAACCAGTAGTGCTCTGTTCTTGGCTAAACCATGCATTAACATTGTACATGTGCTGGCTACGTTGTCAATCAACTTTTGGCTCCACAGTTACAAGTTGGGACAAACATCTTGCTCTGGAATACTTTCTTTCACTATTTCATGGCCTGCAGTGGCCCGACTAGACATTGTGTCCCTGGGAAAGGCACTTAACATAACTCTCCTCACTCCACCCAGGTGTAAAATGTGTGCATGTACCTGGCTTCTGTTGGGAAGGTAAAAGGCATTGGAAGGTCCACCTTCCAATACTGTATCCTAGACACAGTACATAACAGCCCACTTCCCCTATGGCCCCAAAATGGCTATACATGTAGGACTACCTTTACCTAAATAACAACCCACTGCCCCTATGGCCTGAAGAAGGCTTATGGACTAGCTTTTATGTTCTGCCTGTTGGTACCTGATCGAGGATATGTGAGTTTGTGTGTGTGTGTGTGTGTGTGTGTGTGCTTGTGTGTGTGTATGTGTGTGTGTGTGTGTGTGTGTGTGTGTGTGTGTGCGCGCGCGCGCGTGCACATGTGTGTGTCGTACCTGATCGAGGATATGTGAGTTAGGGATCTACTGGTTCAGACGCTGTGTGCGTGTGTGTGTGTGTTTGTGCTTGTGTGTGTGTGTGTGTGCGCGTGTGTGTCGTACCTGATCGAGGATATGTGAGTTAGGGATCTCCTGGTTCAGACGCTGTGTGTGTGTGTGCGCGCGTGCAAACGTGAGCGCGCGTGTGTATGTGGTACCTGGTCCAGGATATGTGAGTTTGTGTGTGCGTGTGTGTGTGTGCGTGTGTGTGTGTCGTACCTGATCAAGGATATGTGAGTTTGGGATCTCCTGGTTCAGACGCTGTGCGACTCCGATGTGAGACTCGGGCGCGTCGAACGAGGCGCTGGTTGGGGTTCGCACGATCTCTGCTCCCAGGGCGCGGAGGATGTTCACCTTCTCCATACTCATCTTCTCGGGCATCACGATGATGCAGCGGTACCCTTTCACCGCAGCGGCCAGGGCCAGACCAATTCCTGCAGGGGAGAACAACAAGTTAAACATGTTCACTACTGGCACAGCAGGAGCCAAGGCAAGGCCGATTCCTGTAGGGGAAACAACAGTTAACTACTACAAACATGTACACTACAAGCAGAGCAGCGGTACCCTTTCACCGCAGCGGCTAAAGCAAGGCCAATTCCTGCAGGGGAAACAACAGTTAACCACTACAAACATGTACACTACAAGCAGAGCAGCGGTACCCTTTCACCGCAGCAGCCAGGGCCAGGCCAATTCCTGCAGGGGGAACAATAAAACATGTACACTACAGGCATAGAAAAGACTGCAGAACAGTTAAACTTGTTCACTATAGGCATAGCAGCTGCCAAGGCCTACAAACATAGCACCGGTAACCCCTTTAAGAGCAGCGGCCAGGACAAGGTCAATACCTGCAGGGGGAACAATAAAACATGTACACTACAAGCAGAGCAGCTGCCAAGGCAAGGCCAACCTCATTGCCAAAGAGGGCGATAAACAGTCATTGAAACAATGGATGTGAAAACCGAATGGTTGTAAACAAAAGCCAGGTTACACATCCACACAGAGTCACCCGGACACTTTGTTTCACTTGACACTGTAAGGAGTTTGGACACTGAACAAGACTATTTGTGAATGAGGCTATTTACATCAGGGCCCACCGCCCTTCACTTAACCGCAACGGGGGCCGACATCGTCTACCAGTCAGTCTACTGAGGAAGACCAGAGTGACTGGTCGAAAACTCTAGGTGAGATAGAGAACTTCTTTGTGTTGGATTAAAGTTTTAACTTTAAAACAAAAGGACCTTGTTATACAGCCTGTTGCTACCCCGATAAAACTGACCTGTGTTTCCTGACGTTGGTTCGATGAGGACGTCGCCGGGTTTGAGCCTCCCCTCCCGCTCCGCATCCTCCACCATCCGCAGGGCGATGCGATCCTTCACGCTCCCACCAGCGTTGAAGAACTCACACTTCGCATCTATAACAACACAACAGAACTCACACTTCGCATCTATAACAACACAACAGAACTCACACTTCGCATCTAGAACAACACAACAGAACTCACACTTCGCATCTATAACAACACAACAGAACTCACACTTCGCATCTAGAACAACACAACAGAACTCACACTTCGCATCTAGAACAACACAACAGAACTCACACTTCGCATCTAGAACAACACAACAGAACTCACACTTCGCATCTAGAACAACACAACAGAACTCACACTTTGCATCTATAACAACACAACAGAACTCACACTTCGCATCTAGAACAACACAACAGAACTCACACTTTGCATCTATAACAACACAACAGAACTCACACTTCGCATCTATAACAACACAACAGAACTCACACTTCGCATCTAGAACAACACAACAGAACTCACACTTCGCATCTACAACAACACAACAGAACTCACACTTCGCATCTAGAACAACACAACAGAACTCACACTTCGCATCTATGATACAACACCAGAGTCAGCATTATACAACTCACTTGTATAATGCTATAAGACCACATCAATTTAATTTGTTGCTTCTCAGATGTTTTCAGAAAAAATATGAAGCGACAGGGCGAAAAAAAAAAAAACAGGCCAAAGCACCCTGTGAGAGCCGGAAATGGTACAATATGAGCTATGAAGTCAACATACCAGGCTGGTTTATAATCAAAACAATGTTTAGAACTTTGAACAAAACAAAGTTGCATTGTTACATTGAAAAACTTTAACAACTAGGAAGAAGAGGACTTTCTTCAACCGTTCAAGCCAAGTTCAAGTCTTTTTGCAGTTGATTTGGAACCAAAAATTTTTTTTTGCAAAATCAGAAAAAAAATGGACAGGGCGAATCCGAGAAACAACAAATTAAATTGGCGTGGCCTAACAATGCAACACACAACAGATTTACAGAACTCACCTCACATCTAAAACACAACACAACGTACAGAAATCACACAAAATGTGGCTGTCCTGATAATGATTTGGACACCAATCTTCATTCAGACAGAGGAGGATAAGGTACTTATTAGACTTACAGAGCTCGCACTTGACCCCGAAGGTCTTGGAGATGTTGTTGATCTTGACCAGCGGAGTGTTTCCGATCATGCTCAGGATGTTCGGCACGACCTTCTCCGGACGTTTCCTGGGATTCAAAACATTCCAAAATAATTCAATCAGGTTGGTAGAAAATAGGACAGTGGGATTTTCTTTTTACATAATCAGTAATGTCTCTCACCTGGTTACGTTTCGAAACCTATCAGAAACTTTCTCAGAGCTTCTGACTGGAGTACTGTACTGCTATTAATTTTGTAATTAAAATGAAATAAAAAAAATGAAGAAACAAAAAATAAAAGATAATCCCTACCTACCATCCCTAATTTTTTCAGGACTGAAACAGGAAACAACATTTTTTCCTAGGCCCTGGGGGGCAGGTGAACATGTGTCCTTACCTGGGGGGCAGGTGAACATGTGGAGACTTGTCTGCGGAGACTCCCAGGTGCCAGGTGCAGCGGCTGGGCAGGTTTGGCGGGATCCACTTACGCCCGTTGTCGTCGGCAATGGGGCTGGACTCCGCCTTTGGGTTATCTGACATGTTTTCTCAGTCTGTACACAACTGAACAGTTCTGTGGGAAAACAAATATGATACCTTAAGATCTAGAATACCTTCAGAATCTCTCAATGTTTGAAGGCTATCTGCCTGTTGTAACACCCTCTCCTCACGTCTGGTATTTCTTCTTGTCCCAATGGTTATTCCAGTCTTGTTTTGAAACTGTTAAATAACACTTTCAGCACTCGCTACACTGTTGGGTAAGGAGTTCCACAACTGAACTGTTCTGTAGGAAAACAACTTCACTTCAGGAAAACTAGGAAGGTTTAATAAATATATCTGGATTTTGTTACTCCAATGGTAACGGGATTTGACTTCTGGCTTGGCTAAAAGAGGAAGTTTCAGTTTCACTCCTAACATTACTGCAAAGTCATCGCATTGTGATGTCATGCCTGCAAAATGTTTTTGTTTCCCCAAAACTAGGCTTCCCTCCAAATTTCACTTTCGTTCAGTTTCACTTTCGCTCAGTTCTGGACTGCATCCAAGAGGCACAAAAAATACATGTAGAATCTTAATGTGAAACTGAGAATCACATACGCCAAAAAGCAGTTACTCAAGCAACTGGATATGATTTTGAAAACGTCAGACGTTTCAGCTAGTATCCACTAGCTTTCGTCAGTGACTGAGAGACCAGGGGGGAAATGCAGGTTTATAAGCACAAACTATTGATTGATATGCAAATAAAGTGAAGACAAATTTTTGGAAGTCGAAAAAGGAACAAAAGTCATACAAGTCAAGACAAGATAATGCAAATTATTCAGAAAGCTCCTGTTATACAGAACAGGAGCTTAAGTACTCTCTTTCCTAGCACAAATGTAGTAGAATGATGCTTTTACAGACCCAATGTACTGATAGTATCAAAAGTGTGTTTAGATATTCTGGTCCACATCTGCCAGTTCATAAACAGCTTCTACATAAAGACAAAACCCATCACGCCACAGAGGCCCACATGCTGTGGTGTGGACCCAGTCCTTTGTGCTGAACAAAGGCTTTGAAACGACCTGCAGTTTCACTCATAAATCATGACAATCATGTGATGGGGCGTCAACAATGAGACTCTGAGTGAAAACTCGGATTAGAATTTTTAGCCTTTTCCCAGCCAATCGTGTTAGGGTTTTAATTATTGTAAGGCTACAAAACTGGACTTTAGGCCACACCAATTTAATTTGTTGGTTCTCGGATTTTTTCAGAAAAAATATGAAGTGACAGGGCTAAAAAAAAAATAACAACAGATGCAGGCATCATATTATAGCCCCAAATGCTACGATAGGAGCCTTGAAGTCAACACAAACAAACAAACAAAAGGCTGAGTCAATATTTAAACAATGAATTTTTAATTTTTAATCAAACCAAGTTGCATTGATAGATGGAAAGACTGTGACAACTAGGAAGTAAAGGACTTTCTCAACTGTTGTAGATAAAATATAAGCACTTTTGAGTTGATTCAGAACCAGAATCTTTTTTCTTTTTGCGAATCAGAAAAAAACGAAGAGGCGAATCCGAGAACCAACAAATTAAATTGGTATGGCCTTATCATGTGATATTAGTAGTATCATGTGGTTACGAAATCCTGGCCTGAAGTGTCACATGACTTGAGAAGTGGGTCTCACACGTCCCCGAGAGGCCAGGTCATCACCTCTGCACAAAGGATTCACTTCCACTTCAACAGACGTGAAAACTGCGTGTGTCACAAATACTAAACTTCAACAAAATTGCCCAGCCTTTCTCCTTGTGTGAGCGTTGTGCCCTGAGAACATGTATCTCCTAAGGGTTGTGGAAGATGAATAGACTGAATTTTCACTTGCATATCTGGGGTCATAGTTTCTGCTATCTCCATACCTAATAGAATGTCAATTCTAACATTCATGCGCAGAGAACTGCACGACTTTGCAATGGGAACAGCCACACAATGAGTCAGGCTTTTTTTGTTAATGAATGCATGCTTTTTTCTGATGTCTTATTAGTTGTTGGTGACGTTACTCGGTTTCTTGTGGCCTGGAATAAATTCTTATTGTTGCCCACCTGCTAGTAGCCCGATTATCCTGTCCATAGCGAAAAAAAAATTACCAAGTTATTCAAATTATTGACTGGCTCAGACTGATATGGGTTCCTGCATGCCCTTTTCCGTTATTTAAGCATTATGGGCTACTTTAATTCACCGTTAAGCATTATCAGTATAGCCTGTCAATTTACCATGAAGCGTTGCCGACCGCCCGAATTTACCGTTAACCGTTGCCAGGACCCCCCCCCCCATGCAGACCCTCTGATATGAAGCAGCAGGCTCATCTGAAACAGTGTTTAGCCTGTCCTAGCCTCTCACTCCGCCTAACATAAAACACCACCTGTGAAGTGTACCCTGAAGCAATAAGCCTTCTCACAGATCCAGCGCCGCACAGGATTGTGGGCCAGGTCAAAGGTTAATGTCACTTCGGACGGACGCGCGAACCGTGCGATGTAGCGTGTTTACATGCGTGCCAGTGTTTTGGTCTCATCTGTCATTGGTTTTGGTGCTTTCTGTTGCATTTTTCGCTGGTGCTATGGAGTTTGAATGTGAAATAGACTCAAAGGGTAGTCTTTGGAGCCATTGTGCGGTGTTTGGATGTGAAAATGGCCGACGAAAAGTGGAAGATTGGGAAGCTGAACAGTGCGCCGTTCACCCAGTTTTTTTTTTGTTTTTGCACGCGTATCTTGTGTTGAACCTGTGACTTTGTTTTCATTTCATTCCATTTTGTTTCGTCGAAATGTGTCCTTCCATGTATTTAATCCGTTGTTTGTTCGTCTGTATGTTTGAATTTGTGTCTCCGCCACATGTCCCAGCACTGGCACCGCCGGTCACGGCGTAAGTGCAAGCTGCGTAAGGCGCTATATATACGTTTCTGATCCACTCTGGTGGACCCCTACTCTTATCGACAAGTTTGGCGGGTTCTTTTCCGTGTGACTCTTCGGAAACACCGGACCGAGGACTTACCTTTCTGCTACGAAGGACAACAGCCATTACTGGTTTGGTCCACAGATGGGCACCGTCGGCCAGGTCTACACTACATTCGCACGTCATAACTGATCTTATGGGTAAATGATCTGTCTTTGGGCCACAGCATGATGGCAGATATGGTATTTATTGCAAATCTAGCATAAGTCTGTAGTAGTAGATGGTAATGTATGTTAATTCTTGTAGAGTTTTACATGGGTTTCTATATTTAAAGGAAAATACACAAACACAGATTTAACAGCATATGTATTTGAATAACATGTTGTGTTCAAATTAACCCATCCATATATCTGAGCCATTGTTTTTTTATGTTGTCTCCTTGTATCCTTCTAACCCACCCCTATCTCAAAAACTGTCAAATGGTGAAACATACAATTTTCTTGTAAATTTTTGCAAACCACAGGTTACAAGCACAACAAAGGACAGTGC
>NW_017804331.1:447522-449795 GCF_001625305.1 Branchiostoma belcheri
GGCGGGATCCACTTACGCCCGTTGTCGTCGGCAACGGGGCTGGACTCCGCCTTTGGGTTATCTGACATGTTTTCTCAGTCTGTACACAACTGAACAGTTCTGTGGGAAAACAAGTAATACTATGATACCTTAAGATCTAGAATACCTTCAGAATCTCTAAATGTTTGAAGGCCATCTGCCTGTTGTAACACCCTCTCCTCACGTCTGGGTAAGGAGTTCCACAACTGAACTGTTCTGTAGGAAAACAACTTCACTTCAGGAAAACTAGGAAGGTTTAATAAATATATATGGATTTTGTTACTCCAATGGTAACGGAATTTGACTTCTGGCTTGGCTAAAAGAGGAAGTTTCAGTTTCACTCCTAACATTACTGCAAAGTCATCGCATTGTGACCTCATGCCTGCAAAATGTTTTTGTTTCCCCAAAACTAGGCTCCCCTCCAAATTTCACTTTCGTTCAGTTTCACTTTCGCTCAGTTCTGGACTGCATCCAAGAAGCACAAAAAATACATGTAGAATGTTAATGTGAAACTCAGAGAATCACATACACCAAAAAGCAGTTACTCAAGCAACTGGATATGATTTTGAAAACGTCAGACGTTTCAGCTAGTATCCACTAGCTTTCGTCAGTGACTGAGAGACCAGAGGGGAAAACAGGTTTATAAGCACTAACTATTGATTGATATGCAAATAAAGTGAAGACAAATTTTTGGAAGTCAAAAAAGGAACAAAAGTCATACAAGTCAAGACAAGATAATGCAAATTAGTCAGAAAGCTCCTGTTATACAAAACAGAAGCTTAAGTACTCTCTTTCCTAGTACTCTCTTTCCTAGCACGAATGTAGTAGATGCTTTTACAGACCCAATGTACTGATAGCATCAAAAGTGTGTTTAGATATTCTGGTCCACATCTGCCAGTTCATAAACAGCTTCTACATAAACCCATCAAAACCCATCACACCACAGAGGCCCACATGCTGTGGTGTGGACCCATCACGCCACAGAGGCCCACATGCTGTGGTGTGGACCCAGTTCTTTGTACTGAACAAAGGCTTTGAAACGACCTGCAGTTTCACTCATAAATCATGACAATCATGTGATGGGGTCAGTCAACAATGGGAAAACTCGGATTAGAATTTTTAGCCTTTTCCCAGCCAATCATGTTAGGGTTTTAATTATTGTAAGGCTACAAAACTGGACTTTAGGCCACACCAATTTAATTTGTTGGTTCTCGGATTTTTTCAGAAAAAATATGAAGTGACAGGGCTAAAAAAAATAAAAACAGGTGCAGGCATCATATTATAGTCCCAAATGCTACGGTAAGAGCCATGAAGTCAACAAAAAAGGCTGGGTCAAAATTTAAACAATGAATTTTTTTTGAATTTTTAATCAAACCAAGTTGCATTGATAGATGGAAAGACTGTAACAACTAGGAAGTAAAGGACTTTCTCAACTGTTGGGGATAAAATATGAGCATTTTTTAGTTGATTCAGAACCAGAATCTTTTTTTTTGCAAATCAGAAAAAAACGAAGAGGTGAATCCGAGAACCAACAAATTAAATTGGTGTGGCCTTATCATGTGGTTACGAAATCCTGGCCTGAAGTGTCACATGACTTGAGAAGTGGGTCTCACATGTCCCCGAGAGGCCAGGTCACGACCTCTGCACAAAGGATCCACTTCCACTTCAACAGACCTGAAAACTGCGTGTGTCACAAATACTAAACTTCAACAAAATTGCCCTGATTTTCTCCTTGTGTGAGCGTTGTGCCCTGAGAACATGTATCTCCAAAGGGTCGTGGCAGATGAATAGACTGAATTTTCACTTGCATATCTGGGGCCATAGTTTCTGCTGTCTCCATACCTAATAAAATGTCACCTTTAACAGTCTTGCACAGAGGACTGCACAACTTTGCAATGGGAACAGCCACACAATGAGTCAGGATTTTTTGTTAATGAATACATGCTTTTTTCTGATGTCTTATTAGTTGTTGGTGACGTTACTCAGTTTCTTGTTGCCTGGAATAAATTCTTATTGTTGACAGGCTAGTAGCCTGATTATCCTGTCCATAGCGAAAAAAAAATTACCAAGTTATTCAAATTATTGACTGGCTCAGCCTGATATGGGTTCCTGCATGCCCTTTCCCGTTAATTAAGCATTATGGGCTACTTTAATTCACCGTTAAGCATTATCAGTATAGCCTGTCAATTTACCATGAAGTGTTGCCGACCGCCCGAATTTACCGTTAACCGTTGCCAGGACCCCCCCCCCCCACT
>NW_017804331.1:449815-452156 GCF_001625305.1 Branchiostoma belcheri
CCCCCCCATGCAGACCCTCTGATATGAAGTAGCAGGCTCATCTGAAACAGTGTCTAGCCTGTCCTAGCCTCTTACTCCACCTAACATTAAACACCACCTGTGAAGTGTACCCTGAAGCAATAGCAGCAGGAGTGTTACACAACATCATATGAGCTCTATAAACCCTCCTTGCCTAACTAAACATCCCAGGCTAGCAAACTTTGAGAGAAAACTGAACATTGATCGGTGGTCATTGGGTGAACATGATGAAACACTGGACCAACCGTACAACCTCTAGAGTGCACCAGAATGCCATGCTGAAGCAACATACTGCTGCTACTAGTATGTTCTAGCAGTATTAGTAGTGCCTGTGTAGACCACATTTGGCGATCATAAATCATAACACTGAACCTGTAAGACTGGATCTGTCCCAGTTTTTTTGGCCTGAGAGCGCTGTGTACTACAAAGTCCCGAGGGCAAGGTCTGCCTAGCCTCCACCAGGCTTCGGAAAGCGGCTGGGAAGAGTAGAAATCGGCTAAAATATAGAGATAACATGCCGGGGAAGTTGGTCTGCTGGAGATGACATTTTGCCGCTCCAGTGCGGGAAAATGTAACGTTACTCTCTAGCGAACCAACTCCCCCGGCATGTCATCTCTATATTCTAGCCGATTTCTACTCTTCCCAGCCGCTTTCCGAAGCCTGGTGGAGGCTAAGGTCTGTCCCTAACAGCATGGGTACGTCACGCATGCCGCATATGGTCTCATCGCAGGTTCCCAACTAGTCGCACAGACTTCCTACCTCTAGCTACGTTGATCGTAAATCCTTGTTGTAACGTTACTAGGTCGTGAGTTACGTTACTAACCTGTGAAGCCACGGATGAGACCTGCGCCACTGGCTGTAGTTGAGAGAAAAAGTCGGACGTGTTGTAACTTTTAGTGTGTACGTGTGTGTCTGCTCTGTTCTCCTCTCCAACCCGGATATGGCCCCGTGACGCGTGGGTGTGACGGAGGCGTGACACGACCTACCGGAAATGATTGTTTGGTAGGGACAAACCGTTAATTTACGTTATCAGATTTTCCCCAGTGGTTTGTGTTATCCACACGCCGTCTTCGTGAAGTTCATGAAGTTCTAATGCATTTTTACGTGATATCCAAACTGAGAAACTTAGAGAGGTCTACTCTGTTCTATAATGTAAAAACTGATGCAGACCCTTTTGTATATTTACTGATTTGTCCCCGCGCCCTTCCCGGGTCATCGCGAGATGTTGTCTAAATCTCGCGAGAACTGCACGGGAAGCGGAAGTGAGGTAAAAGAAGCAGTGAAGAAGCGAAGAGAACTGAACTGAAGAACTGCGTGCTCAACAAATGCCGCGACATTTCTAACCCTAGCCTGTCCGTTTCTAAAGCCGTAGAACCTCTGTCACCATGCTAGATCTGTTCACCATCTTCAGTAAGGGCGGGATCGTCCTCTGGTACTTCCAGGGGGTGAACCAAGTCCTGACGGAGCCGGTCAACGCGCTCATCAAGACCGTCATACTGCAGGTAACGCTTTGCAACATCTGCTTGGTGCTATCTTTATTATACACCGGGCAAAACAACCCAGAAAGTAACTTTTCAAAGTTATAGATTGAAGTTTTCTCATACATTTATTATGTATCATGTGAAATACAGGAGGGAACCAAATTACCTACGTATGATCACAGTAATTTTATAGAAGCTTAGAGTTAAGTGTACGTGTAACGTTACCATATGGAAGACCACCTGTAAAATAGTTACCATCATCATATCTTGTCTTTCACTTGTTTCTGTTCATTGTAAGCCGTTGGTCAACTAATCATTCAAAATGCATGATTAACCACTGCTATGTAGTGGTACAGAATAGATTATAATAAGTGGTTTTTGGTTGTATGATAATATCATATCCTGTTTGGGATCCTGGATCTTAAAACAAGTCAACAAAAATTAAATGACATAATTAGTTAAGTGTCAATTTTTACACAAAGTTGCATGTTTGTGTCCTTTTTTCGGCCATAATTAAGCATATGATTAGTATGTGGATAGCATAAGCCTGGATATGTATGTAAGGAGAACAATTACAATAATTCTTCTTTATCTTCTGTAATCAATTATATAATATGGAGCACTTCAGACTGCACTGTAACCATACAACTGCAGTACATCATGTCCTTGCAGTATTTTTGTCAGCTTGAAGGTTGGTCTTGGTCTTGGGGGTTAAGGTAGCCAACATCAACTTGCTGATGATTCTGCTACACTGTAGTATTTAGGCTGTAGAATTTTTGGACCATCGCACACCGGGGCATGCCCCTACTCTTTTTCGAAAGGTGTGGTGGGATCTTTAACGT
>NW_017804331.1:452176-463905 GCF_001625305.1 Branchiostoma belcheri
GGATGATACAAAACTTCATTGATGAAGCCAGAATCAAAGTACGAAAAGGCTTTGCCATCCTTGTAATCCCCCATTAGCCTCTTCTGCAGCTGTACCTCTCCATTAGCCACAAGGTACTCTGCCATGTCCCCATACATAGTTGGTGGCCAGTGCTGCATCCCTTCTTCCTCTTTCTTCCAGCCACTTTTCAGGTCAACAAAGGGGTCGGGGAGTTGTCTGCCATCCACAGTCAAAAGTGATCTGTAGTCTTCGCATCTAACAAAATAAACAGTATGGTGTCAATCATAGAGATCAAATCAATGTGGAGATGAGTTTGAAATATATCGTTGGTCCCTAAATGAAAGACCGTTCTGGTTCATTTCTAGACTATTCTGTATAAACATTTATTAGATGCAACAATGGATGCAAGTATAATTTATGTAGGTGAATTTGGAACTCGTTAGGTCCCCTTGGTTACTACATTTTCTAGACAAGTAACCTTACATGTTCAAACAATGCCTAGAGTTCTATGTACAAAACAGTCGTAGTAAAATCGCCCATGCATACGATGAAGGGTGGTTATAAGGACTACACAAATACAGACATGGAACCCTTATTTACACGTGAACATGTACAAAGAACAAGGAAAATCACCTCTTTTGTTGTTCTTCCTCGGGAGTCGGAACCAACGGATGGCGCATTACTGTGGCTGAAAAAGCTAGGGCCCTGAGTTCATGGACGCTACCCGTCACCGGAAGTCCCCTCGCTCGCAAAAAAGGCTGCAACTGGCGTTTTGGCCAAAGTTTAAAGCCATCCAGCGATGTTTCTGCATCTGGCGTGATTGGAACGCCAGCCATTGTTTACATACATCCGAAGTGACACTGAACCTTGACCCGGACCACAATGCATCGCGCGCGCACATGCGCAGTCGGAACTGCGAGGAGGCTTATAGCAGCAGGAGTGTTAGTACTGTTACACAACTCAACGAGATCTTTTAACCCTCCTTGCCTAACTAAACATCCCAGGCTAGCAAACTTTGAGAGAAAACTGAACATTGATCAGTGGTCATCGGGAGAACATGATGAAACACTGGACCAACCGTACAACCTCTAGAGTGTACCAGAATGCCATGCTGAAACAACATACTACGAACTGCTATGTTCTAGCAGTATTAGTAGTGCCTGTGTAGACCACATTTGGCGATCATAAATCATAACACTGAACCTGTAAGACTGGATCTGTCCCAGTTTTTTTTGGCCTGAGAGCGCTGTGCACTACAAAGTCCCGAGGGCAAGGTCTGCCTAGCCTCCACCAGGCTTCGGAAATTGGCTGGGAAGAGTAGAAATCGGCTAAAATATAGAGATAACATGCCGGGGGAGTTGGTCTGCTGGAGATGACATTTTGCCGCTCCGGTGCGGGAAAATGTAACGTTACTCTCTAGCGGACCAACTCCCCCGGCATGTTATCTCTATATTTTAGCCGATTTCTACTCTTCCCAGCCGCTTTCCGAAGCCTGGTGGAGGCTAAGGCCTGCCCCTAACAGCATGGGTACGTCACACATGTCGCATATGGTCTCATCGCAGGTTCCCAACTAGTCGCACAGATTTCCTACCTCTAGCTACGTTGATCGTAAATCCTTGTTGTAACGTTACTAGGTCGTGAGTTACGTTACTAACCTGTGAAGCCACGGATGAGACCTGCGCCACTGGCTGTAGTTGAGAGAAAAAGTCGGACGTGTTGTAACGTTAGTGTGTACGTGTGTGTCTGCTCTGGTCTTCTCTCCAACCCGGATATGGCCCCGTGACGCGTGGGTGTGACGGAGGCGTGACACGACCTACCGGAAATGATTGTTTGCTAGGGACAAACCGTTAACTCACGTTATCAGATTCTCCCCAGTGGTTTGTGTTATCCACACGCCGTCTTCGTGAAGTTCATGAAGTTCTAATGTATCTTTACGTGATATCCAAACTGAGAAACTTAGAGAGGTCTACTCTGTTGTATAATGTAAAAACTTATACAGACCCTTTTGTATATTTACTGGTTTGTCCCCGCGCCCTTCCCGGGTCATCGCGAGATGTTGTCTAAATCTCGCGAGAACTGCACGGGAAGCGGAAGTGAGGTAAAAAGCAGTGAGGAAGCGAAAAGAACTGAACTGAAGAACTGCGTGCTCAACAAATGCCGCGACATTTCTAACCCTAGCCTGCCCGTTTTTAACACCGTAGAACCTCTGTCACCATGCTAGATCTGTTCACCATCTTCAGTAAGGGCGGGATCGTCCTCTGGTACTTCCAGGGGGTGAACCAAGTCCTGACGGAGCCGGTCAACGCGCTCATCAAGACCGTCATACTGCAGGTAACGCTTTGCAACATCTGCTTGGTGCTATCTTTATACACCGGGCAAAACAACCCAGAAAGTAACTTTTCAAAGTTATAGACTGAAGTTTTCTCATAGTTGTGGTTATACGTTTATTATGTATCATGTGAAATACAGGAGGGAACCAAATTACCTACGTATGATCACAGTAATTTAGAAGCTTATAGTTAAGTGTAAGTGTAACGTTACCATATGGAAGACCACCTGTAAAATAGTTACCATCATCATATCTTGTCTTTCACCTGTTTCTGTTCATTGTAAGCCGTTGATCAACTAATTACTCATAATGCATGATTACCACTGAACAACCATTTAGTGGTACAGAATAGATTATAATGAGTGGTTTTTGGTTGTATGATAATATCATATCCTGTTTGGGATCCTGGATCTAAAAACAAGTCAACAAAATGAAATAATTAGTGTCAATTTTTACACAAAGTTGCATGTTTGTGTCCTTTTTTCGACCATAATGAAGCATATGATTATGTGGATAGCATAAGCCTGGATATGTATGTAAGGAGATTACAATAATTCTTCTTTATCTTCTGTAATCAATTATATAATATGGAGCACTTCAGACTGCACTGTAACCATACAACTGCAGTACATCATGTCCTTGCAGTATTTTTGTCAGCTTGAAGGTTGGTCTTGGTCTTGGGGGTTAAGGTAGCCAACATCAACTTGCCGATGATTCTGCTACACTGTAGTATTTAGGCTGTAGAATTTTTGGACCATCGCACACCGGGCCGGGGGTATGCCCCTACTCTTTTTCGAAAGGTGTGGTGGGTTCTTAAACCTGCTCGAGGTGTGGCTCTCCTCAAACACGGGACCTCGATTTTACACCCTATCCGAGGGACGTCCCTAACCTAGGTACTCATTTACACCTAAGTGATGTGAGGAAAGTCGTGTAAAGTGCCTTTCCCAAGGCACAAAATCGGTGACATGGGTGGGGATCGAACCCTGGACCTCTAGGTCCCGAGCAGAACGCGCTACCGCTGCGCCACACGACCCCACTACCATTGACTCCCATCATCATGTCTAAGTTAACAGTTACTGTAGTTCTGTGTAATCCTGTTGTTTCTTCAGGAACGTGGGAATGTCAGCTCCTTCCAGCACGGCTCCCTCACACTGGAGTACAAACTGGACAACGAGTTCGAATTGATATTTGTGGTAAGATACATGTACATGTACATTCATGCTGCACTCCAGTATTGGTGCAATCATTTGTTTGCTGTACTGTACGGTACCTGTAATGTTTGATCACTTCTTCTCACTAAATTGCGGGACTGTATTTTCAGTATCAAAACTATCATGACCATGTCTGTCAGTGTGTCAGATAAATGTGTAGGTTGAAGTAAGGATGTTATATCAAGTCCTTGGTTTAAGCTACAGTCTTCAGTTCATGTCTATCAATGGCTTTCTTAACTAGAAGTTTGTGTTCTGATACAGAAAAGTGTGATTTGCAATGTTCCAAGTCCTTTTCTCACTTTCCAGGTTGCGTATCAAAAGATACTTCAGTTGTCGTATATTGACAAGTTTATCGACGATGTTCGTCGGGAGTTTCGCGACAAATACGCGCAGGACCTCCGGGACGGACACGTCATGCGAGACTTCGACTTCACGGAGGAATTCCAGCGACTCCTGAAGTAAGTCTGATAACTTTGCTGCATGCAACATGTTACATGGAATACTGCTGAGTTGGTAGAATATCAGTGATCTAATTGTTGGTAAAGTATATAATGATATGACAAAAAGTTCTAAATGTTCTTGCCAACACTGAGTAAATTGGGACTCCGTCAGCCTTGTTCACAGAAAGGACCCTTCTACTGCAGCTTCCGGGACGTGACGTCATAAACATGTGATTGCAGCAGAGGGCCGTACGTGTCAGATAACCTGTGCCCCCCCCCCCCGTCTCTGCTGCAATCATACGTTTCCTACATCACTTCCCAGAAACTGCAGTAGAAGGGTCCATTCCAATTTGGATAAGTCCCAATTTACTCAGTGTTGGCAAGAACGTTATACTGAATATCTTATTTTGTTTGTGTAGGAAGGCAGAAGCCTCCGCTAAGAACCAAGCGAAGCAGCCGAGGCAGATGAGGACATTCGAGGAGTCTCAGAAGTCCCAGAAGTCTGTGGCCTCCCTCAAGGTCGACAAGAAGAAGGAGAAGGAAAAAGAAAACGTGGGGAAAAAGAAAGGGAAGACTCGTAAGTATGTTTCTCCATCAGCTTTGGAGTCAGGGAGGATGGGTGATGAGTACCCTGTAGTAGTATCCAGTCTTTGATCATACTGCTGCAGTCACTAGTCTTCACACTACATTTTCAAGAGACAATGTCTAGTGGGTCCACACTGGCAAGGCCACACTCTCTAGTCTAATGTCCTTCTTGCGCATGTCATGTGTGTCGACTATCCGTGTCAGTATACATGATCATGTATTTGATGCGAGTTTATTGATATATCATTTACGCCTCTCTCCAACCTGTAGGTGTTTTTGTGGGATTGAATCCTGTTTGTTTGTAATATTTCAGCCGCTGAACCAGCTGCACCAGCCGCTGTTATCAACGGGGGGACTGTGAACTCAGGAGGGGGAGGGGGTCAGACCGGAGGGGGAGGGGTGGGGCAGGACACCATCCTACGCAACCGAGAGGAGTTCTTCAAGAAAATGACGGGGAAGGGAGGCAAGAAGAACACGGGGTGAGGAAGGAGAACTTCTGTTTGTGAATAATTTCATAAGGTTGGCGAGAAAGAAGGTTCTTTATTCATCAACCAGTGTTTTTTTTAACATCCAACATTTCTGTGACCTTTTTCCGTGACTGTCTGTTGCCTTTTTTAGGGCAGCTAGACTATCGTAGTTCTGCCAAAAAGCAGAACAACGGTCTGGTCTCTCAGTCACTGACGAAAGCTAGTGTATACTAGCTGAAACGTCTGACGTTTTCAAAATCATATCCAGCTGCTTTTTGGCGTAGCGCATTACCTGGATGTCTAACCTTCATCGACGTACCGTAGTTCTCATTCATACTGCAGCTAGGTGTCGCTGCTGCAGTGTTTAAAATGCAGTCCCAATTGTATTATCACATAATATATTACATGTACACACACACATAGTGATGCATACCTAAACCCAATTTCAGGTTCAGGTCCGGATTCAAGTCCAGAGGTTTAGGTTCAGGTCCGGACTTAAGTCCGGACCTAAACCCATGGCATATACAAAATTGCATGTTGGCAACCTTGCAATGTTGTCTGGGTGAAACTTTGGCCACATAACATGGAGGCTGGTACTTGACGATGCCTGATGGCAATGTTTTCTTCATTTGGCAGCAAAGATTTTGGAATCTACGGAAGGTTTTAGGTGGTTTAAAAAGAAAAGGGGTATGTGAAATGGTCTTTTATGGTAATAAGTCCGGACTCGGTTCTTGACTTTTAGGTTTTTTTGGACTTGAACCTAAACATGTTTACAAGTCCGGATCCAAGTCCAGTGAACCGGTATGCACCACTACACACACATATATAATATCTAGAAGCTTTTGCTCGAAAAACTTTTATAGGTCAGTGATAGCTTCAATGGAAATTTGTGAATTAGAGCTCAGAGCTCGTTCTTACCCTAAACTTTTTTAATCACTAAGAAGTATACAAAGAATCACCCTGCAGTTCTACCTAAAGAAATTGTGTTGAAATATTAACTGGTTACCTGTAACAAGCCACCACTCTTTTTAAAGCTGGTTGAATAACCTCTCTTTTATAAGCCTCCCCGCAAATATTTGCGGAGAGGCTGTAGGACTCGGGAACTATAGTAGGTTTAGTAACCAGGCTACTTTTATGCCGAATGTTGAATATTGAGGTTTAAGAGTTTTTACTTCTTCCCAAGACTCGAGGTCTTCAGCACTAATGCCTGACTTGTTATTCCCAGAGCCTCCCCCAAACCTGAGAAGGAGAAGAAGAAGGGAAAAGCCCCGACCAAGTGGGCCAACGGAGGCTCCTCCAAGGACGCCAAGATCCTGGACTTCAGCGGAGACAAGGAGAGCAACGGGAGCATGGCTGGGGCCGGGGAGGAGGACCTGGGGGATGCTGAGGTGAGGACTTCAACTTATTCAAATTATCAGATGGAGATGTGTATTATGATGATGGTGATGATGACATGATGATGATGTGTAAGATGATGAGGATGGTGATGATGATGTGTATGTGGATGGTGATGATGTGGATGATGATGATCGTGATGATGATGATGTGGATGATGATGAAGATGAGGATGATGTTTTGTATGGTGATGATGATGTTGATTAAAATGAAGATGGTGATGTGTATGATGATAATGTGTATGATGATGGTGATGAGGATGATAGTTGTAATGATGATGATGATGATGATGATGGTGATGTTGAGGATGATGATGTTGTGTGTGACTTTCCTGTCAGCGTGCCTGGGTGGGGTCCATGAGTGGAGAGCTGAAGAGCGTCGGAGATGTGTACGATGATGATGATGATGATGAAGAGGAAGAGGAAGAAGAAGAGATTCAGCAGCAGCACAGTAAGAAGTCCAGGTAAGAATCATGTCTCGTTCTTTTGGCTTAGCTTTGTTTGACATATTCCATTGGTGCATCAGTAACTGTGCCCGGTGTAATGGCCAAGTGGGTAGAGTGCGCGCCTTGCGTTCGGTAGGTCGTGAGTTAGATCCCCGGCCGAGTCATACCAAAGACTTTAAAAATGGTCCATACTGCTTTCTCTGCTTAGCACTCAGCATTTGAGAAAGAGTATGGGAGTTGGGAGTTAAACACACACCACTACCAGTGAACTAGCCCCCTGCTGTAGTGGCCTGTGTGTATGGGAGTTGGGAGTTAAACACACACCACTACCAGTGGACTAGCCCCCTGCTGTAGTGGCCTGTGTGTATGGGAGTTGGGTGTTAAACACACACCACTACCAGTGGACTAGCCCCCTGCTGTAGTGGCCTGTGTGTATGGGAGTTGGGAGTTAAACACACACCACTACCAGTGGACTAGCTCCCTGCTGTAGTGGCCTGTGTGTATGGGAGTTGGGAGTTAAACACACACCACTACCAGTGGACTAGCCCCCTGCTGTAGTGGCCTGTGTGTATGGGAGTTAAACACACACCACTACCAGTGGTCTAGCCCCCTGCTGTAGTGGCCTGTGTGTATGGGAGTTAAACACACACCACTACCAGTGGACTAGCCCCCTGCTGTAGTGATTACAGAATTGTGTGGCCCAACGGCTACAAACGTTAACAAAAGTTTGCTAGTGTTGACCCAGAGTTGTTGAAAATATGTAGTACTAAAATCTGCCTTTTTGGCCCGTGATTGACGATGAAAGTTAGACGTCCAGGAAGTGTGGTGCACAAGAAAACTGTCGCTCAAGCAACTGGAGAGATTTTGAAAATTGAGTAACTGTTATGTAACTGTTATATTGTGTACCATAATTTGTTCATGTGTGTTTTTTTTTCCAGTGGTTTCGGGGTGTTCAACATGTTCAAAGGTCTGGTGGGGCAGAAGACCATCACTGCGGAGGCCATGGCTCCGGTACTGGACAAGATGAGAGATCACTTGATCGGTAAGGAGAGACTTCTACAACAAGGCTACTACTAATACATGTACTACCACGACTGTCAGTCAGTCTCAAAAAACTTTAAACTGCACAAAGCAAATATACAGGATGGCTCATTCCTTGTGACAATACAAATTAGATTCGAGCCTAAAGTCATCCTACAAATATGGTGTCCAAAGTCCAAGTTAGAGTTCATTGTTCATGGTGCTTGGTTGGCAGCGGTGGCCGTATGTCATCAGCGCACAAGAAAGGCAACAGGCTTTCTCATGAACTGTCATACTACACATGCATGTCTCTGTATACTTCAAGTGCTGGTACAATGTATTTTCTATTCTTGTACAATGATACTAGTAAGTATTCCATTAAAGTACTGGGGAAATGTCTCTGGCATAGAGCAACAAAAAACTTTTAGCCCATAGATGATATACCTACATGTAGAACTCTGTTGTAAAGTACAACATGTAGTTAGCCAAGGAATAGGAAGAATTGAAGCACTAATTTGTATGTCCCAAAAGCCAACAAAAAACTGTTTCATTGTAGATTCTGATGATGTACCTAGAATAGTATGATGCGGAACTTTATTCCAACTGAAAGGAGTACAAGGATCAAAATCATGATGAAGGCGACAGTGGTGGTTAAAAATGTGGTCTTGTGTTCCTTTGTGTTGGAAAAAAGTTAAGCATCGTACCATGATTACTACCAACACAGAATGGACTTACAAGTCTTACATGATAATTTCATGTACATGTACCTAGAACTCTGTAGTGAAAGACGTAGCCAAGGATAAGCCAAACTGAAGCACTAGTTTGTATGTCCCTCTCCAGGTAAGAACGTAGCCGCCGACATCGCTGACCAGCTGTGTACTTCAGTAGCAACCAAGCTGGAGGGGAGAGTCCTCGGTACCTTCAGTGGTAAGTGAGGATATGTATGCTTTTTTAAAACCATATGCAAGAAAGTCTGCCTTTTTCAGCAAAAATTTTCATTGTAAAATGCTCAGCCTTAGTAGTGATTATGGAGTCCCTAGATAAATAAGATAGATGAAAATGAAATGAAACCTGTTCCGTCCTGTGTGTTTGTAGGCGTGACGTCCACCATCCGGCAGGCGATCCGAGACTCCCTGGTGCAGATTCTGACCCCGAAGCGCCGAATCGACATCCTGCGAGACGTGATGGAAGCCAAGAGTCAGAACCGCCCGTACACCATCACATTCTGTGGGGTTAACGGTGTGGGCAAGTCTACCAACCTGGCCAAGGTAAGGACAAACAAACAAACAAACAAACAAACATCACACAGAACAGCCCTTACACAAACCTGGCCAAGGTAAGGACAAACAAACAAACAAACAAACATCACATAGACCTGCCCGTACACCATCACCTTCTGTGGGGTTAACGGGGTGGGGGAGTCTACCAACCTGGCCAAGGTAAGGACAAACAAGCAAACAAACAAACATCACACAGAACCGCCGTACCCAAACCTGGCCAAGGTAAGGACAAACAAACAAACTAACAAACAAACATCACATAGACCTGCCCGTACACCATCACCTTCTGTGGGGTTAACGGGGTGGGGGAGTCTACCAACCTGGCCAAGGTAAGGACAAACAAACAAACAAACAAACAAACATCACATAGACCTGCCCGCACACCAACCTGGCCAAGGTAAGGACAAACAAACAAACAAGCAAACATCACATTCTGTTGTTTCACCATTCTTGCAGCTTGGTGACTGTTTTGTGTGCAGCATCGTGATATTTACTCTAGTCAGTCTTACTGTGGTGTGCATGAAACCAAGGAGGTTCAATTCAGAATTCCTTGATGACACTCAGACATGACTCTTACTGTTGCCTTGTTGTTCCCCCAGATCTGTTTCTGGTTGGTGGAGGTTTCCGTGTGCTGATCTAACGTTGCCTTGTTGTTCCCCCAGATCTGTTTCTGGTCGTGGAGGTTTCCGTGTGCTGATCTAACGTTGCCTTGTTGTTCCCCCAGATCTGTTTCTGGTTGGTGGAGGTTTCCGTGTGCTGATCTAACGCTGCCTTGTCGTTCCCCCAGATCTGTTTCTGGTTGGTGAAGAACAGTTTCTGCGTGTTGATCTATTCGTTTTTGCTGTTTCACCCATCTTGCAGCTTGGTGACTGTTTTGTGATGTATCAGTCTCACTGCGATGCACACAACACTCAGACATGACTCGTAACCTTCCCTTGTTCTCCCAGATCTGTTTCTGGTTGGTGGAGGTTTCCGTGTGCTGATCTAACGTTGCCTTGTTGTTCCCCCAGATCTGTTCTGGTCGTGGAGGTTTCCGTGTGCTGATCTAACGTTGCCTTGTTGTTCCCCCAGATCTGTTCTGGTTGGTGGAGGTTCCGTGTGCTGATCTAACGTTGCCTTGTTGTTCCCCCACGATCTGTTTCTGATTGGTGGAGGTTTCCGTGTGCTGATCTAACGTTGCCTTGTTGTTCCCCCAGATCTGTTTCTGGTTGGTGGAGGTTTCCGTGTGCTGATCTAACATTGCCTTGTTGTCTCCCCAGATCTGTTTCTGGTTGGTGGAGAACGGTTTCCGTGTGCTGATCGCAGCGTGCGACACGTTCCGGGCCGGCGCGGTGGAGCAGCTGCGGACGCACGCCCGGCGCATGGCGGCGCTACACCCGCCCGAGAACCACGGCGGCGTGAAGATGGTCCAGCTGTACGAGAAGGGATACGGCAAAGACGCGGCCGGCATCGCCATGGAGGCCATCAACTTTGGTGGGTGTTTTTTCAATCTAAATATTAGTAGTAAATGAGACAACTAGACATTTTTAAATGTTTATGTAAGGATACGGCAAGGACACAGCTGGCATAGCCATGGAGGCCATCAACTTTGGTGGGTGTTTTTCAATCTAAATATTAGTAGTAAATGAGACTACTAGACATTTTTGAATGTTTATGTAAGGATACAGCAAGGACGCGGCCGGCATCGCCATGGAGGCCATCAACTTCGGTGGGTGGTTCTCGTGTTACGCATTTCTGCAGTTCTGCTTAACCAAATATAACTGAGATAGTACTATGTTTTACTAATGTACAGGGCTAGGGTAAAGATGCAGCCGGGATAGCCATGGAGGCTAGTAACTTCAGTGGGTGGTTCACGTGTTACACACTTTTGCAGTTCTGTTTAATCAAAAGTAACTGATACAGGACATTGGAGTGCATGTTAACACTAGACTAGTATGTTTTACTAATGTACATGTTGATGGAAGGGCTAGCTAAATAATGGTTAGGATGCAGCAGGCAGTGTGATGATCCTAACACTGCATGTTGTCTGTTTCAGCTCGTGAGCAGCACATTGATGTGGTGTTGGTGGACACGGCCGGCCGCATGCAGGACAACGAACCTCTCATGAGGGCTCTGTCCAAGGTGGGTTGGAACTACTATCTCAGATAGTTACCACACCTGTGTAACACCTGTACCACACCTGTGTAACACCTGTACCACACCTGTATAACACCTGTACCACACCTGTGTAATACCTGTACCACACCTGTGTAACACCTGTACCACACCTGTGTAACACCTGTCCTGTGTACCACACCCGTGTAACACCTGTGTACCACACCTGTGTAACACCTGTCCTGTGTACCACACCTGTGTAACACCTTTGTCACACCTGTACCACACCTGTGTAACACCTGTACCACACCTGTGTAACACCTTTCCTGTGTACCACACCTGTGTAACACCTGTATACCACACCTGTGTACCACACCTGTGTAACACCTGTCCTGTGTACCACACCTGTGTAACACCTGTCCTGTGTAACACCTGTGTACCACCTGCCACACCTGTGTAACAC
>NW_017804331.1:463925-517266 GCF_001625305.1 Branchiostoma belcheri
CTCTCTTTTATAAGCCTCCCCGCAAATATTTGCGGAGAGGCTGTAGGACTCGGGAACTATAGTAGGTTTAGTAACCAGGCTACTTTTATGCCGAATGTTGAATATTGAGGTTTAAGAGTTTTTACTTCTTCCCAAGACTCGAGGTCTTCAGCACTAATGCCTGACTTGTTATTCCCAGAGCCTCCCCCAAACCTGAGAAGGAGAAGAAGAAGGGAAAAGCCCCGACCAAGTGGGCCAACGGAGGCTCCTCCAAGGACGCCAAGATCCTGGACTTCAGCGGAGACAAGGAGAGCAACGGGAGCATGGCTGGGGCCGGGGAGGAGGACCTGGGGGATGCTGAGGTGAGGACTTCAACGTATTCAAATTATCAGATGGAGATGTGTATTATGATGATGGTGATGATGACATGATGATGATGTGTAAGATGATGAGCATGGTGATGATGATGTGTATGCGGATGGTGATGATGTGGATGATGATGATCGTGATGATGATGATGTGGATGATGATGAAGATGAGGATGATGTTTTGTATGGTGATGATGATGTTGATTAAAATGAAGATGGTGATGTGTATGATGATAATGTGTATGATGATGGTGATGAGGATGATAGTTGCAATGATGATGATGATGATGATGATGATGGTGATGATAATGATGATGGTGATGTTGAGGATGATGATGTTGTGTGTGACTTTCCTGTCAGCGTGCCTGGGTGGGGTCCATGAGTGGAGAGCTGAAGAGCGTCGGAGATGTGTACGATGATGATGATGATGATGAAGAAGAGGAGGAGGAGGAGGAAGAAGAGATTCAGCAGCAGCACAGTAAGAAGTCCAGGTAAGAATCGTGTCTCGTTCTTTTGGCTTAGCTTTTGTTTGACATATTCCATTGGTGTGTAAGTAACTGTGCCCGGTGTAATGGCCTAGTGGGTTTGCTTGCCTGGTAGGTTGTGAGTTCGATCCCCGGCCCGAGTCATACCAAAGACTTTAAAAATGGTACATACTGATTTCTCTGATTAGCACTCAGCATTTGAGAAAGAGTATGGGAGTTAAACACACACCACTACCAGTGGACTAGCCCCCTGCTGTAGTGGCCTGTGTGTATGGGAGTTGGGAGTTAAACACACACCACTACCAGTGGACTAGCCCCCTGCTGTAGTGGCCTGTGTGTATGGGAGTTGGGAGTTAAACACACACCACTACCAGTGGACTAGTCCCCTGCTGTAGTGGCCTGTGTGTATGGGAGTTGGGAGTTAAACACACACCACTACCAGTGGACTAGCCCCCTGCTGTAGTGATTACAGAATTGTGCGGCCCAACGGCTACAAACGTTAACAAAAGTTTGCTAGTGTTGACAAAGAGTTGTTGAAAATATGCAGTACTAAAATCTGTCTTTTTGTCCCATGATTGAGGATGAAAGTTAGACATCCAGGAAATGTGGTACACAGGAAAACTGTCTCTCAAGCAACTAGAGAGATTTTGAAAATTGAGTAACTGTTATGTAACTACCAACACAGATGAACTTTCATGATGTTATTTATTTTATTTTATTCACATGGATTTTTGAGCATTGGATAGGAAGCACTTGTTGTGCTTATGTAAATCCGCTGCTCATAAAACATATACAAATGTAAACATAAAGATGACATAAAGTATGTTATGTAACTGTTATATTGTGTACCATGATTTGTTCATGTTTGTTGTTTTTTTCCAGTGGTTTCGGGGTGTTCAACATGTTCAAAGGTCTGGTGGGGCAGAAGACCATCACTGCGGAGGCCATGGCTCCGGTCCTGGACAAGATGAGAGATCACCTGATCGGTAAGGAGAGACTTATACAACAAGGAAGGATACTACTACTACATGTACTACCACTACTGTCCGTCAGTCTCAAAAAACTTTGACTTCAAACTGCACAAAACAAACAAACAGGATGGCTCATTCCTAGTAAGAAGACAAATTAGATTCGAGCCTAACGTCATCCTACAAATATGGTGTCCAAAGTCCAAGTTAGAGTTCATTGTTCATGGTACTTGGTTGGCAGCGGTGGCAGCGTGTCATTGGCGCACAAGAAAGGCAACAGGCTTTCTTATGAACTGTCATACTACACATGCATGTCTCTGTAGACTTCAAGTGCTGGTACAGTGTATTTTCTATTCTTGTACAATGATACTAGTAAGTATTCCATTAAAGTACTGGGGAAATGTCTCTGGCATAGAGGAACAAAAAAATTGTTACCACATAGATGATATACGTACATGTAGAATAACCTGGAATCCATACCTGAACGCAGCAGAGACACAGCGTTCACGGATGGATTCAAGGCTACATGTAGAACTCTGGTGTGAAAGTGTTAGCCAAGGAATAGGAAAAATTGAAGCACTAATTTGTATGTCCCAAAAGCCAACAAAAAACTGTTTCATTGTAGATTCTGATGATGTACCTAGAATAGTTATAGTATGATGCGGAACTTTATTCCAACTGAAAGGAGTACAAGGATCAAAATCATGATGAAGGCGACAGTGGTGGTTAAAAATGTGGTCCTTGTGTACCTTTGTGTTGGAATAAAGTTAAGCATCGATCGTACCATGATTACTACCAACACAGATGGACTTACATGATAATTGTACATGTACCTATAACTCTGTAGTGAAAGACGTAGCCAAGGATAAGGGAAAACTGAAGCACTAGTTTGTATGTCCCTCTCCAGGTAAGAACGTAGCTGCTGACATCGCCGACCAGCTGTGTACTTCAGTAGCAACCAAGCTGGAGGGGAGAGTACTGGGTACCTTCAGTGGTAAGTGAGGATATGTATGCTTTTTTAAAACCATATGCAAGAAAGTCTTTTTCAGCAGATAGTAATGCAAAAATTTTCAGTGTAAAATGCTCAGCCTTAGTAGTGATTATGGAGTCCCTAGATAAATAAGATAAATGAAAATGAAATGAAACCTGTTCCGTCCTGTGTGTTTGTAGGCGTGACGTCGACCATCCGGCAGGCGATCCGAGACTCCTTGGTGCAGATTCTGACCCCGAAACGCCGAATCGACATCCTGCGAGACGTGATGGAAGCCAAGAGCCAGAACCGCCCGTATACCATCACGTTCTGTGGGGTTAACGGGGTGGGCAAGTCTACCAACCTGGCCAAGGTAAGGACAAACAAACAAACAAACAAACAAACAAACAAACAAACAAACAAACAAACATCACACAGAACCGCCCGTACACCATCACATTCTGCGGGGTTAACGGTGTGGGCAAGTCTACTAACCTGGCCAAGGTAAGGACAAACAAACAAACAAACAAACAAACAAACATCACACAGAACCGCCACTACACCATCACATTCTGTGGTGTCAACGGGGTGGGGAAGTTTACCAACCTGGCCAAGGTAAGGACAAACAAACAAACAAACAAACATCACACAGAACCGCCCCTACACCATAACATTCTGTGGGGTCAACGGTGTGGGGAAGTCTACCAACCTGGCCAAGGTAAGGACAAACAAACAAACAAACAAACAAACATCACACAGAACCGCCCGTACACCATCACCTTCTGCGGGGTTAACGGTGTGGGCAAGTCTACTAATCTGGCCAAGGTAAGGACAAACGAACAAACAAACAAACAAACAAACAAACAAACAAACATCACGTGCATGTAGACCTGCCCGTACACCAACCTGGCCAAGGTAAGGACAAACGAACAAACAAACAAACAAACAAACATCACATGCATGTAGACCTGCCCGTACACCAACCTGGCCAAGGTAAAGACAAACAAACAAACAAACAAACAAACATCACACAGAACCACCCCTACACCATCACGTTCTGCGGTGTTAACGGTGTCTACTAACACCTCCCGAGGTGGTTTTTGAAAATCGGATTTAAACCCCTAAAAACCGGTTAATTTGTGTTCACACCAGGTTAAATAAAAACCGGTTTTTGAAAAACCAGTTGAAACCGCTAAATATAAGTCTGGTATGAACAGGGTCATAGAAATTCCTGTTGTTTCACCTTGCAGCTTGGTGACTGTGTAGCATCACACAGGTACATTTTGTATGACTTGTGTTCTCCCAGATCTGTTTCTGGTTGGTGGAGAACGGTTTCCGTGTGCTGATCGCGGCGTGCGACACGTTCCGGGCCGGCGCGGTGGAGCAGCTTCGGACGCATGCCCGGCGCATGGCGGCGCTGCACCCGCCTGAGAACCACGGCGGTGTGAAGATGGTCCAGCTGTACGAGAAGGGATACGGCAAGGACGCGGCCGGCATCGCCATGGAGGCCATCAACTTCGGTGGGTGTTTTTTTTCCATCTAAATATTAGTAGTAAATGAGACAAATAGACATTTTTGAATGTTTATGTAAGGGAAATACATGTAGCAAGGATGCCGGAGGCATTGCGTTTGAGGCCATCTACTTTTGTGGGTGGTTTATGTGCTACACACTTCTGTTTTAACAAAAATGGGTACTGTAATTCCTGATTTTTTTCGTGGTACTTTTATGTTCGCAGTTCTTGTGGACACTTCTGTATTGCTAACTTATCATTGCTGTTAACAACTAATTTGCGAGCTTTCTTTTGTCTGCTGCCTCTGTGAACATGTAGTGAATACCTCCATTTGAAACTCAAATTTTACTTGAAACAGGACAGCCAGATAGTTGCATGACCATTTTGAAAAATAATGTGCCAGCTTACCAGACATACATACTTGGATGATCCTAACACTGCACGTTGTCTATTTCAGCTCGTGAGCAGCACATAGACGTGGTGTTGGTGGACACGGCCGGCCGCATGCAGGACAACGAACCTCTCATGAGGGCTCTGTCCAAGGTGGGTTGGAACTACTATCTTGGATAGATACCACACCTGTGTCACACCTGTGCCACACTTGCATTACACCCGTGTCACCCCTGCACCACACCTGCGCCACACCTGTGTCACACCTGTGTACCACACCTGTGCCACACCTGTGTAACACCTGTACCACACCTGTGTAACACCTGTACCACACCTGCGCCACACCTGCACCACACCTGTGTCACACCTGTGTACCACACCTGTGCCACACCTGTGTAACACCTGTGTAACACCTGTCGTTCCTCCCACAGCTGATCAAAGTGAACCAGCCTGAGCTGGTGCTGTTTGTAGGTGAGGCCCTGGTAGGGAACGACTCTGTGGACCAGCTCACCAAGTTTAACCAGGCGCTGGCAGACTTCAGCTCCATGGAGAACCCCAGACTCATCGACGGTATCCTGCTCACCAAGTTCGACACCATCGACGATAAGGTGGGGTAGTTTTCCTTATTTATCTACGTTTAGGCCACACCGATTTAATTTTAAGTTCGACACCATCGACGACAAGGTCAGTCAGATGCATTATGTAGTAACAGGTGCTGTAGCAGACACCCTGTGGTGTTGGGTTACATTATGTAGCAAGTGGCAGGACAGAGTTGGAGGGCTGGGCTGGTCACCATTATATGAATGTATTCGATTAGGAATAAACAGAGCAGCAGTTTATTAGGCATCCTGCTCACAAAGTTCGACACCAATGACGACAAGGTTGGTCAGATGCATTATGTGGCAGGACCGAGTTGTTTTGCAAATGTTACCTATGATATTTTATCATGTTTACTGAAGGAAAAGATATTGTTTTTGCTGTTTTCTCTTCTTCTCCAAACAAATAAGGTCAATGACCTAAACCAGACATCTGTCACCATGGTAACTAGTGTTGGGTTACATCATGTTGCAATTTCATAGCAGGAGGGATTTATACTCCTGTCACCATATACAGTGAGTGTACATGAATGGGTTTGAGTAAGAATCAACAGAGCAGACCATATCTGAAGGTTAACATTATGCACTTACTTTGTTTTTGACTTTTAAGTGTGTTTTATCTTGTGTATGACCCCACCCGTGTTGTCCCCAGGTGGGAGCCACTCTGTAAAGCATGGCTAAGCCAGAGTAGTGCTACCCTGAATAAAGAACACAGAAAATTGAAATAACTACATAGTGTATTTTATCTTGTGTATATGACCCCCCCCCCTGTTGTCCCCAGGTGGGAGCGTCCATCTCGATGACCTACACGACCGGCCAGCCCGTGGTGTTCGTGGGGACCGGCCAGACCTACACCGACCTCAAGGCTCTCAACGTGCAGGCCGTGGTGAACGCTCTCCTCAAGTAACCTGGCAACAAGCCTGGTTACCTGGCAACCAGCCTGGTTACCTGACAACAAGCATGGTTACCTGGCAACAAGCATGGTTACCTGGCAACCAGACTGGTTACCTGGCAACAAGCATGGTTACCTGGCAACAAGCCTGGTTACCTGGCAACTGGCCTGGTTACCTGGCAATGATCCATGTAACCTGGCAACCAACCGTGTAACCTGGCAACCAGCCCTGTGAACGTCCTGCCTTCACTGCCGTAGCTCATATTATAAACTGTTACCATCACTAGTAGCAAAGATAAAGACATTATAATGAAAGGATACCTCTTAATGTTCGTACTATATTTATGTTCAGTTAGTTATGTGCAACATTTTAATGTCATTGCATCCGAGCTGAAATAATGTCAAATGAAGCAATATCAGATAGTGAAATCTCATAAAAAAACTTAACTTTGTCTCAAAGAAGAACCGTCCAACATTGCCAATGCCGTCGGCTAATTCTGATGATACATGTACTACACATCATCAATACTACAGGTTACATGATAACACTAGTTAAGTCTGTTAATTGGGAACGTCGACAATATCACGTTTAATCTTGAAGTGAATCTGTCAGATGCAAATGTACGACAGGACAAGCGATGTTCTGTTCCTTCCATTCCTTTATGTTGCTGATTTTAAGCAGTTGTGAAAAGATGAGATGTAAGTAAGATAGAGCGGCAGGATATGAAAACCCTTCCAAATGATGGGGCTGAAATTTTGTATGAAAAAAGTTGAAATTAAAGCAAAGATATGCAAAATAAAGCATGAATCAATGATGTGCTGTTCTTCTCATACAGATGGATGGATGCCTGATAACGTAATTTAAGACATACAGTATTTGGAGATGGTGAAAACAAAACAAACTTTTGTCAAATCAAGTTTGTGTGGGTTCTTCGGTGACTCAAGGATTTATTTATTTGTTTATTTTCATTTAGCAAATACATACATAATGAAAAATTATACAAAATAATACAAAAGAAATAAATGTGCAAGGGCAGGACGAAAAGCCGCAATGGCTTATTTAAAGTCCTCCCCTTCATGTTTTACAATCTCTACAGTTTGTTGAATGAAATATAAATAACAATGAAGAAGTAATAAAAGGATAATAAACAAGCACAATGAAAAAATGAATCAAATTAACAAAATAATTAAGGATCAGAACTTACACATGTAAAGATGGAGATAGGGTTTTTGTTTTATTCAATCAATCATGTCTGTACCTTGCTTGCATTTTGGTGTCTATCAGACACCTTCCTCAGAGCTTCTGACTGGAGTTCTGCTTCTCGCCGCTATATGTAGCCGATGTAGGTGCTGCTTTTGCGGCAAGAACACAATCCCGAACGTGGCTGAGTGACTCAGTTTGAGCTGAGTTTGAGTGAAGAGCTTCGAGTTATTAAAATGAGAGACATTTCACGTAATGTAGGCAGGCATCCAATGCAATTTCAGGGCATATTCTGGATGAGGAAAGTGTCTCATATTGACATTTACTACCATTTCTTAGCACTTGGTCGTCATTTGACACTTCACGAAATAACCCGTTCCCCAAAACAAGAAAATTGACATTGAAAATCCTGTTTTGTCGCCCTGAAATTGCACCAGATGCCTTTAATTAAATCTAAATCAACCAGAAAATAAAAAGGAAAATGCGTTGGTGGTCCAAACCAGTCCTACATCATGTCACACTTTAGGCCATGTTGATTTGATTATATGGATGACATCCGCGCGCGCATGAATTTTCGGCCGTTTCCAAAAAAAAAAAAAAGTTTTCAACCATACTGTAAATCGTACAAAACAGTTGCAAAATGAGCAAAAATATACCATAAGTTACAAAAAAAATTAATAAAAACTATACCAATGTCGTAGAATGCCAAAATCAAACGAAAAAAGACGAAATTGTAAAGAAATTAACTTGAAGACTAGATTATTCGCCAAACCATATTCTGTGCCATTTGCTCAACCCTCATGACCACGTAGATTTCATAATGAAAAGAACTTTTTTTTTTTTGCAAAACTTTTTTTTTATTCGCACGCGCGCATCAGTTTTGAAGAAGTGTTTACATCAATTGTTAGTCAATTCAGTTAGGCAAGGTTGGTAATTGTATTTTTGATTTGCTTATATAACGGTACATGTCTTGACAAGACTATACTGTGGTTGAGACCTCATTTCCCGATGCCAAATTCGACAAGAAAGTTACAGTTGCATTGACATTAAGAGTGCAAGTGGCAAATGGGTCTGCCCGTCCATGTCCACTTTTAAAATAAGATGTAAAAATTGACCTGACCTCTGACCTTTCCTTACAAACAATTTGGACTGGACAATGACTGGACTGGACAATTTCTATTAATGTTATTGGTTACTTACTGTTTTTCTATTATTATTGCCATTATCAATATTTATTGTATCCCTATGTCACTGTTTGTATGTGACTGTTATGTTTTGTTTGTAAAACAGGGCCCCATTGAAAAGAAGTGCAATCACTTAATGGGCCACCCTGTGTAAAGATGACGGAAAATAAAATAAATAAATAAATAAAAGACAAAACAAACATCAAACAGCTGAAACCACACCAAACTTTTATTATCACCCCGAAATCAAACAAACAAAACAATAATTATATTACAATCATTTAAAAGAAAAGTGTGGACGATGTAAAATCTTAGGTCCCTTAGAATCTAGATGTTCAACTTACAGCACTTCAAATCTATGAAGAACTACAAATATCACAAACGTACAAGGCAAGAAAATAAAAAGTTGTCTTATGATACTAAAGTTAGATGAGAAAAACACGTTCTTGTGAAAAATGGAACAGGATTCTGAAATGACCAAAGTTCAACATTGTCCCTATCGTCTATATCAAACCACCGCAACTCTGCATTGAAAACTGAATAAAGTAATACAGACAGTAGTAAATAACTATGTCATTATGTATCATGTACACAGGCGGCGTGCAGGAATCAGACATACAATCAGAACTGATAAGCAGGAAAGGGTCCGACTTATAATTACTGTTAAGGGGACTACACCTCAGACTGGTGTCCTTTTACACATTCGTTTCTCTTTCGATTGAGACCTCATCATCACTGCAGGTGGACTCGTATTCAGCTGTATCTACCCACATATTAGGGGTGGGGCCGGTGTGAATGTTCAGAACTTCGTGCAAACATGATGAAACGTGTCTGTTCTCCCCACAGAGACGACTGATAATGAAAAAGTCACTGAATGGGCTTACATCTATTTTGTTTGGTAATGGTTTAAGTTTTACTCCTGACACTCGCTCTGTTGCAAGTTTCAGGCTGTTAATGATATCCAGCAAATATACCCGGGTTAACTTGACATGCAAAACAAAGAATATGGGCAACAGCACGCCAATGCAGAATGATATTGAAAGAAAAATTGAAACATAATAATACAAATATTGCTTTCCAACGACTTTACATACAGATTCTAGATACTCTTCTTCCCTTGTTCCATTTTCACTGAGTTTTGCACTGCAGACAAAGATATCACTCTTTTGTTCGACTATGTCAAACCATATGAGGTACATAAGACAAGCAAGGGCAAAGGTGAGCAGAGTTATAATTTTTGTTACTAGGACATTACCCCACTTTCTAGATTCAATGAGCCCTATGGTTGCAGAATAACTGGGCATGCAGCCGCCTGCTAAAGGCATGAGTTCACTTTGCGGCATTGAAAACACCGTGTGTGTATTTTGCCACGAGTTCTCGATTTCCCCTATAATGTTAGCAATCTGCGAAGTAAGGTCTTTGCCGAACATTAATTTCCACAACAAATGGGGTATGTACATCAGTAGTGCAAATAAAAGCACAAAATAGGGAAACATTGAGGACGTGATTTGTTCTGAAACCAGACTTTCTTTACAAAAGCTGTTCAAGTAGTTTGCTTGAGGAATGGTGAAGTTTGATGGGGGGTAACAGACGACGTTCTGAGGTTCACCTGTGGAGGAGAAGACAGCAATTTGACTCTATTAGATACCTGACAGTATTTTGTGTTCAAAGTACATAAACTGTGACTTTCATGTTTTGTTTTCCAGGATAACCTTTGAAATAACCTGCCCTAGGCCAGTATTACTTTTTAACACCATGCCAAGCCGGCCTGAGTTGGTTATTACCATATATGCTTACTAGTATTCTTTGTACAACATTATTGCAATAGGTTCATAACAGATCTAGATATTATGGATACAGATACGATGTGGCAAGTTAGTAAGTATAACAATTAATGTCAATACAATCTAACCTAGAGGGGATTTAAGTACAAAAATGTACTGATTTCAAATAAACCCACACGAGCATTCCCCTGAGGGTATAGCTGATTATCAAAATTATAAAAGGTTATCAGTGCTTACCGGTGAAATCACCCAGAAACAGCGTGCCAGATACCAACAACGGCAGCCAGACGGTCAGCATCTTCATAAGCCTGTCAAACCGCGTGTCTATGACAATCTCATCTTTGCGATTTTCTCCCGTGACGGCCGGTAGCAGGTTCTCCATTATCGCAGCCATGATTATGTGGAATCCTTTCCTCAATTACTCAATATACCTGGAAAAAGATAGAGATGTTGTCAAGTGGCTGTATACCTAGGGGTTTACACTTTAAACGCTATTTATCTATGGCCATGCTTGAAGAAGGTTTTCGATAAGGACATACTTCACATGTGATTGTTTTCGCTATTAACTACAAGTTATGTAGTCTTGGTCCCATCGATGTCTATAGTACGTGTCGTCAGCCGAAGTTGGATAGTACATATGATAGATAGTGAAGTGACTATGGGACGTAACGGGAGTGGTCCTAAGTCAGCGCATTCTCTTTTTAGCGAACTTCCAAAGTTCGGCATAGTTTTGAACCTTGTACCTTGAACGTGACATAGTTTTAAAGATTATTATTATTAGTTACGCATGGGTGAATGCACATAATAAGTAAAACTGGTTATGGACTAAGCCTTTATGTTTTGAAAGAAGCTTAGACGAAGATATGTTTCTAAAATATGCATGCATGTGTACATTAGAAAAAGATGACTTTTCAGTCGAAAATACACTCCTCTCTTTAGACATACCAGAATTCGATTTACTTGACATCCGCTTTCAAAAATTTCTATTAGGAGTCCATTCAAAATCATCCAATGACGGTGTACGAGGAGAGTTGGGAACTTTTCCCATCATGATATCTGCCCAAATTCAACTCATTAAATACTGGCACCGTTTGGTAAACTTACCTGAGGACTCTTTACTCCATGTATATAAAATAGCTTATCTATAAGTAAAACGTTTCAAAATGTAGTAACCAATTGATTTTAATATTGAATGATCGTACATTTCTGACTTTTAATCTATGTGATAAGAATTCTGTCTAAGATGAATGAATTGTGAAAGAACCACAATTCAGCCTAGGCTGCTAGGGTTTTTATCCTCAATAAACCATTTCATCATCAATTCAAAACTAGCATATCTTGACAAATGTTATGTTGTTATGAACAAGAAAAATACTTTATGATATAGAAAATTTTGAAATCCGTAAAGCTATAACACAGCTAAGAATCAGCAGTCACAAATTGAATATAGAAACAGGAAGATATTACAATGTAGCCCCTGACCAAAGATTTTGCCCATTTTGCCCACAGAAAATCGAAGATGAATTTCATTTTATTATGGAATGCTCTAGATATGATGTCCTACGTGATAAGCTATTCAAATTTCTCACTTCAAATACGACAGATTTCAATAGACCTGTTGCTACAGATAGATTTGATTATACATAATGTATATTTAAATGCAACATCCCACACAAATATGTAAAAATAGGTAAGGCCACACCAATTTAATTTGTTGGTTCTCTGATTTTTTCAGAAAAAATATGAAGCGACAGGGCGAAAAAAAAATAAAAATAAAAATAGGTCTAGGCATCCTATTATAGCCCTAAATGCTACAATATGAGCCATGAAGTCAACAAAAAAGGCTGGGTTAAAATTTAAAGTATAAATTTTGAACTTTTAATCAAACCACTGCATTGATATAGATGGAAAAAACTGTAACAACTAGGAAGAAAAGGAATTTCCTCAACTGTTGGGGGCAAAATATGAGCATTTTTGAGTTGATTCAGAACCAGAATCTTTTTTTTTTTCAAATAAGAAAAAAATGAAGAGGCGAATCCGAGAACCAACAAATTAAATTGGTGTGGCCTAAATATACATAAAAGACTGTTTTGTTATTAGAAAGAATACTGATTTGCTGTCACATGTACCCATAGATAACTCCCCCTGATTGTAAAGCCTAAGCTAACTTTTGATTATTTCTTTTCTATATATAAGTTGTTAAGTTTAAATATTCTATAACGCGTTACCTATCCGTATTTTACTATGCTACTTATTGTTACCTATTTGCCATACAATTGTACAATTGTCGTGCAATAAAGTTTTTCTGTAAAAATAACCAAACTCGGAACACGTAAGTGTGTCGAAGTTTATAGCTCAAACCGCTGGCGATTTAAAATTATGTTTGTTTGAATTTTACACCTTTCGTAGAGGTTGACAAGGGAACGTGTCTTTCAGATCTGTCAAATTACTCATCCTACAGTGCGCCATGTGTAAAGATTTCACCACACACATACAATGTGTCTATCATACTTTCCATATATATAAAACACACCATGTCTTGTCATTGTCTTTATCCTTGGAAAATCGAAGCTAAATTAATGGGCAATGTTTACGTCTAGCGGCCCTGCGGCCTTACTACAAGGGAATTAGGCAATAATGTTAGTCATGTTGGTGTCTCAAGCTTACACACTGTAGAACCGCAAACGTTCGGCAACAGAAGGAGGGGCGTACCGACGAATTTTCCCGATTTAGAATTGATACCTGGAGCTCCAGTACAAACGTTTCCTTTTGGTTTACCATGCTCCCGTTACCGTTCACTTGGTAACGGGCTTACACGCAACCAATCCCATAGTTCTCTGCGCGAAAACTCACCTGTCTTTGACATTGGCTTGATTTTCGATATCACAGTCTGATACATGTAGATGTTGCCTTTTCTGATCAGCAAATGCTTTCAGTACCTACAAAGCAAGTCAGGCTAGCAGTAAACCCTTAGCCACCAGACGGTGAAGCACATTTTGCTTTTAAAAACAATATCCATGGCATTGCTTGAGGATGGTATTCCCTGTCACAGAACTTCCTCTCGCGACTCTTGCCCGAACTGCAACAACCAACGCTAGTGGAACAATGACGACATTGCGCAACAAACAACCTATAATAGATGCACATATTCACCCCTTTATATACTGTGTTCGAAAGTTTATGCATTGATATTTCATGTTTTGTAGCTTGCCTCGAAATATTTCACTATCCCATTCATTAGGTCATGTTGATTTGATTGTATGGATAACATCCTATAGGAACCCCAAAACCGATAAAAAATCGTCATCATCGATCATGAAATCTAAAGGTCCTAAAGGTTGAACAGATGACTAAACACACAGAGTATGGTAGGGCGAATAATAGTACGCTCTTTATTTTCATTTCTTCACATTTTCTTCTTTTCCTGAATTGATTTCGGCATTCTATGACATTAGTATCGTTTTTCCAATACTTTTTTGCAACATACGACATATATATATATATATATATATATCGTTCATTTAATTTTGTACAATTTACAGTATGGTCAAAAGCTTTTTTTTTTTTACGGACGAAAATTCATGCGCGCGTTGATGTCATCCATATAATCAAATCAACGTGGCCTTAGGTATTTCAAATAGGGCCCCTCGAAGCATGTACACCAGATATCCAGGTACATGTACAAGCAAGACTTTATTCGATAACACCGTTTTTCTCTTTATGTGGCGGTCTTAGGGTACCATTCGAAGGCGGAATCGCACATGCACTTATATTTCTGTTTTTCAATACGTTTTATAAATCATTGTCTTTCACTTATAAACCTTTTTTTTCTAAAATCTTTGTAAATTTTAATGGTCAGATCCTTTTTTTAGAAACTATCTGGAAATTAAAGAAAATGTGTGGCCAAGAAAAAAATTATCTCCAAGTAAAGATAAGGATCCAACTCAGTCTTGGTGTTTCACAACATTTAGTATCTATGTTTTCCAGATCCTTACACCTGCTTGGAGATCACCTGTTAACTATATATGTCCGCAAGGACACACAAACAGCTTAGGTGTGCCCTAGTATCGGTCTGTTTGCGTTCCCCTTGACAGGAAAACAATGCGGAACTCCTCGCACTAGCCCGGTTTGCGGGGCATATTTGAAGAATGATTCACAGACTTTCTTTACCATAGTGGAAGTGGTATGTTTTTACCTTCTTGTATTATATGTGCCTACTTGTTTTAACTGCTTTTAATATGTTGTTAACTTTGCTTAAGTTGATCTATATGATGCTATTATGTACAATTTTAATGGAATAATTAAGATTTCATGGTATGCAGCGCTGTATGTAACATGCGAGTCGATTACAATAAATCTTAATCTTGTGGCTAATGGTTGCTCCTAAGACCAATGGCTACAGCCGTGCCGCTGTAGGATCTGCTTGGAGATGTTTTTGATACTTATGAGGCACTGATGTTGAGTGTCAAGTCCAATGTTTAAATCAGGCAGGCATCCAATGTAATTTCTGGGCGGCAAAACAAAAAGTATTCTGGATGAGGAAAGGTGTCTGATAATGACATTTACTGCCATTTCTTAGCACATTGTCGTCATTTCACACATGAGCATTTGAAATAGCCCCAAAACATGCTAAAGAAAATTGACTTTGAAAATCCAGTTTTGCCACCCTGAAATTGCACCAGATGCCTTTAATTAAATCTAAATCAACCAGAAAATAAAAAGGAAAATGCGTTGGTGGTCCAAACCAGTCCTACATGTCACACTTTATTTCCAAACAACAAACATCGATCTAGATACAGTCTTTAATAAAAATACTCAAAAAGGCCGCTTTGGTCTGAAAAAAGACTCGCACAACTCTAGAAAGTGAATTTAATTTGACTATCCAAGTTTAGAGTAACACTGTGCTCTAGATACACGTTTGTGCACACATTAAATGTACTACTATCGATACTACTACTTCAACAGGAAATTTTTATTCTTCATTTAATAACACAATGATACAATCATTGAATAAAAGAGTGCATGAGTAACCATGGTAATAACAAACAATAACAAAAATAGACTACTCCAAATATACATATAACAACGAGCTATTACAGTTCAAACATGTCCCCTGACTCCTGTGCTACAGTAGTTCAATAGTCTCAGCGTAAGAAGTGGTGAACTGCACAAGAAAGTATAAATCCAGTTTATGGTACAACCATCATGTAACATAGTCTTTCTGCACAGTAAACATTGGCACTGAAAAACTGAGATCCACTCTTCTCATAAAATGCAACAAATAAGTGCTCGCTAAAGAGAGAAAAAAACACAGTACTAAATTATAGTCTGCACCAGATTAACACTGTGGGGTTTAAACAGTAAAATTTAGACAAATAGGGACCAAGAATACTTGGCCAGGGGAGTTTAGTAGTCTCCACCAGACTTCTTTTGCAGGCTGAATAAAATCGTAGAAATTGGCCTAAAAAGGGCACATAATTGGCCAAAGGAGTTTCCTGGCCGTTGAGGGTCCGCTTGGCCGTGGACCTATCATATGCCCTTTTTAGGCCGATTTCTATGACTTACTCAGCCTGCAAAAGAAGTCTGGTGGAGACTAGGAGTTTAGCCAAGGGGAAAAGAAACCCCAACGGTGGACCAACTCCCTTGCCCAGTCAGACCCTAATTTTACCGAACTCTACTACCCTAACCCCTTAGGAAAATCTGGTGGAAACTAGTACCAAATGGCAAGCATCGATATAAAAAGGGGATGAGACATCTGCAACACAACAGTACCCGTGACCGTTGTCTGCTCCTGGGCAAGACAGGCATGGATGTACAGTGTTAGAAATACCCATCTGCAGTCTGTATTTTCCAGACATTTTCAATATTGCAGAAGAAAAATTAAGCAACCTGCAATTTTGCAGACTGAGAAAATCAGGCTTGGGGTTCGATGGAGCTTTTGTGGTAACGACTGACTCTATAATATACATTGTACAACTAATTTTGCATGTATTTTTCAAATAATTGCATGTAAAATTGTTGCCGACATGCAATTTTGTATATGCCAAGGGTTTAGATCCAGACTTTTAAGTGTGTATTTGCAGAAAGTGTTTCCGAATTGCAGAACAAAATTTTGACATCCTGCAATATTGCAGAACACCTTTAAAAAAAAGAAGTATTTCTACCACTGATGTACCAGCACCAACAGACCTCACAGCACTCATTATCAACAGGAGAGTCACAGAGAAGAAACCACACCACAAGATACATCTACAAACGCTGACTCTGCTAGTCTGGAGATTAGCGCTAGTCGGTGCTAGTCAGGAGACTAGCGCACTCCCTAGCGGCCAGCGGTAAAGGTTCTAGGCAGACTAAATTTGCTCTTTTTGTTTTGTTTTCCTCAGAAAATGTGTGTAACAATATGACTGAAGTTAGCATGTATATTTTTCTGTAAATGTGTAACATTATTGTCAAAGTTAGCATGTAGGTATATTTTTTGTTTTCTTCAGAAAATGTGTAACAATATGGTTGAAGTTAGCATGCAGATGTGTCTATGCCCCCATCCCAGCATGTGTGCATCACGAGAAGTATAGCCATGCTTGTGTTAAGGTTTAATTTTGTAACGTTACAGCTATCATTTTGCTGTCAACATGGACAGTCCAGGACTGTCAACATGGACAGTCAAGCAACACAAGTCGACTTGAAGAAATTTTAAGAAATTAAGTACAAGCTTGCAACAGGAAGCAAAAATTCAGGCCGTGATTCAAATAAAAGTACAGCAGCAGGTTAAAACAGCTTGGAAAGCTTGAGTAAAAATAGCAACCAGCATGGACCTCAGTAATGCACGCACACGTGGGGAGCAGAAACAGTTTTGCACCGAGAGGAAACAGTTTTGCACCATGCCACCAACACTTCATCCTTAATATATCATGTATCCAGGACACAGCTACTGGTATGGTACAGAGGAACCAAATCAATCTACAAGCGAACAATACTGGTACTGTAGAGCTGACCCTGATACAGGAACAATGCACATCTCTCCCCTCGATTCTACAACATCCTATCACTTTGCACAAGCTGCAGCTTCCTTAGTTTGCATACTGATGATTTTTTTCACCCAAAAGCTTCGTAATTCATCCCCCCCTTGCTACGGCTGCATTGCACGATTCCAGTCCTCTATTGCAACAGCTGGAAAGATGTTTTAGAGTTAAAGCTTTTTATCCAACACAAAAAGTTCTCTCACCTTAGAGCTTTCGACCAGTCACTCTGGTCTTCCTCAGTAGACTGACCCAGTGAAAGCTTGTGAAGGTGTTGATAATATTGTGTTCCAGATGCTGGTTTTAAGTTTTGTGTTGTCTTTCCCCCCCCAGGTGCCGGTGAATCTGCTGAGAGCCGGGCGAGTGTTTGTGTTTGAGCCGCCGCCCGGCGTGAAAGCCAACCTGCTGGGAACATTCAGCACCATTCCTGCCGCACGCATGTGCAAGGTGAGCACACTTTCGATCCCTGGCATTCCTGGCTAGACGCTGTGTCCTTGCGAAAGGCATTTTACACAGCTTTCCTCACTCCAACCAGGTGTTAAATGGCCTGGGTACCTGACTTCATTTGGGAGAGGGATGCACCCTCCAATGTTGTGCTGTAGTCAAAGTTGTGGACCCAGTGTTCACGTCACACTTCAAAGAAGCCACGTGACAAGCCTGACTGGGTCAGTCTACTGAGGAAGACCGGAGTGACTGGTCGAAAAGCTCTAGGTGAGAGAACTTCTTTGTGTTGGATGAAAAGTTTCAACTCTAAACATGTAACTACCAACACAGATGAACTTTCATGATAGCTGGCAAGATCTACAGCAATTTGCACACCGGCCTGCTGGTCTGACTATTAGTGCAGAAAAGTGTTTCACAGATCAATAGTTCCAGCTGACAGTGGAGATAGATCTTGATTAAGAGAGGCCTACATGGTCCTAATTGGAGCCAATGGAAAGTACCTCCTGTTGTACTGATCACAGTTTGATATCGGTGGAGTTGCAGGTTTTTTTTTGCATGTGACGGCGACAAGCGATCCATAGGATCTGTAAAAACTTGTCTCTGGTCACACTTGCAGTGGTTTTAAGTTAGCCGCTACCAGGCTTCGGGAGGCACCTGGAAAGAGTAGAAACCGGCCAAATAGAGAGAGATAGCGTGCCGAGGGAGCGGCAAACTGTACTTTCCTGCAGACCTGACCTCCCTTGCCATGTTATCTCTCTATTTGGCTGATTTCTCTTTCCAGCCGCCTCCCAAAGTCTGGTAGAGGCTAGTTTTAAGTATCGGTAGGTCACAACGACTCGTATTTGCTCCATTCATGCCTGTCTACTGGAAATATAACCTTCCTCTTGGATACCTTGTTTCACAAAACGTCTCTAGCTAAAACTAGTAAAAACTTTGAACTGAGAAGTATACTGTAGCCCCAGCTAACGTATTCTGGGGTCTGAGTCTTACATCTATGATATTTTGACTTCCTTCACAATGTTTCAATATTTGCCTCGTGGAAAAAAAATGCTTATCATGACAACTTTTAGAATTTTGCCGATTTTTACATCAAGTGTGCGATTCCAAATTGTTCTCGTCTGATTTGTTTCTTTCTTTTTACAACAACACAAAGCTACGGCGCGTCCTCTGTGACTTCTTACTTCAATGATAACTTTGCCACAGTGATTTGAGGACTGATTATGATGGAATGAACAAAGAGAAAAACAACAGAACGTCTTTGTTAAAACTGTTCCCAACATAGGATTGCTGATATTTACTTCATCAGACACATACATGGTCCATTCACAACTATCCCTATTTATGTAGAATTCTCTCAGTACTGTATAGAATGGACTTGGCAGCAAGTTTCAGTGTTTGAAAGCAACAGTTAAACAATGGGCAGCTATGTGCCCCACCTACCATACTATACATGTATCTATAGTTCACCTGGAATGCAACGTTAACACTCTACTGTATGATGTAGCCGTAAGTCTTGTAGTGGGATGTGAGTGTAGTGCAGAGTGACTGTCTGGAATATGAGGAGGGCATCATCAGGCTAGTGCCTCCTTTTCGTCTCCTGTGCTCTCTTGTAGCTTTACCTCCTCTGGATTGACTTCTTTTGTCCTAAAGTGAAGAACAAAAAAAACGGTTATTTGAATGAAAGCTCATCTCTGTTGGTTGAATCCATAGTTATAGAGTTCGAACTTCCGGAAAGTGATCAGCGATTGCATCACACATCTGACGAAGGTTGACAGGATCAGCCGAAAATTTATGGTGAGTTTCTTCTTTGTGTTGGAACAAGTTCGAACTCTATAACTATTAAAATAATGGTTACTTCACAATAATTGCATTACTGTTGGAGTCAGTTTGGGAAAGTAGGTACGTGGTCTCTGCATGCTCAAAGCTTTCAGAGGAAAGGAAGTACAGATTGCACCTGTTTGGAATAAAACCCCAGAGAGGGTTTACCGAGGCTAGAAAATCAGTCATGCCGGACATACATATATGTACATTACAGAAAAAGGTAGTGAATGATGCCCTGTAAAACAAGAGAAACATGGAGAAATTCTGCAGGAAAACAGAAGAGACACGTGAAGGTACAGAAAAACTGAGAACTGAAACAGAATTGAGGAGTGAAGGAAAAAAGGGGATGTCTGACAATGCAGTGACAGAAAAGGTATTGAAAGAAAATGCCCTGTAAAACAAAAGAAATGCTGAGTAGTATTGTAACATAGGGGACAAACAAAGTACGGAAACTCTGAGAACTGAAACAGAAAAAGAAGAGTGGCATGTAAGGAAAAGAGGGGATGGCGCAGGTCTCTGATAATGACATTTCCGCATTGCTGTTTTAAATGAAAATTGAAAGATTGAAAATACAGAAATATTCAACAGTGGAGACACACGACACAGAGGTTCCTGAAGAACACAGACAGAAGACAGTTTAGAGAGAGACCAGCAGGACATATTCTTGTTCGGGAGAAAAACAGAGACAAAGGAAGATTGAAAATACAGAAAACTGATGAAACATGGCACAGAAAAGTTCCTGAAGAGGACAGAAGTTGAGAGACAAGCAGGACATAATACGTTTTGCTTCGGGAATTTACAGTACTATAGGAAAACAGAATAGAAAACAGAAGACAAGTGAAGGTACAGAAAAACTGAGAAGTGTAACAGAATAGAGGAGCGTAAGAAAAAGAGGGTATTGGAGTTTCTGAAGAACACAGACAGTTGAGAGACAGGCAGGACATACTCAGGACAGGACATATTCAGGAGCAGGAGAAGTAAACACAGAAGTACTGCCGGGAGAAAAACAGGAGACAAATGGAGATTCAAAGATTGAAAATACAGAAAACTGATGAAACAAGGCACAGAAAAGTTCCTGAAAAGGACAGAAGTTGAGAAGACAGTTTAGAGAGAGAGAGAGGAGCAGGACATACTCTTGTTCAGGAGCAGAAGCAAACACAGAAGTACAGGTACAGAAGGTACAGAAAACATGAGAACTGAAACAGAGCAGTGGCGTGTAAGGAAAAGAGGACAGTTTAGAGAGAGAGAGGAGCAGGACATACTCTTGTTCAGGAGCAGGAGAAGGTTCAGGTTCGGGAGCGGAGGGAGCTTCAGAGTTCTCGGGCGCGGCGGGCGGTGCTACAGAACTCTCGGGGGCAGTGCCGGGGTTCTCCCCACCCCCCAGGGGGTTATTCCCCTCCGCCCCGGGGTTATCGTTTCCCTCCTCCTCGCCCCCGGGGTTCTGGGTGCCCCCCTCGGGATCCCCCAGGTCCTGCGAGGGGTTATCGCCGGTGGGAGGGGGGGCCTCCGCCTCCGTCAGCGGCTGGTCTTCCTTGTCCTTCCTACAGAGGAACGAGACACACCGCAGCGGTGCAGGAACGGGGTGAGCGGAGAGAAGTCAGAACAGATATCAGAATGACGGTAACAGAGAAACACAGTGGGTCTGATCGAGCAGTCTGTAGTTCCTTCAGCATGCAAGTTTTCATGTCATCAACGGACATTGTACCAAGGGAAATGGAAAAGCCAGGCGCACACAGACACAGGAGGTCCAGGTTTACGTGTCAAGTGAAAACCGGACAGCTTTCATGCAAGGCGCTGCTTTACACACAATAGGAAGACATTATGCACAACACACATGCAGAGTCCTGGTCATAAAAACAGGTCTTGTAAGCTTTCGTTTTGTGTCTACTGTACATTTTGTATTAGTAACCCCACCCTGTTTTTATGTTTTTTTATGAGCAAAGGAACCTTATAAGCACATTGTGTGCTTTCTGTCCAATGCTCACAAATCTATGTGAATAAAATAAAATAAAGATATCCTGTACGTACAGACTGGTCTGGCTGGGCGGTTTATAAAGGTAAGGTTTATGCTGTACGTACAGACTGGTCTGGGTGGGCGGTTTATAAAGGTAAGATTCATGCTGTACGTACAGACTGGTCTGGCTGGGCGGTTTATAAAGGTAAGATTCATGCTGTACGTACAGGCTGGTCTGGCTGGGCGGTTAAGGTAAGATTCATGCTGTACGTACAGACTGGTCTGGCTGGGCGGTTTATAAAGGTAAGGTTCATGCTGTACGTACAGACTGGTCTGGCTGGGCGGTTTATAAAGGTAAGGTTTATGCTGTACGTACAGACTGGTCTGGCTGGGCGGTTTATAAAGGTAAGGTTCATGCTGTACGTACAGACTGGTCTGGCTGGGCGGTTTGTCCATCAGGGGTTTGTCTGCTCCATCCTTCTCAATCTTCAGCGACTCGATCACCTCATCATCCTGCAATTCCTCTTTCCTGGGGAAAAACAAACAACTGCAACTCACAAACCTAACTCATGATAATGTCATAGTAGGGAACACATGTCTTAGTACTGTACTACGTACACCATTCATACAGGTATTTGTAAAGTTCTAGTCTGGGGCAGCGACTCGATCACCTCATCATCCTGCAATTCCTCTTTCTGGGACAAAAAACACACAACTTCAGATGACAACTTCCATTCATATTTGTTCTGCTGAGGTCACAATTCCGAGTTTGGGGCCAGGCAGGAAGTTTTTATAGACTGTATGTGGCGGTGCCCTCCTCTGCGTTGGTGGCCTGGTACATGGTTTGAAATGAAAAGGAAAGCTGACTGAGACTACTTACTTGTACAATGAGTATGTGTGAAAAGCTAGCTGACTGTACTCACTTGTAGGTGGCTGTGTCCTCCTCTGCATCAGCTGTCTTGTACATGGTGCAAGACCAAAAGGAAAGCTGACTGTAACTTCTGGTAAACTCACTTGTACGCGGTGGTGCCCTACTTTTTTGTGAGGATGTGTGAGAACTGAATGAAAGGGGTGAGACTACAGTATGTAGCTGTGCCTTCCTCTGCATCGGTGGCCTGGTACATGGTGTGAGACCAAAAGAAAAGCTGACAGACTACCACTTACATACGGTGAGTATGTGTGAAAGATAGCTGACTGTACTCACTTGTAGGTGGCTGTGCCCTGTTTTTTGTGAGGATGAGGATCTTATTTTACCAGACGATCACTTGTAGGTGGCTGCAGCCTTGTACATGGTTTGAGACTAGGAAGGAAAACTAGCAGTGACTACTGGCATAGAGGTGCACAGTATGTGGCTGTGCATGCATGTATGTATGTATGCACACACAGTAGTATGCCTACTAGTAAACTCACTTGTATGTGGCTGTGCCCTCCTCTGCGTCTGCGGCCTTTCCCCCCGGTGGAGCCTTGCCGCAGAGATTGACGCAGACGAACATGGTGAGGCCGCACTGCTGCGTGAAGTAGCACGCCACGTCAATGACGATCAGCAAGATGATGAGCACCACAATCACGACGGCCACGACCCCTCCGGTACCCAGCCCGCCCGGGCTCGCTCGCTCGCTGATGATGCCTGGAGGATGAGGAGACACAGTTCAATAGCAGATATGGCCGGAACCAAACTGAGCTGGTGATTTGGCCATTAGAATACGATTGATGTAAGGTTAGCTTAAGTTTTCTGTACGTAACACATAGCGTGTACACTTTGTAGGTACATGTATGGCTGGGGAAGGGAGGGCAACAACAGTCAAAAGTCCAACAGTAGGTGGGGCAGGAACAGGACAGTTCAACAGCAGCATGCAGCTATGTCAGGACAAGCACATTGGCAGAACATTATATATATAACTCCACCTGTGGGATTTTTCACACAGTTTTCATATTATGCATCAGCTGCATTTTGAAACTATATTTTTTAGCATTAGCACTACATGCGCATCATTCATGCATTTGTTATGTGTTTAGATAAGGGTAAGAATTAAATGTTTTGAATCTTGGATGTGGCAATGTTTAGACTGATCCAATTTAGCTTTTTGTAAGATAAGGCCACACCAATTTAATTTCTTGGTTAACGGATTTTTAAAGAAAAATAATGGAGCGGGCAGGCGAAAAAATAATAAAAATAAAAACAGGCCTAGGCATCCTATTATGGCCCAAAATGGTACGATAGGAGCCATAAAGTCAACACACCAGGCTGGTTCAAAATTTCAGCAATGAATTTTGAACTTTTAATGATACCACTGGATTGAAAGATGGAATAACTGTAACAAGTAGGATGAAAAGGACTGTTTTCAACTGTTCAGGGCAAAATATGAGCATTTTGCAGTTGATTCTGAATTTTTATTGTTATTTGCAAATCAGAAAAAAATGAAGCGGCGAATCCGTTAACAAAGAAATTAAATTGGTGTGGCCTAATCCATCATCCAAAATTACATTTTGCTGTTGTATCACTGGAAATGGATAAAAACTAGGGAGAATGATGTTTAACTTAGCAGTGAAATTTGTTTTGCCCCTTACCTGGTGGGTCTGTTGCTTTGGCTGGAAAGAAGAAAACAGAAAAACAAAAATCAAGCCAGGAAAAGAAAACCTTAATCCAAAGAATGGTGCTGACACCTTCATAAACAAATCATAATTCACCCAGAGCAAGTGCGAATCCCAAATAGAGGCCACCCAGAATAATTTTGTTGAAATGTCCATTTGAACATGTTGAGGTTGTAGCCGATTCTTAATTATCATGTAAGTATCTTCAAATCTTTTAACTTAACAGCACAAAGACCACAGTTTTTTAAGGTATGATTTGTGGGTTTTTTTTTACCATCTATTTTCAGGTAAAATGTAGTTTTAGAAGTACATAATTTAGTTTACTTTGACTTAAGATTTTGCTGGTAATCAAATTTTTGGTGAACAACTTGGACAATGGACAGTCAAAAATATATACCTTCCTCAATATTTAATATAAAGCTTTATGCCAAAAATATAGCTTATTCCTCAATCTTATTCCTTAATTTCTACGAATTTATGAAATTTACCTCTCTTGCTACAATCACAAATTAACGGAAAAAGGCTGTTAAAATATTAACAGAATGCACTTGTCTGTGTGCTAGCCTCCCAAGACCAGAGAAACAAACTTTACAAAGCAAAAATAATAAAGACAAACACAGGATGGCACTAAAACTAAATAAATCAGACTCAAACACTTCCAGCCAAGCAAGCTGCTGATACTTGCAAAGTACAAAACAGGACCAACAGGCGAGATCTAAAATCCTAAGCAGTCGCATTCATCTTAGAATTGCAGTAAGAAAATGTCCAAAGCCATTATTTTGGGAAAGGAATTGGAAGATACTCAAAAGTCATCTGTTCCCACTAGCTAGCTTGAATGTATGGTCAAGGTATGTAATGTATGTAACAGTGCAACAAAGTCAATCAAACAAAACAGCGTTTTTGTTCTTTACCAAGAAAAAGTCTGGGTATGAAATGACTTATACATAAGACTGCTGTATCATTTAAGAAAAAAAAACTGATTGTAACGCTACAGCAAAGACTTGCGCTAGCTCTTATTGTTTTTTGATTATGATGTTGAGTTAAATCTATTCTACACCTCTTTTTAATACAGGAAACGTAACTTCTTTTTCCTAGGTCTAACACATCAAACTACTGGGAAACGAAACATCAGCTTGGGGAATAAGAGAAGCGCCCTCACGTGCTCCGGTCCTGAACTGCAGGGTGGCCTTGGCGCTCTCCCCGCGGCTGTTGGAGGCGGTGAGCTGGACCTCGTACGCCGTCTGCGGGGACAGGCCCGTGATGATGTACGACTGCTTCCCCGTCTCCGTAACCGTCACCGTCTCAAAGTCGCCGGACGAGTCAAGCTGCAACAGCAGGCAGAGCAACAGGTTATTATTTGTATTTACTGTATTTATTTTACCAGAAGTTTATACTGAGGTCATCTGACCTGTTTTTCAGGTAGTTCTGGGACAATAAAAATACATAATCAATACATATCAAAGTAATGCACAGTAACAACAATACAGTGTAACATACAATAATAACAGTGGTCGAAATACTTTTTTTCAGTGATCTGCAATATTGCAGAAGAGTGAAAATTTTGTTCTGCAATTTAAAAATACTTTCTGCAAATACACAAGCCTCTATACTACAATATTGCAGGTTTATAAGCATGAACTATTGATTGATATGCAAATTGGTGAAGACAAATTTTTGGAAGTCCAAAAGGAAACAAAAGATAAACAAGTCAAGACAAGGTTGATGCAAATTAGTGAAGAAGCTCCTGTTGTTCAAAACAGGATGTCTGTCCTTGGGGCCAAAAGTGTCAAATCCCAAGTGCCAATTTTTACTGCTGCAAAATTGCAGATTGTATAAATTTTTCTTCTGCAATCTTGAAAATCTATCTGCAGATTGCAGACAGGTATTTCGAACACTGAATAATCATACAACAGTGCTCAGGAAATGCCAGTTGCGTATGTCTTCAAATTATATGCGTGTTTATGATTTAAATTAAAAGAGTGATTGCTAGTATATTGAAAGTTACAGTAAAGTCATTGTCAGATTATGTATATCATTATGAAAGATCACAAACAATTACACACATTAACAGTGTAGAGTTTAAAATTTGTAGAATCAGTGCACTATTATCTTTTACAAGGTACACTTGGTAGAGCATGCTGCAATGACAAATAGAGTGCTTTAGGCCACACCAATTTAATTTGTTGCTTCTCAGATTTTGTCAGAAAAAATATGAAGCGACAGGAAAAAAAAAACAGGCCAAGGCACCCCATGATAGCCAGAAATGTTACAATATGAGCCATTAAGTCAACATACCTGACTGGTTTATAATTAAAACAATAGATTTTGAACTTTGACACAAAGTTGCATTGTTACATCGAAAAACAACTACAAAGAAAGGGACTTTCTTCATTTGTAGGGGCCAAAATATGTCTTTCATTGACCATCTTGCAGTTGATTCAGAATCTAAAATATTCTTAGAAAAAATGGACAGGGCGAATCCGAGAAGCAACGAATCAACTTGGTGTGGCCTTAGGACTGCTCACACTGCAAAGTGCTTTAGGCAGTCTAATTCTTTCTAAACAAAAATCAATGAGTTCAGAAATAGGATTATGGAAAATTCTATCGAACTGGGCGTCAGATTTATTCTTCCAAGTAATCGACAGGAATAGCGGCCCAATAAACTCACAGAGGGCCATCGGTGGATTTTTCAAAAGGGGGTTAATTAACAATTAGTACCAGTGTAATTGATGGCTGTGGTCCGCAAAAAGCACTTCGTAATGATGACCTCAACTCTGTAATGTTTACAGCCCAGGGCTCGAAATTCTTGTTTGGGAATAGGTGCACTGATGCACCCAACCTAAAAATTTGGGTGCACAAAAATTTTTTTTTGGGTGCACCATTATAAAACAAAACCTAATTACAGATCTTACTGCTCCTCTTCTAAGCTTGAATCTGAAACGGGAGCTGACTTCAAAGGCTTAAACAAGTTACACCAGATTTCATTATTTTTTTTACTCAGATGCCAAGAATATCCTGTATACTTGTACAATCTATTTATTTGTACAAAAATACCTACAGAAATATTCGGGTGCACCAGTGCAACCACAGAAAAAAGATGGGTGTATTTGATGGTGTACTGGGTAAGGGCGTAATGTGCTGTATTTGATGATGTACTGGGTAAGGATGTAATGTGCTGTACTTACTGGCCTGTATTTGATGGTGTACTGGGTAAGGGTGTAATGTGGCTGTATTTGATGGTGTACTGGGTAAGGGTGTAATGTGGCTGTATTTGATGGTGTACTGGGTAAGGGCGTAATGTGCTGTATTTGATGATGTACTGGGTAAGGATGTAATGTGCTGTACTTACTGGCCTGTATTTGATGGTGTACTGGGTAAGGGTGTAATGTGCTGTACTTACTGGCCTGTATTTGATGGTGTACTGGGTAAGGGCGTAATGTGCTGTATTTGATGATGTACTGGGTAAGGATGTAATGTGCTGTACTTACTGGCCTGTATTTGATGGTGTACTGGGTAAGGGTGTAATGTGGCTGTATTTGATGGTGTACTGGGTAAGGGTGTAATGTGGCTGTACTTACTGGCCTGTATTTGATGGTGTACTGGGTAAGGGTGTAATGTGGCTGTATTTGATGGTGTACTGGGTAAGGGTGTAATGTGGCTGTATTTGATGGTGTACTGGGTAAGGATGTAATGTGCTGTACTTACTGGCCTGTATTTGATGGTGTACTGGGTAAGGGTGTAATGTGGCTGTACTTACCGGCCTGTATTTGATGGTGTACTGGGTAAGTGCCGACCCTCCTGTGTTGGGAGTCTGCCATTTCAGCGTGTACTGGGTCGAATCGTCGGCCGTGTTGTTCAGGATTGCAGGCTTGTAGGGTACACCTGAGGACACATGGGCATCTTTTGGTCAACCTTTGGCATACTGAGACTGGCTACCAATTCTCTATTGGGCAAGGTATTAGGCAGCAGGGAGAAGGTTAACCTTGGGTACCAATTCTCTATTGGTAACAGAGTTAGGCAGCAGGGAGAAGGTTAACCTTTAGGCTAGCACACTGAGGTAGCTGTTTGGCTACCAATTCTCTATTGGTTACAGGGTTAGGCAGCAGGGAGAAGGTTAACCTTGGGTACCAATTCTCTATTGGTTACAGGGTAAGGCAGCAGGGAGAAGGTTAACCTTTAGCACACTGAGGTAGCTGTTTGGCTACCAATTCTCTATTGGGCAAGGTATTAGGCAGCTGGGAGAAGGTTAACCTTGACCTTAGTTCCTCCTGTGCTTAATGGCACATTGGGCAGCAAGCTTCCACTTCCAGTGTGCTAAAGGTCAAGCTTTAGTACTCTAAAGCAGGGGTTTGGCTACCAATTCTCTATTGGGCACAGTATTCGGCAGCAGGGAGGTTAACCTTTAGTATACTGAAGTAGCTGTTTGGCTACCAAGAATATACGGGGTTAGGCAGCAGGGGAGAAGGTTAACCTTTAGCACACTGAAGCAAGTGTTTGTGTATCAATTCTCTATTGGGCACAGTATTAGGCAGCAGGGAGAAGGTTAAGCTTTAGTACTCTAAAGCAGCTGTTTGTGTATCAATTCTCTTGGTAACAGAGTTAGGCAGCAGGGAGAAGGTTAACCTTTAGCACACTAAGTACCCATTTAGCTACCAATTATCTATTGGGCACGGTATTAGGCAGCAGGGAGAAGGTTAATAACGTAAGAGGTTTGTCATCCCAGCACACAGAGCCTTGGTACAGTCTGACACCCACTTAAAAAGCTCTAGAGCCAAGGACCCCACTTAGGCCACACCAATTTAATTTCTTGGTTAACGGATTTTTCTAGAAAAATAATGGAGCGGGCGGGCGAAAAAATAAAAATAAAAACAGGCCTAGGCATCCTATTATGGCCCAAAATGGTACGATAAGAGCCATGAAGTCAACACACCAGGCTGGTTCAAAATTTAAACAATGAATTTTGAACTTTTAATGATACCACTGCATTGAAAGATGGAATAACTGTAACAACTAGGAAGAAAAGGACTGTTTTCAACTAATCAGGGCAAAATATGAGCATTTTGCAGTTGATTCTGAATTTTTTTATTATTTGCAAATCAGAAAAAAATGAAGCGGGCGAATCCGTTAACCAAGAAATTAAATTGGTGTGGCCTTAGACCGGGACAAGGCAAGTCTGATTTGGGTTCTTCGGTTGCAAAGGGCAGAAGTGGGCGGTGTGTTTAGGCTTGGAGTCTGCAGGAATTGGAACTTGTTTCTTGTTGGAGCCTGTAGGAATCACAACTCATTATTTCTTGCATCCACACCCAAAACAAATTTCTTGGCACTTGAAGACGACACGTGTTACTCAAAGGACAGAGGTTTGGGTAAAACAAAACAAAACAAAACTGTGTTGGACTTGATACGTTTGTACACGTAGGTACAGGAGACTTGACTGTTACCTGTTTTGTTTATTTAGAACCTTTTGTTTCTCGTTCCGTAATTGCTACGTAAACATTTTTCACTGATGAAGAGTGTCGGAAAGATACTTGGAAAACGTCTGACAATAAATTTTTATATCCAGTGATTGAGCTTGAAAGAAACACTATCTAATTGTGTTGGACTTGTTTCTCCAGAGATCCCGTCTAGACCACTGTAACCCATCCCAGTCACAGCATATGGATCCCCTGGCCTACGTGAGTCCTGTATGCAAAACCCTGTATAGGCAAATGACATTTTTCACCAGCACCATTCCGGAGTGAAACTCTCTGCCAGTAGAGACAGCCACCGTGCCTACTCTGGCATCCTTCAAGGATAAGTTGGCCCACCTACACTAACCACCTAACATTGTACTTCCAAACCAAATACCTGAAACCAACACCAACATCTGCAGTTGACTTCAATTTCCTGACCTAACCAGTGCAGCAGATTCATCGGCAAGACGATATTGGCTGCCCATACCAAAGAATAAGAGTCCAAGTGGGGTGAAAATACAGGTCTACAGGAAGCTAGATCTTTATAGCAGCCACCACCTACGTGTATTTCTAACACTGGAAACACGTATCCTTACTGCACATTTTGGTAACTTCTATTTCATTTCCACGCATGGAAATCACCACAGAACAGCCCACGTGCGTGCCATGCACCCGGAGTGTCATGAAAGCTCCCTCGACACCACAGATGACACAGTTATGTACACAAATCTCACTCAATGTACATGTATAATACATCAATCTCACCATTCAACAATTAGGGCTACCAGACGGGCGTCTCCTGGTCTACTCTTTTTTATTGCTCAGGGTATAATTAACACAACCTGCCTCATTATATATTCATGACAGAAAATTTATTCTGCAGAAACAGTCCATGGTAAGAGAGTTTCCAGCCCTGCACTGTTAATATGGTCTTCTTAAGGCCACACCAATTCAATTTCTTGGTTAACGTATTTGCCCGCTTCATTTTTTTCTGATTTGCAAATAAAAATAAAAATTCAGAATCAACTGCAAAATTCTCATATTTTGCCGTGAACAGTTGAAAACAGCCCTTTTCTTCCTAGTTGTTACAGTTATTTCATCTTTCAATGCAATGGTATCATTAAAAGTTCAAAATTCATTTTTTAAATTTTGAACCAGCCTGGTGTGTTGACTTCATGGCTCCTATCGTATCATTTTGGGCCATAATAGGATGCCTATACTGGTTTTATTTATTTTTTCGCCCGCCCGCTCCATTATTTTTCTAGAAAAATCCGTTAACCAAGAAATTAAATTGGTGTGGCCTTAATATGGTCTGCTAAGACTGCTACCATTAGTGTGTATCCCCTGGGTATATATTATATTACCTGTCTGCCTAATCTAATAAGTGACTTGCTGCAAGAGGCCAGGAACTTCAATTCAATTACTATGCAAGAACTCCCGGATCTGTCTGGTGGGAGGGATAAGTGAGAGATCAGGGGGAACCAGGTCTGGTTTCTGTAACTGTCACTGCTGAAGGGAGGGTCAGGCTGGCTGGCAATAGTCTCCACCAGACTCCTTTGCAGGCTGAATAAATAGTAGAAATCGTCCTAAATGTAGCTGGCCAGGGAAGTTGGCCGTCCATAGAGGGTCCAGTTTGCCTGCACGAAGCTATGGCTGGCTACCTACCAGTTACATTTTAGGGCGATTTCTACTATTTATTCAGCTTTTTAGGCTGATTTCTACTGTTTATTTAGCCTGCAAAGGAGTCTGGTGGAGACTACCCTGGAACATTGAGCTTTGCTAGGGCACATTTTTGGTGCCGATTTCAAGTCACAAAGTAAAGAAGGAGGAACCGACTCAGACTGTGATTAAAAAGCTGGAGTCTGGGAGGTCACTGGTAAATCAGGCTATCGGATGATTCTGACAGTGGAAAAATTAGACTGTGGCTCTTCATATCCTTCAGGACAACTAAGGCCACAGCAAGTAATTTTTATGGATGACATCAGCGCCGCATTAATTTTCGCCTGATTTTGGAAAAAAAACATGAAATTTTGTTGCCTTCTGTCAGTGGTCACCATGCCGAAAATAGGCCAAGCTGTCTGTTGCCATGCCAGAAGGTGGATGGCAGATAACTATAAAGAGAGGAGACAAGACAAGGCTCTGATTTTATGTTTTGTTTCTTACTTTGATGCAGTGATATGTGATGTTGGCTGTGTATATGTGATGTTCCCATTGAATCAAAACCATTGGTACAATGATTGAGTCAAAATTTCAAAATGTAAGAACCTTGTTTTTTTTTCGCCCGCTCGCATTAGATTTGGAGTCTGCAGAGGATGTCATCCATAAAATTTACTTGCTGTGGCCTAAACAAAATTTACCACTTTTGGGGCTGAAACAATTTCCTTCTTAGGTGAACTGGGAAACATACTCCGATGGTTCTTTTGGTAGCATTTTTCTACAGATTTTCCCCACACACAATTATCACATATGACGTATCATTTACGACATATCTTGCAAAAGCAGAATTCACGAGGGAGACATTATGTAGGGTGTGTTCTGAAATGTCTCCTGGGGTGTCGGACGGGATTTTGTTCTCCATATTTTTTGTTCTTCATATCTTTGACAGCCAGTAGAGCACTGTGTCCTGCTGCAGTTATTATCTTTTTATGGAATAATAAACATCACAATCACACTTGTGCCAGATTCTGGTAAATGTGACTGTCCGTGGCTGAAGGAATGTCTTATTTGCTTTGTTAACATATTTTTTAGACTATTTGTAATTGTAAAAGTGGATATTTAATGTTATTGGAATTGACGAAGTGCCCACTGTTGTCAAGGACAACGATTCAGACACATGTCTGCAAATTGTTTTAATAAAAATTGAATTGAATTACTAAAGGTTTATCCTGTTGCAGTGGCTTAAAAACTGCTGCCAATATTTTATTTGGTGGTTCTCCATGAATTTTCATCAGTTCCTATAACCGTGGAACGTAATTTGATCCACATGAACTTGACAGTTCCTAATGAAGTGTGCAAACCTCAATGTCATTACCCTGACGGGCCAAACCACTGTGCTCGTGGGGGTGTAGTCATGAGTAAAAACAGACTGCACCACATACCAGTCTATAGTTGTATTAGCAAGGAATTTTTGTCTGCAGTTGTAGTACTGTCTACATTGATATTACTGTAATTCCTGACTTTTTCACTGCACTGTTATGTTCACTGTTTTTACTGTCACTTCTGTACTGCGAACTTATCATTACAGTTAACAAATAATTTTTAGACTTCCTTTTTCCTGCACCTGTCGCCACCGTGAATATATAGTTCCGCAAACTTGTCCATTTTTCTCAGACCGTGAACTTTTGCTACCGTGAACATGAAGTGAATTACAGTATTTTAAAATCTCTGAAGAGGAAACCATGATCATATAATTATAGTTTTACGAGAAAGGCTGTAACACTGTGCGGCGGGTGCCCAGTTTCCCTGGCACTGGTCCGTGATACAGTTTAACACGATTTGTCTCCCCACTGCTTCAATAACAGTCAGCAGAGCTACAGTAATAAGTCTGCTGAAATCAACCATTACATGAGTACACACCGACATCAAACACCGAACACCTACGCTGCATGCTGAACTAAAGCCTTGGAAGGCCACACCAATTCAATCTGTTGGTTCTCAGATTCGCCTGCTTCATTTTCTTTGATTTGTAAAAAAAAAAAACACATTTCAGGCTCCGAATCAACTCCAAAAATGCTCATATTTTGGCCCCAACAGTTGAAGGAAGCCCCTTCTCTTCAGAGCTGTTACAGTCACTTTTTCCATCTGTCAATGCAGTGGTTTATTTCAAGGTTTGAAATTTATTGTTTGAATCACAAACCAGCCTGGTATGTTGACTTTCTAACTCCTATCATAGCATTTGGGGGTAGACATCCAACATAGGCCTGTTTCTATTTTTTTCCCATCCTGTCGCTTCAAATCTTTTCTGAAAAAATCAGAGAACCAACAAATCAAATATTGGCGTGGCCTAACGAACTGAAAAAACAGGCACATCGCTGCTTCATGCATTGGCCAGCCCCAGGCGAAGCATACTTCACAACTACACACGGATAGTTCCGATGGTTAACCAAAGAATGAAGGGACAGGGTTGGACAAGTCCCGTTGCCCACTTGCCCAGGGAAAGTAAAAGTACTGTTCAGGCAAGTAAATATCCCTCTGTACTTGTCCGATTGGGCAAGTATAGCTGCTATGGTGTTTGGAGCAAAATTACTCATCATTTTGCCATAATAATATTACTACATTAATGCCCTTTAGTCAGAAAATCCATTGCAAGTCTGAAACCCACCTTATTTTGATAAATGAAGTATGCAGCAAAATGATTTCCTTGCTGGTATTGAAAATGCATATAAAAATGTCATGTATATTTTGGGCAAGTGAAAAGTTAGGTTTGGGCAAGTGGAAATGACTATCGGGCAAGTACCGGGCAAGTGGATGTTTGAAATCTTGTCCAACCCTGCTGAGTTGAAGGGAGGAAAAAGAACTTACGTGCTGCCCCGTTCAGAAGGCAGGGAGAACAGGGCAACGTGACAACAAGGCACAGAAACAACCAAAGGAAGGAAAAAAAAAAGAACAAAACAAAATTACAAGGTCAGATCAAGTCATAACACGACACACAATCATGGACGGTGGGTGAATTTTTGAACCCGTTACGAAACACATGCACCGTTCCAAACTGTGAGTTCAAACAATCAGTACAATCTATCATATGTTACACTATATATAACCTACAACACAACCTCCTATACACAAACACATGCACACTGCTACTGTCACCCTCCCTGCAATTTCACACTGCAAAAACTTAATTATGACTTAGTCACCATGAAAGTTCATCTGAGTTGGTAAATTACATTATGAAAAACTTAAACTGTACTCCAGTCAGATAGCTGAGGAAGTGATTCAGTCAAAAATTTCTGGTGAGTCAAATTTTGAGTTGGAGAACAGTTTAAGTTTTTCATAATGAATTAGTCAGGTAGGGTGTAGATAAATTACAGCCCTAACTGACGGGAAATTGTTTTCAACTTTCTGAGAACATCCGCAGAGTCTGAGACGTTTGTTCCACAACAAAATACTTTCTGTCGGCTGAGGTTTTCCCACAGCGGCTGTGAAACGTGCTTCCTGTCCATGTTTAGTGAAACAAGCGCTGACTGACTAAAGAAAATCAGTTTACAAACTTTGTGACTCGTAAAACTGAGATTACTCAACAAAAGAAGAAACTTGAAGATACTATTCAAAATCATACTAGAGTTCCTCGGTTGAAGGTTAGACATCCTGAGAATAAGATACACCAAAAACAGTTACTCAAACAACTGGATATGATTTTGGAAACGGTCAGACATTTCAGGTAGTAGTTCTGTAATATCAATAGTTTGTGCTTATAAACCTGCTTTTCTGACAACTCTCCAGTGTCACTGACGAAAGGTAATGGATGCTACCTGAAACGTCTGACTGTTTCCAAAATCACATCCAGTTGCTTGAGTAACTGTTTTTGGCATACTGGAGTTTGTAGGTTTTCCATACCTGCTGACCAAAACACCTCCAAGTACAGCTGTCTATGGTCGTACAAAACAGACATTTTTCTCTTGAATTGCTGAGACATTTTTCTGATTTGCTAAGACACTTCTCTGAGTTACTAAAAGACATTTCTCTGACTTGCCACAACACCAAACACTACTTACGTATCTCCTTGGTTGAGATGACCAGCGGGGGGTCGGACGGGTCGCTGGATCCCACATCGTTGATGGCCACGACCATGAACTTGTAGGGCGTCTCAGGTTTCAGTCCCGGAATCTCAACTGTGCCAGCTTCCGGGAAAAGAGAGAAAGAAAGAATGAATGCATGGTTTATTTAATACTAGAGAAGTGACATTTGCGAAGCAAATGCATAATGTTTACCTTCGGACATGTTCTGCTCTGTTAATTCTTACTCGAACACATACACATACATGTACTACTTAAGTATATGGTGACAGGAGCAGAGCAGACCATGAAGTTTGCAACATTATGTATCCCAACACCAGTCACCATGGTGACAGACATCAACAAATCATGTCATTGGTCAGGTCAGAGGTCACTGTTTGGAGAAGAGGAAGAAACTGAGTGAAAACAATATGTTTTCTTGCGGTAAACATAAAAAATACATTACAGCCAAGTCTGGCTGAATTGCATATTTCATACAGACTTATCAACACAACCTCCCTGAGGTCTTCACACACGACTGTACTGAATGCACGAAATGAGAGTAAATTGCAGGAAAAGTTGAACTTGAAGTTGGACTGTCTTCAGGGACAGACACACGGCCTGACCATGACCTTCCTGACATGTTATGTGGAAGATCTTTATCTAGTGGGAGGATTTGGTTCCCATGCTGGTATGGAGGGCATCAGATGTTAACATTATGATCCAATTACTTCCATAAATATGCATGAAATGTATGAATGGCATCACTAACCATGGTAACAGCCTTGTAATTTCCCTAAATATGTATCATCAACTTTACCATCAACTGCATCTCAAGCACACTACACAGTGTTCGAAATACCTGTCTGCAGTCTGCAATCTGCAGATAGATTTTCAAGATTGCAGAAGAAAAATTTATACAATCTGCAATTTTGCAGCAGGAAAAATTTGCACTTGGGATTTGATGCTCTTGGCCCCAAGGACAGACAACACTTAAGGTCCTGTTCTGAAACAACAGGAGCTTCTTCACTAATTTGCATCAACATTGTCTGGACTTGTCTATCTTTTGTTTCTTTTTGGACTTCCAAAAATTTGTCTTCACTAATTTGAATATCAATCAATAGTTCATGCTTATAAACCTGCAAGATTGTAGTATGGAGGCTTGTGTATTTGCAGAAAGTATTTCCAAATTGCAGAACAAAATTTGGACTCTTCTGCAATATTGCAGATCACTGAAAAAAAGTATTTCGACCACTGCTACACCAACATCCCATTTGTCCCTTAGTCTGACTCTTCCACCCTTGAGGTACCCAGTGGCAACCACTTTTCTCTACCCTTCCCAGTTTTCTGTCCTTCTTAATGTTTCACTTAGTGTACATCCCATTCCTCTAAACTATTCTCTTTTGATCTACGCAAAACCCACAGATTTTGGAAAAGGTGGGACATTACGTCTTCCATGGTTTACAAGAGAAGTCGAACCCTTCAAACATAGTTTTATACATAGCTGTAGTTTTAGACGATAAAAATTTAATGTAGATTTTGAAGTTATTTGTACTCTGTTTCAATGTTCCTCGTTATCTGCAAGTAGCCTTTGGGCAGGAATTTGCAATGAATTTCTCATTGCTGCATTACTGTACTTGAGTGAGTTCCTACCTGGTGCAGTTGTGGTGAAGTTCTTGAGTACAGCTGTGGAGTTGTCTCCGGTAGAGACGGAGTACTGGACGACATCCAGGCTACAGGTCTGTGTACTAGCCCTGACAACAGTCTGGCATCCAGGCTACAGGAGTGTGTACTAGCCCTGACAACAGTCTGGCATCCAGGCTACAGGCCTGTATACTAGCCCTGACAACAGTCTGGCATCCAGGCTACAGGCCTGTGTACTAGCCCTGACAACAGTTCGACATCCAGGCTACCTTACTGATTGTACCAGTGTGACTGAGTGAGTTCCTACCTGGTGCAGTTGTGGTGAAGTTCTTGAGGGCAGCTGTGGAGTTGTCCCCGGTAGAGACGGAGTACTGGACGACGTAGGTCTTGACAGGAACGCCGCCGTCGCTGAGCGGAGCGTCGAACGCCAGCTTCACGGACGTCGGGGTCTGCTCGGTGGTCCGCACATTACTGGGGGGGTCCGGGGACACTAGTGGGGGGACAAGGCAGTACCCAGTTAATTCTAGTAAAATATTGAACTTTATTCCAACACAAGGGTTCAAGTTTCAAGTTCAAGTTTCAAGTTTTATTAATAAAATCAGCCTTGCAGCCAGTTTACACGTCAACTAAGCTGAATAACACTGACTTTTAGAATTTTGTACATAGTAAATGCAAATACACATTAACATTACAATACATATACAGACACGCAAACAGTCATGTTACAAAGCCACACATGGGGTTACACAGAGATCAAATTTTCAACGACCACCGTCATCTTCATCAGGATAATTAATGACCAATCACTTCCGAATGTAAACTCGTGAGAGTTACCAATTTGATTGGTTGATTCTCAGATATTTTTTTTTTAAAATATGCAGCAACAGCGAATAACGAAACAGAAAAAACAGGCCTAGGCATCCTACGATAGCACCAAACTTCTACAATAGGAGCCATGAAGTCCACAAACCAGGGTGCCGATGACGTGTAATTCAAACGAGTTTTACACCATTGCATTCATGGCATATGGAAAAACTGTAACAACTAGAAAGAGTTGATTTGGAGGCCTGAAGTAATTTATAAGAGTTCTAACCTGCTTCCTTGAGCAGGACCTCCCTGTTAGCCCCTCCCAGCGGGTTGGAAGCTGTGCAGTTGTACATCCCGAAGGCACCGTCATCTGCTGGGGTAACCTGTGGCGGGGGAAACAAATTTGTCACTTTTACAGTAAAATGTGTAGTAAATTTGTCACTTTAACAGTAAAAGTATGTCACAAATTTGTAACTTTTACAGTAAATGTTTCACGAATTTGTGACATTTACAGTAAAATTGTCCCAACAAATTTGCCACTTTTACAGTAAATGTGTCACAATGAATTTGCCAATTTTACTGTAACAGTAAAAGGGTCACAAATTTGTCACTTTTGTAGTGAATGTGTCACAAATTTGTCACTTTTGTAGTGAATGTGTCACAAATTTGTCACTTTCGTAGTGAATGTGACGCAAATTGTCACATTTACAATAAATGTGTCGCAAATTTGTCAGTGAATTACGGTACTGGAGTGATATGTGAGGACCACGTACCTGTAACACGCTACAGTACTCGTGTTAATTGATGACCATGCACAATATGGTACTCATGAACATGGTACCAGTAGTAAGTGTGGTACCTGTAAGATGCTACAGTACTAGTACTAAGTAAGGACCATGTACCTGTAGGGTGCTTCCAGAAGCAGACGTGAAAACAGCGTAACTGCCTCCATCCTGGATGTCTGCGTTGTTGAGGGACCATTTGATCTCGGGAGCTGGGTTACTGGTGAAGCTGCACGTTAGATTGACAGGGTTGCCCACCCATGTGGCCGCAACGCTCGGAGTCGACTCATCCACCTTCGGCTTGACTGCAGGGGGAGAGAAGGTTTTATTTATTATGTTTACCTTTGCAGAAGGAAATCATATTGTTTTTACTCAGTTTCTTCCTCTTCTTCTCCAAACAGTGACCTCTGACCTGACCAATGACATGATTTGTTGACGACTGTCACCATAGTGACTGGTGTTGGGTTACATAATGTTGCAATTTCATGGTCTGCTCTGCTCCTGTCACCATGTACTAGTAGTACATGTATGTGAATGTGTTTGAGTAAGAATTTATAATAAATAAATAAATAAAGAATTTTAATTCTAAAACAGAGCAGACCATGTCCGAAGGTAAACATTATGCATTTGCTTTGCAAATGTTACTTCTCTAGTTATGTTTACCTTTGCAGAAGCAAAACATATTGTTTCTGCTTATCAAGAAAGTTCATCAGTGTTGGTAGTAATCATAGTAAAACATTGAATTTTATTCCAAGATACAATTACACAGATCAAATTTTCAGCGACCACTGTTTCTTCTTCCTCCTCTTCTTCTCCAAACACATAAGGTCAATGACCTAAACCAGACGTCCGTCACCATGGTAACTGGTGTTGGGTTACATCATGTTGCAATTTTATAGCAGGAGGGATTTACACCCATTTGAACCATATATATATGAATGTGTTTGAGGAAGAATTAACAGAACAGACCATATGCACAGGTAAACATTATGCATTTGCCTTGCAAGTGTTACCTTTCTAGTTTATTTGTCATTTATTCATTCAATTTGGCTGAAGACACAGCCAAGGCTGCCTAACTAGCATAACGTGTGTGGGACGTGGCTCTTCTGAAACACGGGGCCTCAGACAAATCAGGCAGCATGTGATGATGCTGCCGTTAAAAAATAGCCGACCAATGATCTGAGCTTTGAAATTTCAAACTGTTATGCTATAATCATCTCTGCCAACAAAATGTAGATTACTGCCCTTTTTGTATAAAAGAGTGTCTAAGAATGATACCATGAATTGGAGAAATTGCTCCTATTTATTGGTGATTGGTGCTAAGCAATAGCAGTTCATGTTAATATCAGACAGATTTCCTTTTCCACAGTATTTCTGTATTGCCACCCTGAAACTGCATCTGCCTTTAACATAAGGGAAAAAAAGTGTGGCAGTCGTCTGAACCTGAGTGCAGACTCCCGTCTAATCAGGCCAGATTATGAAGAACAATAACTCCACTCTTATCCTAATTTGATCAGAAACCGGGCAGAAAATTGATTCAATGATCCTTAATTGAAATCCTGGGACGGCAAAAACTATATAAAGCCTGCTATCTGTTACATGTGAGTCAGTCTCATGCATAATCACCAGCCATGAGTCAGGATATCACCGGTCAGACGGGCAGTTATGGCAAAAACATGTCAGCATTTAGGGCTGGAAATACTGGGTGCATGTGCACCTTAGTGCACTCAAATTTGGAGCTGTGCACCGAGTTTTTTCCTGTGAGTGCACCAGTGCACCCAAAATGTTTGTAGGTATATGTATGTCAAGATGTATAGTTGTATACATGCAGCATACTTTTAACATCTAAGTGTCAGAAAATAATAGAATCATTCATGATCCTTCATGATCCTTCATAAGACTTTCATAAGAATGTGTTAGAGTATCTCTAACACATTCAGTTATTACTTTTGCCCAGTCCTCGGTAAATATGTGTGATTGTGAATAAAAGAAAGAACTAAAATGCACTCACATTGTACATCCAAGGTGTTTTCTACTGGGTATTGTATGGTTACTATCTTGCATTTATTGATTTTGTTGTTAGTTTTATGTGTGAGGAGAGAGACTAGTATTACTTTTGCCCCATCGTCAGAAAATATGTGTGAATAAAATACAACGAAGAAACAAAATCCACTCACATTGTACGTCCAAGTTGAGTGTTTTCTGGTCGGTGCCTCCGAGGTTTGTGGCTATACAGGTGAAGCTGCCCCTGTCGCTGTAGGTGACCTGTCTGATGGTGAGGATGGTTTCTCCTGTGCTGGGATCTGTGCTCACTGTGAACCGAGGGTCCTGCAAGGGGGAAATGTTAACGTCAGTATGAGAAAAGTGATCTTTATCCAGTTTTAGACGTGACTGATGGTGAGGATGGTTTCTCCTGTGCTGGGATCTGTGCTCACTGTGAACCGAGGGTCCTGCAGAGGGGAAATGTTAACGTTAGTATGAGAAAAGTGATCTTTATCCAGTTTTAGACGTGACTGATGGTGAGGATGGTTTCTCCTGTGTTTGGATCTGTGCTCACTGTGAACCGAGGGTTCTGCAGAGGTGAAAATGTTTAACGTCAGTATGAGAAAAATTATTATGTTTACCGAAGGAAAACATATTGTTTTTGCTCAGTTTCCTCTTCTTCTTCTCCAAACACTAAACTCTGACCTGGCCAATGACCTGATTTGTTGACGTCTGTCACCATGGTAACTGGTGTTGGGTTACATAATGTTGCAATCTTATAGTAGGAAGGATGTATACTCCTGTCTGACCATATGTATGAATGTATCTGAGTAAGAATTAACAGAGCAGACCATATGCGAAGGTAAACAATATGCATTTGCTTTGCAAATATTACCTTTCTAGTCTTTATCTAGTTTTAGCTCAAACACGAGCTACCGTTCCACCCAGTGCCACTGACAAAAGGTTGTGGATGCTACCTGAAAAGCTGACGGTTTCTAAAATCATATCCAGTTTTCTTTTTTTTTTTTTCAAACTGCTTCACTGGTCGTGACAGAGAAGACAGATGGTACATGTATGTACAGTACATACAGGTGCATTGTACTGGGCTCAACATCCTATCCTACAAGGACTGTAACACTTTCCGGTAGCATGCATGTTGGGTAAGCGACAGCCAGGATTCGAACTCACAACCTCTTGGTCCCGAGGCAGGGTCGCTAACCACTGCACACGTTCAGGTTGTAATGACGTTAGGATTTCTTCAGGTATTCTGGATAGATTTGAAAAGCATTTATAATGGTGATTACCATTTGTTCCAGATAGATCTAAAAGAGAAGGAAAATGATCCTGAAATGTAACTGTTCAGACACGACTTTTAGAAGTCTCCAAAATCAGCCTTTGGTGACTTTGGCAGAAGATAGGTCTGTCTGGCTTAGAGTGACGAGTATGTGACATACTTTTGTTTTGATGCATCAGATTTTATCTGACTACTGTCCATTTTCTGTTGCTTGACTAAATGTAATCATGTCTTGTCCTGTGTACATGTATGCTAGGCTCCGTTGGAAAGCAGCTTCTACAAGCTGAATTGGCTACCCAGTCATTTTATGAAGAAATAAATAAATAAATGACCCTTCATCGATATGTTTTCTGCTCCTGCAGCCAAGTTCTACTTGTACAGAATCAAGATTCAATATGGATTTATTGGTTCTTCGCAGTTAAAAACAACTGAATTGTAAACCAAGTTACAAAACATTGGTATATTAAAACTACAGGTTTGCAATCAATATAGGCGTACGATTAACAAACCAATAAAGATACATGTTTCATACATTACAAATTTCCCGGACAACATTTGATACAGAACACTGCACTACATTTAAAAAGACAACAGTCACGGGTTCAGTCCATAGTTATTGAGGAGCTGGACCATAAACGGTATAGGCGAGTTCTTATATCTATTCGTTCTTGCTCTCGCTGTTTCTAGTACTACGGCCAGTTATTTGTGATCTCTGTGCAGGTAGCCAGTCTCTGTACTCTGACCTCACAAGTGTCCTAGCAAACTTCACACACAACTGTTCTCTCGGCAAGTGATGACACGAAGCTTACCGATCCGTCCACCATGTCCCCGCCTCCCTTTCTCCACTGCAGCATGGGTGTGGGGTCTCCTGTTGCCGAGCAACGAAGGTCAACAGACTGACCCTCGGGGGTGCTGGTGTCCTGGGGGTCACTGATGCTGGGGGGGACTGTAGGGGCAACAACAACAGTTACAGGGGTGCTGGTGTCCTGGGGGTCACTGATGCTGGGGGGACTGTAGGGACAACAACAACAGTTACAGGGGTGCTGGTGTCCTGGGGGTCACTGATGCTGGGGGGGACTGTAGGGGCAACAACAACAGTTACAGGGGTGCTGGTGTCCTGGGGGTCACTGATGCTGGGGGGGACTGTAGGGACAACAACAATGGTTTCTAACGTTCTAGTCTAAGAACTGGAGAAGACCCAGAGAGATGGAGGCAGACGGTTCGACACTCCACCATACAGTACCTCCACAACCCTGAGTTAAGTTGTTAAGGGACCAAGGTAGCAAGAAAGTCTAACACATATGGATTCATATGGATGTTACCAAATGGTCCTTTAAGCCATCACAAGTTAGCGAACGATCTAATCAAGCTAACAAACACGTTAGCGGCAGCCTGGTCCTGCCCTGCTCCGTTGGAGGCCTGACAGATGTACCTCCCTCCCTCCCTCCGTCCCTCCCCCTCTTCCTTCCTTCCTTCATTCATTCATAAACATGTTTAGTGTGAATGTCCTACCGTATACGAACACGTTAGCGGCTGCCTGGTCCTGCCCTGCTCCGTTGGAGGCCTGACAGATGTACCTTCCCTCGTCTGCCTTAGTCAGAGCCTTGATGGTCATCGTCATCTTATCCACAACTCCATTCTGCTGGGAGAACACAAACCTGCGACGGTACACATCTTTATTCAGATTTGTTTGAAGGAGATTGGGTAAAAAGCAAATATGCATATGAAAGCCTGCTCAAGAGCATACAGTGGTGCCGTAAACATTAGTGCTTTCCACTTGAGTGCGGCACCACCATGTCTTGTACCTTTTTCTATGTGAACGAATAAAAAAAAAAGAAAGAGCATACATGGATACCAGAGCAATATATTTGAATTGCACATAGCAATACATAGAAGATGCAAGATGAATGAGGAAAATGAAGAAAAAGAGGCAATCTATGTCACGTAAGAAATTAATGTCTTAGCATGAAAGTTCATCTGAGCTACAGAATGAAAATTAAACTATTCTCCAACTAAAAAAAAAGGGAACTCCAGAAAATTCCGGTGGGTCAATTTCTCAAGTTCAGTTTCATTTTGGACGTCTTGTGCAGTGAGGCTGAATCATTCAACATTGAGGGATAAAGTTGAGAAGTATCAGTGTGAATAATGTCACGTGTCTGTAACCGTAACTCTCGCGAGGAATTGTTTTGAAGCGATTGGACATGAATTATCGTGATGAAGGTGACAGTCGTTGTTGAAAATTTGATCTCTGTGTAACCCTGGTGCTGGAATCAAATTCAACATTTTACAAAACATTTTACTATGATTATTACCAACACAGATGTACTTTGTTTAAAATTAAAACTTTTCCAACACAAAAAATTCTCTCACCTAGAGCTTTCGACCAGTCACTCTGGTCTTCCTCAGTAGACTGACCCAGTGAGGCTTGTCACATGTCTACTGAGGAAGACCAGAGTGACTGGTCGAAAGCTCTAGGTGAGAGAACTTTTTGTGTTGGACCAAAAGTTTTAACTTTAAACATGTAACTACCAACACAGATGAACTTTCATGACAATTTGAGAATGAACAGAACGTGAACTTGCCTGTCAGCGGTGAGTTCGTTGGCGGGGTCGGTGGAGTCTCGGAACCAGGCGTAGGTCGGGTCAGGGTCACCCGTCGCCTGACACAGCAAGGTCACGTCCTGCCCGACCGTACCATTGGAGCTGGAGGGGCGGGTAACCAGGGTGGGAGGGACTGGGGGAGAGAAAAACGCGGTTAGTAACTTAAAATAGCCTATCCTAAACAACACTCCAACAACATAAACCTTTGAGTAATATATTAGACTTTAGGGACAAAAGTGTTGACAGGCTTTTAGCTAGGGGAGTGTCTGAGTGTCTTTTGGACTCCCTGTACTGAAAATAAGAAATTGGACTCCTCCTTTTTGGTAGGAGACGCCCTCTTTTTCCACTCCCAACCCCTGCCATGTACACATGCCTCCCTTCTGCCTTACTATAGGAACAAAAATAATGATATTCTAACGATGGAAAAAAAAACTTGGGTGCAGCATATATTCCTGCGCATAGCGTACAATAAAAAAAATTGGACACCCAACAAAAAATCCTAGGTAAAAGCCTGAACTGATCTGGCACAAAACCACTCAGCATCACCATCACCGAGAGGAGGATGAGGTACATGTATGCTGGACATGTCCTCAGGATGACCTCAGACCCCCATGCCAAGACATCTATGTTCTGGAAACCAGAGGGCAAGCGGAAAAGTGGGAGACCCAAACTAACATGGCGACGTACCCTCCAAAAAGATCTGGAAAGCAAGGGGGGTATCACTGAAGGATGCCGAGTCTCTCGCCAAAGACAGAGCAGAGTGGAGAAGACTTGCTGCCCAATGTGCCTTGCACGGGAGGAACTAACTAAAGTCTAAGTAGGTAAAAGCCTGAGCGGTGACATACCTTGCACGTCCAGTAGGATCTGCAGCTCGTCGTACTGCCCGTTGGTGGTCTGACTGGCCTCGCAGGTGTAGGTGTCCTCATCATCAAGCGTCACGTTGGCGATGTGTAGGGTGTTGGTGTCGGGGTTCTTCTGGAACCGACCTGGGGAAACGACAGCAATGAAAGGAAAGTTGATCGCAAGTTCCTGCCCATAGGCTACTTGCAAGTACATGTAACATAAAATTAAGGATGGACAACAGGATGGGTAACAATATAGCATGTGACTACTCTAACTACTAATCACTAGATTCTAACTCATTGGGTTTGAATTCTTTTTCTAAGGTTAGACAAATGATCCCACTTTTTCTATAATGTGGGTTTTGTGATGTTAAGAGGAGAGAAGTTTTCTTTTAGTCTGTTGGCCTCTAGACACAGGTCCTTTCTTTTTATCAGCAGTGTTAGAAATACCCATTTTGCAGTCTGCATTTTTCTTCTGTAATATTGAAAATGCAGCCAGCAGATGGGTATTTCTAACACTGACCAGGCAACACAAATGTTAATCATCTTGTCAAAACAATTCCTGTTTGTTCTTCACCAGACACAGTGTAGCTCTGAATAAGGGAACTGATGGTCTCAGCAGTTTCAACAATGAAAATTAAATATAGACCAAGTACTGCTACTCTGCATAAACCATCAATTACACTATTGTTATGGATAGTACACGACTATGCAGAATTGGAACACTGATCAGAGATATAGCTACTCTATAATACTGTATACCCTTCCAAAGAAACAATCAGAATTCTTACAGTTTGGTTTCACAAATTCCCAACAAGTTAATTTAATTACATATCAATTTTCCTAGGAAAAGTGACAAAAATGTTATGAAAAATTCAAGACATGGCCAACGATGAAAACTATTCATGAGCAACAAGTTCTGATGTAAGAATTACATTTTGCTATTTTCCAACCTACTAAGCATTTCACCCTAAAACCTTAGTTACTCTATGCCACATGCTTTTCTAAATTTACTTGTCTAAACTGTTAGCAGTTTGTTTACACTGTCTGATGGCATCACATGAATGACCGACTTTCAAACGACAACAGCCCCCTCAAATTCTTGTTTCAGTGTTTACACATCCCTGAGAAACCACAACTGAGGCCTAGGGAAAAATGTTGTGTTTCCTGTTCACCGACCAATTCTAGAAAAAACTTCAGACTCTAGCCTTTATGGGGGAGGCTCAAGCTTTACTAGTGCCATGATCTGACACCCGAGTGATGGAATATTGTTCAATCGTTTTTCTAACATTGACATTGAAAATACATGTGTCCTCATGCAAGTTTTACTTTGTTAAACTGGATTGTACGAGTTCAATAACTATGGATTGGCAAAGAAAACGGATAATCCCAATTTTTTTCAGGACTGAAACAGGAAACACAACATTTGTTATCCTAGGCCTAACTGGCTGACAGAGAAACCCCTGACATGTACAGGCCACTCAGGTCACATATACAACACCAGGCTGGTCTTACCTACAGCACAGGCCATAAAATACCTACAACATCTACAAGACAAGGTACAGAGACAAGAAGGACAAAACCTGGCTGCTGCTTTTAACATTTCAAAATTAGAATTTTTTTCCTATTGTCCCAGCACTGTCCCAAAAATAAATGTCAATTGTCCAGAAATAAGGATGAACTGTCCGAACCTGTTTTGAAGTGAAGTTGAAGTCAGCTTTATTATGCTTACGTTCTGACTTCCATGCGCACTATAATTGCAGAGTAAACGGGAAAATTTGGGGAGCTTTTTCCGGAGCCAAACAAATGAAGGGCTGATATTCTGATGTTGATTATTTTTCTATTGTCCCAAAAATGTCCCAAATTGCATTTTTAGTTGTCCCAGCTTAAATTTTAGTGGTCACTGGCCGTATCGAGACACCGTTAATTTCGAGCCCTGAATATGGTAGTAAAAGTGAACAAAACCCACTTCCCCCATAACAACATGCCGGTTCCTTTAGTTACAACCAGCAGCCCCCACAATGACCTTTTGTTCTGTGCTTGTCTTCCCAAGCTAAGTGTGTTTCACTGCAGAATGCCACGCATGCTTCCAAGGTCTCCGTGGCTGTTCATGACTCCATGCCTGTTGTTACCACTGGCTTTTACGTCTTCATCACAACAAACTCTGACAAACTCTCCTGGAAACATGCCCTCATTGTGCCAGTCTCTAGAAGAACTCACTCCACCAGTACATACTGCAAATTTGTTACAACCCAGGCTATTACTTATGTTAGGGCCTAAGAAAAGAAATGTTGCGTTTCCTGTTTCAGTCCTGAAAAAAATAGGGTCGGTACGTAAGGATTATCTTCTTTTTTCATTTTTTTTTTTGACATCACTGATATCTATATAGGGGTCCAACTTATACAATACAGTTTAACTTGTAAAACTTGCATGAGGACACTTTTATTTTCAATGCCAATGTTAGAAAACCAATTTTACCAGTACAACATTTTATCACTCAGGCATCTGATTATGGAGCCAGAAAAGGTTGATCAGCTCCAAAAATTGATATTGATCCAGCAGGGGTCCAGCCTCAAAAAAAGTCTAGGGTCGGCAGGTTTTTTTAGGGTCGGTCAGGAAACAGGAAACAACATTTTTTTTCCAAGGCCTAGCACATGAAAAAACGTACCTCCGTTTGCGATGAAGTCTCCGTTCCTGTACCAGTTGACCTCCGGCACAGGTTCCCCGGCTGCCTGGCACACCAGGCTCGCCGCCTGTCCAACCGTCGCTGTCTGGGTGGGCTGCGGGTCGACGAACGAGATCGCCTCTGGAAAATATATAATAATGGTTTATTTACTTCATAAGCACAGACTCCACTTTGCAGCCATTGCTGAAATACATGGACTGTTCACAATATTTCTAACTACTACATCATAACAGCATAAGAAAGAAAAATATTAAGATTAAAATAGTGGGTTGGTGTCGAAATAGGTTTAAAACATTGCATAAATCTACATTCGTTGATAAAATTTGCGTAAGTACTAGAGTAGGCTACCTTCTCTGGCCGGCTACCTTCTCTGGCCAATTAATACCCTTTTTAGGCCGATTTCTACGATTTATTCACCCCGCAAAAGTCTGGTGGAGACTAGGCTCCAATAGTGTGAGATTGGTAACACAGTATCAATTTGGCCAAGCAGTATCCAATTAATTCACTTGGGATGGCAAGTCTCCCCCAGTGCCCCAAGAATCTGCCGGGAGATTACTTTTTCCTCTGCATCAATTTCTCAGAGTCTATGAGACAAATGCACTTTCAGTGCAAATTCAAACCATGCCGTATACAACTTCTTATTAAGACATGAATCATCTAACGTCGAGTGTAACAAGTCGTTCGGTGCAATACAGCTAACTGCCACCGTGCCATGTGCCTGTAAAGCTGGTGTGTTACAGATACAGATAACGTTGAAAAAGAACATTTATTCTATCAACCTTGTCACCTAAGAACGGCCCATAAACTACTGAATATAGTGAGTACAATGTGCCTAAGACCAGACTAAGGTTTGATCCACTCACACCAGGAAAGACCCATATTCTTTTCGGTAAGTGTGGTGGGACCTTTAACATACTCGAGAAAAGATATTCCTAACCAAAACTAGATACTAAGACTCCTGGGTGCGTTAAGTGTCTCATCATCATCATCAATCATCCTCCGAAGAGGTGGAGCATACAAAGTTAGATCTCCAGAACTTTCTGTCCTTCATCGCAGAGATAAGTTCCAGGCCCTGCAAGCCTGTTCCAGTTTCTATAAGTCTCTTAAGTGTTACGTTTGGCCGTCCAACTCTTCTTTTTGTGTCAGGGTTCCAGAGTAGAAGCCTACTGGCTGGTTCTTCACTTCGTACAACATGACCGGCCAAGCTTAGTCGTCGACATTTTACTACTGTAGTTACATTTGGTAACGACAGTAAAAAAAATGTTAAGTGTCTAAGGACACAATACAGGGCCCTGCCAAAGAACCTAAGAATATCAACCTACCGAATATGATGAGTTTGATGGTAGCCTCCAGATCCTGTGTGGATCCGTCTTCGCTTGTCGCCGTAGCTCGGCAGTAATAAATGCCAGCGTTGTCCTTCTGGATGTTAATGAACTTCAGCCGAATGGAGTTCCCTCTCGCCTGCACATGCAGGTCCTGTGGGGGTAAGATGTGTAATTACTACAAGTGAACAGTAATTACTACTATTTACTGCTATTGCAGTAATAAATGCCAGCGTTGTCTTTCTGGATGTTAATGAACTTCAGCCGAATGGAGTTCCCTCTCACCTGCACATGCAGGTCCTGTGGGGGTAAAGATGTGTAATTACTACCAGTGAACAGTAATATAATTACTACTAATTACTGCTCTTGCAGTAATAAATGCCAGCGTTGTCCTTCTGGATGTTACTGAACTTCAGCCGAATGGAGTTTCCTCTCACCTGCACATGCAGGTCCTGTGGGGGTAAAGATATGTAATTACTACCAGTGAACAGTAAATACTACTATTTACTGCTATTGCAGTAACAGGGGTTAAAATACTTTTTTTTTCCAGGTTGCCCGGGCGGCAACCTGGGTCAAAAGCCAGGTTGCCCCATCAGGATTTCAGGTTGCCCCATTTCAAAGGAACTGGATTCTTCAAATCTGCTACCCAATATCCATTATCCTTTCTTTTTATCAATTAATAGGTTTGTTTATCAAGTAGCAAACACAACAGCTGTCAAACATCATCGTTTATTCAAAAATGCTACCTTCACATCTCCGACTCTGAGCCGGAAGAACTGCTGGTTTCATCATCTGCCTCGTCCTGCCTGGGCCTTCTTCCATTAACACCCAGAGCTCTCTCAATATGACCAATCCACCTTGTACTTAGGGATGCGGACCTTAACCCACGTTCAGGTTCTGGACTCATAACCAGAGGTTTAGGTTCAGGTCCGTACCTTATGATTCCGGACCTAAACCCATGGCAATGCAGTTACACCAGCATAACTCGAGCAACTTGGCTAAATTAAGATGAAAACTCTTTAATAAATACTTCTATCAAAGAGTCAAAGACAGAAAGATTGAAGTAAACTCAAACTTGTCTTGTGTTATTCACTGGTAAGTTCTGACACAGCTGTGCAACTACTGAGTACTGTTAGCACCCTTAATTTTGAAAAAAATTGGGCATAGGTTCCCCGGATGACCCCTAACCGGGGGCCAACGGTGCTTCCACAAGTTCAACAAGTGAAAAATACATGATACAAAATGTACATGTATTTACTACCTGGAACTTGGAGCAAGTAGGTGTTACCAACATCTTAATAAACTAAACCAAATATAACTAAGCTAGTAGTAGTAACCCTATCATATCCCAAACAAAATCACATATTGACACAGCTGAACAAATAAAATTGTGATTATGTCTATGAGACTCCTACTCAAAAACTGGTAGGCATGATCATATTAAATCTCTAATGTCTAATATATGTCTAATATATGTCTAATATATGTCTAATATACTTAATATATGTCAATTCCTTCACAGCATCCAACCGCACATTCTAAGAAACAACTATTATATTCTGAAGCTAGAAACCAATAAATTTGAAAAATTTCACAGTAATGTTTGAAAATTAACCTTCTAAAAATATGAGTGAATTTTTTTTTCTGTTGTTGCCGAAAAATAATTTCATGCGTTTAAAGCATCGTTTTTATAGCACATTGCAATGTCCTGTACGTTTGGATGCTAACTTGACCTTTGACCACTTTTGTTGTCAACATGTGTCGGCCATGTTGGCCATTATTTCTCAGTCTTTCGAGCTGGTTTTTTGGACAAATTTCAACCGTTTTAAACATTTCACGGCCTCAAAAACTCATAAAACGGGGAAACTAAGGTATAGTTGTTATTTTCATGCGTGACATTTCTTCTGGGGATGGATTATTTTTCCGCGGAACCGCCGAAAACTTCACGCGCACAGCCGGCAGGATAGCGGCTCGATCCACGCCGCTCGGCCGAAGAAAATTCGAATGACGAACATATTTATCGGGGAAATATTGGAATTAAATCCCTACGCGCACGTGCTCAGGGAGGCGAAACGCCAAATTATCAACACCCGCTGTTATTTGAGTAGAGGGACTGCTCACGTGCAGGCCGAGGCGGGATGTTATCAGGCGGGACCGCGGCACTGTTTATTTCAGAAGCCGCTGGCCGTAAACCCAGCCGCTGTAAAAATAACTTGCGCTCCGGGCAACCTGGCTTTCCGAATAAGTCTCGCACAGAAAAAATTACTTGCGCGGCGAGACTGCGAGACCGGGTATTTTAACCCCTGAGTAATAAATGCCGGTGTTGTCCTTCTGGATGTTACTGAACTTCAGCCGAATGGAGTTTCCTCTCGCCTGCACATGCAGGTCCTGTGGGGGTAAAGATGTGTAATTACTACCAGTGAACAGTAATTACTACTATTTACTGCTATTGCAGTAATAAATGCCAGCGTTGTCTTTCTGGATGTTAATGAACTTCAGCCGAATGGAGTTTCCTCTCGCCTGCACATGCAGGTCCTGTATGTGGGGGTAAGATGTGTAATTACTACCAGTGAACAGTAATTACTACTATTTACTGCTATTGCAGTAATAAATGCCAGCGTTGTCTTTCTGGATGTTAATGAACTTCAGCCGAATGGAGTTCCCTCTCACCTGCACATGCAGGTCCTGTGGGGGTAAAGATGTGTAATTACTACCAGTGAACAGTAAATACTACTATTTACTGCTATTGCAGTAATAAATGCCGGCTTTGTCTTTCTGGATGTTAATGAACTTCAGCCGAATGGAGTTTCCTCTCACCTGCACATGCAGGTCCTGTGGGGGTAAGACAGGCAACTATAGGTTAGAATTTGTGCAAGGTTTAAATGCTGAAAGAACAATAACAAAAACACATTTTTGTTCCGTCTCCCTTTTTTTACTACTCCAGCAGGAGTTTAAGATGTACCGAATCTGTGGAAGGAATTGACATTACAGGTTACTATCATCTCTTCAAGATGTCAACCAGACTAAGGTTTGAACCACTCCCACCAGGAAGGTCCTCTGGTCTTTTGGGTAAGTGCTGTGGGTTCTTAAACGTGCTCAAGGTGAGGCTCTCCAAGAACACAGGGCCTCTGGCTTTATGTCCTATAACAGAAGACGTCCCTAACCAAAGCTAGGTACTCATTTTCATCTGAGTAGGAGTTATCACTAACACAGAAAGGTAAGAGAAAAATCTATTTCTATCCATTGCTGCACTGACCTGACTGGTACCGTCTGTGATCTGGCACAAAATAGACATTTTTCTTTTGTCAGGCTTTATCTTTACTACAAGGAGTTAACACTATAATAGGAATGTTCAGGTTAGGCCTAGGAAAATAAATGTTGTGTTTCCTGTTTCCCGACCGACCCTAAAAAAAACCGCCGACCCTAGCCTTATTTTTGTGTGGACCCCTGCATATTGCTGAACCAAAACATTTTGCACGACGCTACCGAGAGAATCGCTGTCATTGGTGGAACATCGGGCGCCCCGCTAGCGTTTTGAAGTCGTGTAAACAACGCTAATAATTTGTCTGATTTGTTTGTAAAACAAAGCCATCGACTCCGAAGATAAGTTTAAAAGCCGATACATTTACGAACTAATCGTAGAAAATTCCCTACCGTACTGCACCATCAGCATGCGGCGGCCGCAAAAATTCGGCAACGCGAAAGAAAAATGTCTGGTCCATGATAGCAGTATTTCTCATAAAAATAATGTATATGATTTATTTTTCCCCCTTTGTCGGTCTTTTAGTCCCAAAACGTCTAAAAAAGTGGAAATTTGCCCATAAAACCGGACGAGGAAAGGTAGCTATCGACGTAAACAAAAAAAATTTATAAGCACATGGCGAAAATCAGCAAAATCGGCAACGGGACAGAAAAATGCCTGGTCGGACATTTATCGATATTTACCATGAAAATGTCGTCTGTGGTGTATTTTTCCTCTGATGTGAGTTTTTAGGTCGCAAAACCTCTAAAAAAGCAGAAATTTGCCCACGAAAACGGACTGGCAAGGCATGGGGGAGGGCG
>NW_017804331.1:517286-517798 GCF_001625305.1 Branchiostoma belcheri
CTAACATTTTGTAAATAGGTCAGTGGGGATGGGAAGGAAGTAATTCACACATCCCTGTGAAGTACAGGGTAGACTGCCTGGGTGTCAGGCATTGATGCCTTACAACAAAAGAGCCACCAGTGTCCAACAGTGAAATCTAAAAATATACAGAAGAATACAGAAGAGTAGGATTAGCACCTACTTTTATGGGGGCAATTACCCACATCTACCATTTTTCATTTGTTTGAAATAGTTCTAAATATTTCGAATAGTGAAAGAAACAAATGGGTAGTTCAAATTTATTCTAAATAAAGAGATCTTTGTACAGTCACTTTCAAAATGTTTCAGAAATATATAAATGAATTCAAATATATTCAAATTTTCATTTTCAAATTTTTGAAAAATTTAGAACTTTTGTTACTAGTGCAGGGCTCGAAATTAACATTGTCCCAGTGTCAAATGACACTAAATTTTCAGCTTGGGACAATTCAAATTACGTTTCGGGACAATTTTGGGGCAATTGGAAAATTCTA
>NW_017804331.1:517818-522542 GCF_001625305.1 Branchiostoma belcheri
TTAGAATTCTTTTTTGTTTCTTTTCTTTCTCCCAAATCCCTGGGAGAACCCTGAAAACCTGTAGACTTGAATCAGGACCTGAATCTGAATTTAGCCCTGCAAGGGCTAGGGATATCTGTTAAGTTCTTCGAGCTGATCGACCGTTTAAAGCTCCATGATCTGACACCTGAGTACCTGAGTGATGAAATATAATATTGCACAATCGATTTTTCATCATGTTCTGCTTATATAAACACAGCAATCAGCAAAGTCTAAAAAAAAAAGTAAAAAATAAAAATAAAATAAGATAATCCCTACCTACCGACCCTAATTTTTTCTGGACTGAAACAGGAAACACAACATTTTTTTTTCCTTGGCCTTATCACTGAAACAGAAACATCAATTTCATCAACATCTATTTCGTCACTGTACTGACCTGACTGGTATCATCTGTAATCCGGTTCTGATCAGGGTCGAACCAGGCCAGTCCGGTGACAGTTCCCATAAATAGACATTTTCATCTGTCAGTCTTTTCTACTACTCTAGCAAGAGTTATCACCAGAGACAGAATGGCGAGAGAAACATCAATTTCTACCCGTCGCTGTACTGACCTGACTGGTATCGTCTGTAATCCGGTTCTGATCAGGGTCGAACCAGGCCAGTCCGGTGACAGCTCCTGTAGCCGAGCAGGTGAAGAGGCTTCCCTCTGCCACCGCCTTCACCTGGTCTGTGTCCGGACTAACCGTCAGACTCGACTGGCACGCTGAAACAACAAGGGCCAACGTCTTAGTAAATGGTTTTATAGTCCCAAACAGTCGCTACCTTTATACGGCTGAATTGATGCAGGGTATCACATAATAATCAATAAACAATCAAATAATACACATGATACACAATCATATTTGCTCCACAATTTTTTTTGTCGCAACGGTCTGTGCGGCTGCCATTCGGCGCCACAAGGTGACCTCAATACGACTTTTCCCAACCGAAGTTAGGTACCCATTCACACCTGGGGGGAGTGAGGAAAGTTAAGGAGTGTTAAGTGCCTTTTCTTAAGCAATAAGCAGTAAGCAATAATAAAACATATTAAGCCTACATATGGTCATATTTGCATTTTTAAGGATGATATCCTGCCTCTAAGTCTTCAAATGTTGAGACGGAAAACATATTGTCTACAACGGGCAAAATTCTGATACAACGTTGACCAAACATCCAACAGAAACCAAGCTTTAGCGCAGGCAACACGCTACAAAGTCCCATGTGTGTTCAGCAAAACTATCCTGGGTTCCAGGTCATGTGTGAAGGGGGAAACAGCTTGTCAGTTGTTCCTTCCATCTATTACATAACAAAGTTTGGTCCTGTTTGACATCCTGTTTTTATAGCTTCAACACATGATTTTCTCACAAATACCACTGATGTCATGTAACACAAACGTACATGTACGTTTAGGGTTACCTCATTTTATTCAAGAAGCAGGGTTCAAAATTTATTTTTGGGAATAGGTACTATACATTTAAAATCCTTACATTTGTAAACCTACGAAAATATATGGGTGCACTGGTGCACCCACAGAAAAATATTGGATGCACAGCTCCAAATTTCGACTAAGGTGCACATGCACCCAGTATTTTGAGCCCCGACGTGTAAGTTTTTGGCAACTCATTTTTATTCGTAGAAGTGTTTGAGGCAACCATCTGCCGTCCCTTGCTGTACCATAGAGGGAACAAAACATACAGAAAACCTACAGAAAGGGCTGAAAAAACACGAAGCCCACCTCACAGCAGGACTTGACAGATACTTGTTTAGTAAGTGCTCGGGATGCGCCCTTGTGAGTGATTTAGTCCCATGTGTTACAGAACTGTGGCTGGTGTGACGAATGCTTTAACTGGGTTACTCAGCTACATGTCCCTTTGATCACCCTTTGTGCATCAAAAATCACAGCAGTGACTGCTGTTGATAACAGGAGTGGCTGGGTGTTGCTTGGAGCAAGACTCTTTTTTAAATTTTTTTATTCCAACATGTAATGTCACCAGACGTGGTGACGACACACTCAAGTTTTTTCTACTTATATTAATGCCGCCACCAACACAGGGGACAAATATACATGACATGACAGGACAATACTCATTAACACCTGAGCTAAGTGAGGAAAGCCGTGTAAAGTGTCTTTCCCAAGGGCACAAGATTGGTGGCTGTTTCCTAGTCATCTTGTAATATGTAATGAAGTGACTGTCATGGTCATGATTGGCCTAACTTTCCTACTTCATATCCTGACACACACAAGAGGAAAAACAAGCTGTGTGACTTCACTGACATGTAAATCTTGACTGGAAGTGTAACTATTTTTTGGCTAATTAGTTTTCAACCATGTCTTCATGCCAACTCTAGACTAGGGAGTAGTGATATGTACTGAAATATGGTCATGGTTGGCCTTTTTCTGCTTAATCTTGATACAAACACGTAAATCTTGATGGAAATGTAACTATTTTTCGGCTGATTACTTTTTGGCTATGCCTTCATGTCAGCTCTCGGGAGTAGATGGCATCTGAGTTTGGCATCAGGAGTATGTCAGGTAGGACGGCCTCCAAGGATTGGTACCAGATTTCCGTTGGTGGCAATAGTCCATCCCATATTTCCTCCCTACCATAGCAACTGTCGGCCTACGCCCTAGTAACCAGCAGGCAGGCCCTGGCAACCAGCACGCAGGCCCTAGCAACCAGCAGGCAGGCCCTAGCAACCAGTACGCAGGCCCTGGCAACAGGATGAGCCCCGGAGACTGAACATGTCGGGTGTTTCCTGTACCCAAGTGTACATAACCTTTAAAGTCAGGGTATTAACATTTCCCTCAACACAACTGTTACATACATGGTAGTTACATTTACAGCAAGCTCTGGTTAGACGGTACCAGATTGCAGAAGTTATGACAGTAGACTTGGCGCACAAACAAGTTGGCTATTTCCTGTACTAAAGTGTACATAACTTTAAAGAGGGCCTGCAGAGGGGGGGTCCCGACAACGCTCTACGCTTAATTCAGAAACCTCTCGATTACGCTTAACGAAAAATTCCAAGTGGCGACAACGCATTACGTAGAATTAAAATGGCGAATACGCTCTACGCAAAATGGTAAGAGCGGTCTGTCTACGTTCTACGTAGAATTAAAACGACCGATTACGCTCTACGGAAAAGGGCTTGCGGGCCCCCTTTAAAGCCTGGGTATTAACATCTCCCAGACAGTACCAGATTGCAGAAGTCATGACAGTTAACTTGGCACACGAAGATGTCAGTGGTTTCCTGTACTCGAGTGTACACAACCTTAAACTTAAGTCATTTCCCTGAACACAACTGTTAAGAACTGTTAACCTAACTCCTGGAATGGAGTCGCAGCTATGTCTAGTTTCCCTGAGGTTAGGAGATGGTATCAGACAGCACAAGTTAAGTTACGACAGTGAACTTGGCACATGAATATGTCAGTGGCTTCCTGTACTCAAGTGCACATAACCTTCCAGTCTGGGTATCGACATTTCCTTTAACACCACTGCTAACAACTGTAAACCCAAGTCTGGACAACAAGTCCTGGTTGGGAGATGGCACGAGACAGCAGGAGTTATGACAGTGAACTTGGCACATGAACATGTCAGCTGTAAAGTGTACATAACCTTTAAAGTCAGGATATTTACATTTTCCTCAACACAACTGTTACTTCCAATACAAGTACTGTTAACAACTCCTGGAATGAAGTAGCAATGATTGTTACAACCCTCCCTGGTTAGGAGACGGCATGAGACAGCACGAGTTAGTTATGACAGTTGACTTGGCGCATAGCTGCCGTGTCAGAAGGTCATGCCGCCATCCTGATGCCAACAACAACTTACACAGACTCCTGCTGAGGGGTCAAGTCAGGGCAAGTCATGACTCTTCCGTCAGCTGTCACACAGCCAGGGTGGTCTCTCACAGCCCAGGATACACACATTACCCTTCCAAATGGCTTTACTGTCTAGATCAATGAAAAATGCACAGCTCGAAATTCAAAAAATGAAAAATGCACAGCAAGTCATGACTCTTCCCTCAGCTGTCACACGGTCAGGGTGGTCTCCTGACAAGCCAAGATACCAACATTACTAATGTCGTTATAGAGTCAATTCCGCGTCACCGAGTGGGTTGTTATTGTCATTATTTAGAAATGTTTTGAATTCTTTGTAATTGTTTGTCTAAGAAATTTCATTATTTGGAAATATTTTGAACATCTTGTCAATATTCCAAATAATTCCCTGGTTTTCTAAAACGTTTGAAATATTCCTGATGTGGAATATGACATTTCCAATAGTTTCTAAATATTTCTAACAGCACTCTACCATTTTTTACCATTATTTCGAATTATTTCTAACATTTTGTAAATAGGTCAGTGGGATGGGAAGGAAGTAATTCACACATCCCTGTGAAGTACAGGGTAGACTGCCTGGGTGTCAGGCATTGATGCCTTACAACAAAAGAGCCACCAGTGTCCAACAGTGAAATCTAAAAATATACAGAAGAATACAGAAGAGTAGGATTAGCACCTACTTTTATGGGGGCAATTACCCACATCTACCATTTTTCATTTGTTTGAAATAGTTCTAAATATTTCGAATAGTGAAAGAAACAAATGGGTAGTTCAAATTTATTCTAAATAAAGAGATCTTTGTACAGTCACTTTCAAAAATGTTTCAGAAATATATAAATGAATTCAAAATATAATTCAAAATTTT
>NW_017804331.1:522562-527580 GCF_001625305.1 Branchiostoma belcheri
CAAATGACACTAAATTTTCAGCTTGGGACAATTCAAATTACGTTTCGGGACAATTTTGGGGCAATTGGAAAATTCTAAGACCATCCACGTCATTTGGGAACGCGATCCATCCATCCTGCTGCAGACTGCTGGCAGCCTATAAATATATAATACTCTGACAAACATTTAAATTTGACCAATCAGGGATTCCAAATATCAGGGACGGTGCCATGCCCATGATATTATCATGTATTTCCCTACATTTACTAATAAAGTGGACTTCAAGTTGTACAAATTCAGTTGTTGTTTTCTTATTTTTGTCATCAACTTATTTCCTGAAAAGGCTGGGACAGTCCATCTTCAGTTCGGGACAATTGAAATCTATGTTCGGGACAATTCTGGGACAATAGTGAAAAAAGTTAATTTCGAGGCCTGCTAGTGTATTCTTTTCTTCTAAATAATTCAAACGTATTAGAAACATGGAGAAAAAATCCACTCGGTGACGCGGAATCGACTCTATCTGCATGCATTACAAATTTTATGTCATTTTACTCCTGCCTTTGACATGTCTCACTATGAGTATTTCTGTGGTATCCTGACTTGCCAAGATACAAGCATTTCCTTTCCAAATTAATTATCTCTTTAGGCATTACTCGATCAATGAAAAACGCAGTGCCATACCCATTCATGTGAAGAATCTGTAGGATTTTAGTAATGTTACTCTGTTCAGTTAGTCAACGGTTACTGTTTCTTTTTGATTGGTTCACACATTAAAATTATGGCACAGTCTGTTTTGTATAAACAATTCCACCTCCACACTTTCCAAGCAGAATGCCAGCAGTGTGATCTATACTGCACCAGCCCAGCTCCCACAGGAACACGGCATTCAGGGTTCTAGCTAGTGCAAAGTAGCGTAGGGGCCCCCTACGCTATAATTTGGACCCCCTGCGCTAAATTTCCCCCTATGCTAATTTTTAATACAGCATAGGAGCATTGTGACTGTATTTCTTTGTTCAAGAATGCCAGATCAAATGTAATAAATCAAGGATACATTGTACATACCTTAGAAATAACATTTTTCCCTTTGGGTATCCATCAAATAGCCTCTTTGTAAGCTCAAATTTTTAAAAGCTCCACTTCGCTCCCTCATCATGCGGCCAGTGCCACTACGCTAAAATTAAATCCTAGCTACACACTGGCATTGGGAAACACATCAGGGGTGCTTCTACTGTGGATGGGGTAAATTGATTTCTGACCAAAACTCAATACAGTTAAACTCCAATAGCAGGGCTCAAAATATTGTTTTTCTGCACATCTGCACAAGTGTAGGGTAACATGAAAGTTACCTGCGCCAGACAAATTTTACCTGTGCTACTCAGAATTTAGGAAGAATAGATCAGACTAAAACTGTTTAGAAACCATTGCCATTATTTCTTTTATACTTCACAGGTGGTAAAAAATCAATGCAGCAATTAAAATCCACATACTACATGTATATTTCACTATACATATACCCAGTACATGGACCAGTGTAGGTTAGGTACAAGTAGACATCAGAAATACCTGCACAGCTCCAATTTTATCAATACTAACAACATTCAAGCCACGAGAACAGACATATGAACAAACTGGGCGACTGAAAACTTAAAACATTCATAACTTCTTTGTTTTGTCACACTTATAACAGAGTTGATTTGGCCAAGCGGAAAAAAATGTGCAATTTGCAGCTTCATTAATAAAACTATTTTGTTACACATTGCAGAGTGACACGTCAGTAAATCAGACCAGGGGCTGACACTGAGACAAAACATTCCCATCAGGCTCCTGTCAACATTCATCAGCCCCAGTCCCCAGACCTGTGTCTCAGCCAGCCTCATAAAGAATTGATAACACACAAACAGTACAACTTATCAACAGCCTGGCAACTTACAGTTTAGGCCTAGGAAAAAAATGTTGTGTTTCCTGTTTCCCGTCCAACCCTAGAAAAAAACTGCAGACCCCAGCCTTTTTTTGGGTGGACCCCTAGACAGGACATACATTTTTCGAGCTGATCAACTTGCATCAATTTGACTTGTCCGACTTTTGTTCCTTTTTCGACTTCCAAAAATTTGTCTTCACTTTATTTGCATATCAATCAACAGGTTGTGTATATAAACCTGCTTTCCCCTCTGGTCTCTCAGTCACTGACGAAAGCTAGTGGATACTAGCTGAAACGTCTGACGTTTTCAAAATCATATCCAGTTGCTTGAGTAACTGTTTTTTGGCATATGATCAACTTTTTCTAGCTCCAAGATCTGACACCTGAGTGATGAAATGTTGTACAATCAGTTTTCCAACATTGACATATGAAAATATAAAATATAAGTCTCCTCATGCAAGTTTTACTTTGTTAAACTGTATTGTATGAATTGGATCACTAAAGATCTCCAACGTCTACTAAAAAAAGGAAAGAAAGACAACCCCTACCTACTGACCCAAATTTTTTCAGGGTTGAAACAGGAAACACAACATTTTCCTAGACCAAATCAGCCAGCCTGAAAGAATTGATAACACACAAATGGTGCAACTTATCACCAGCCTGGCAACTCGCAGATATGCAGTTTAAGTTTCCATTTCAACACCACCAAATCACCACATATGTCAGTAGAACGTACCGTGCCTGCGCAAAACCCTGATTTTTCACGGTTTTCGTTGGATGTTAGGTCAATGTTGCATCAGAATTTTGCCTGCTGCTGACGGTATGTTTTCCAATATAACATTTGGAAACCACAGATGGGATGTTAACATTATATGCACGAATACGACCTTAGTATATGAGACGTTCTACCAAAGTGCTATGCACAATTTTACATGACGTATTTTGTGCTGCTACTTTCAGGTGAGAACAAATACAGCTGGAGTTTTTCGTATTCAGCTGTTTTTTTTTTTGTAAGGAGACCAAATTAAAAATTTTTAATTTTCTTTATGGCTCTTGGTAACAAATGTGCAGATGTTGGCACATTGGCGCACCAAATCCGTAGTGTGTTTTGGCTCAGATTCAGACAGGAGGCTAAGAGGCTCGGTGGGCGTTACTCCACCGTACAGGGAGGGAAGTCGTGTAAAGTGCCTTTCCCAAGGGCACAACATCGGGACTGGTGAGCATCGGAACCGGGACTCAGTGTACAAAATACTTTCTTGGCAACTTATGGCAAAAATTAGGTTGCCCATCAGAATTTTAGGTTGCCCCACCTATAAGTTACTACTTTCCTCAAATTAAGTAATGTTACATACATAAGCCTTTGACAATATTTTTAACATGTCGTATTTCATTGCTATGTTGCATTTTATTTGCCATGTTGTATTAAGTTACATTCGCTTCTTGTATATGTATGTATGTATAGTATAATGCAGTGTTTGTATTCAAACGACTCCAGGAAGACTAGTGTTGTATTATTGTTGTACGCACTAATGGAGATCGATCAAATAAACAAAACAAAAAACAGCCTTTAGTTAACTGATACCAGTAATAGCCATTAATACCTAAAATTAAAAAGCATTCTGCCTGATACAGTGGTGCAAGCCATTCTTAAAATTCAGGTAGCACACTGGGCTTCCTACGTTTAAAAATAGGTTGCCCCAACAAGTAAAATTTGGTTGCCCGGGGCAACCAGGCAACCAGGTATTTTGCACGCTGCGGATCCAACCGTTGTGCCACCAACGCCATTGAGAGCAAACAATGGAACGAATTGTCGGAATTTGTCCTCAGTAACTAAATCAACATTCAATGTAAGGACCAATATCATAAACAAATCCTGACAGTGAGTTCACATCTGTGTGATTGTATGGGTTAGAATTTTCCCGGACATAAAAGCCTGATTAACCAAAAATGTATGATAAAGTAGGCTACCGAGGTTTAAATGTGCCCACTGAGAGTTAGAAAGATTGATACTGCTGACAGGCAAACTAACCTAAATGTCAAATTATCCATACTACTACACATGGAGAGAATGGGAACTTGACAATGGATGAGGCCTAAAAATAGACCTTACGGATCACAGATGGTGACTGATAAAAGCATTGTTTGAGCCTTTGTCATCACTTTCCCACAACACATCAAATCATCCGCACCATCAGCTTTCAAAAAACACGTCAAGGACAGGTTAAAAACACAAACATACACAAACAGACCCCTGCAGCATTGGTGGTAGCATAATGATTTTTAAATGTAAATATATAACTTCTATGTATTATTTATTGCACTGACCTCTGACCTCTCAAACAATCTCTTACGTATACCTTACTACTTGTATATAGGATAGGATAGGTTAAGTAATTGTTATAGGTTGTTGTATTTTAGGTGCGGCAATAAGCAAGTGTATATACGTCTGTGTTATAAGTTTGTAATATGTTTTTAAGACTCCAGGAAGAATAGTGAGTATAAGCGTACGCTTATACTCACTAATGGAGATCCTTCAAATAAACAAATAAATAAACAAATCATAATTGTGTCGATTTCTGTTGACCAATCTCAGAATCTAGAATATTACTGGTAACTCTTATCCCAGATTTGCCTGTATTAACTCTGAACGGTTTGAAATATTCAAAACAAGTCTATTTGCAATTTTCAAGCAGAGCGTTTTAAAGTAGTATCTCAGGGGTTAAAATACTTTTTTTTTCCAGGTTGCCCGGGCGGCAACCTGGGTCAAAAGCCAGGTTGCCCCATCAGGATTTCAGGTTGCCCCATTTCAAAGGAACTGGATTCTTCAAATCTGCTACCCAATATCCATTATCCTTTCTTTTTATCAATTAATACGTTTGTTTATCAAGTAGCAAACACAACAGGTGTCAACCATCCTCGTTTATTCAAAAATGCTACCTTCACATCTCTGACTCTGAGCCGGAAGAACTGCTGGTTTCATCATCTGCCTCGTCCTGCCTGGGCCTTCTTCCATTAACACCTAGAGCTCTCTCAATATGACCGATCCACCTTGTACTAGGGATGTGGACCTTAACCCATGTTCAGGTTCAGGTCTTGACTCATAACCAGAGGTTTACATGTC
>NW_017804331.1:528038-581026 GCF_001625305.1 Branchiostoma belcheri
GGATTATTTTTCCGCGGAACCGCCGAAAACTAGCGGTCGGGCACGCGCACAGCCGGCAGGATAGCGGCTCGATCCACGTCGCTCGGCCGAAGAAAATTCGAACGACGAACACATTTATCGGGGAAATATTGGAATTAAATCCCTACGCGCACGTGCTCAGGGAGGCGAAACGCCGATCAACACCCGCTGTTATTTGAGTAGAGGGAATGCTCACGTGCAGGCCGGCACGCCGAAGCGGGATGTTATCAGGCGGGACCGCGGCACTGTTTAGTATTTCAGAAGCCGCTGGCCGTAAATCCAGCCGCTGTAAAAATAACTTGCGCTCCGGGCAACCTGGCTTTCCCAATAAGTCTCGCACAGAAAAAATTACTTGCGCGGCGAGACTGCGAGACCGGGTATTTTAACCCCTGTATCTTAACACTTATGTATAGTTGAAGAGGTTCACCAGTCACGTAAAATTAACAGTTAGTAGAATATTCCTCAATCAGTGACTGTTTTTGAAAGGTAGAGGTAAATGTGCTCTACTACCTTTCAAAAACAGTCACTGATTGAAGAATATTCTACTAACTATTATATATAGGTATTTGATTCTATGAATTATATATAGATAGTTAATTCTAAGTGTGCACTCACCACACAATGATGGTATGCGAGATACATTTAGCTATTAGTACATTGTTAAGTATGGCATTCTCATCTAGTGATGTGTACTGTAGTATAGAGCTCATACCTTACCACATAAGGTACAGTGTATGTGCCTGGGCAACAGTAACAGACTCTCCCTACGTTACATGTACGATAACCCCACAACCTGCAGCAGCTAACTTACATGCTTTGGGCTACAACTAACGGACACACACATTTGCACAGTCTCGGAAGGACAGGGCTCAAAATTCAGTTCTGGGGATAGGTGCACTGGTGCACCCAACCTAAAAATTGGGTGCACAAAATTGTTTTGGGCGCACCATAAAAAAATGAAATAAGTAGAATGTCAGCAAAAACTAGAAATATGTTTCTTTTCTATAGAAAAATACTACAAGAAGGATTTTCTTATTTTTCTGACACTTAGATGTCAAGAATATGATGCATACTGGTATACATTTAACATCTTTACATTTGTAAAGTACAAGAATATTTGAGTGCACCCAAAGAAAAAAAATTGGGTGCACAGCTCCAAATTTGTGTGTACTAAGATGCACATGCACCCAGTATTTCCAGGCCTGTACATGATTGGGTAGTCTCGGGGGGAGTTCACTAGATGGACTTGATCAAGACACTGAAATGAAATTGAATTAATCATTACTCTGTGCGTCTGGCAGTAGGCTGGGTGTTTCCAATCAAGTCTGCATCGCGTTTGCACACCCAGATAGCTGTGCATCGCCGTAAGCAAAGATCGGGGCCTTCTACATGTCCCTATTTGTGCGTGATTAAAAGCAGTCATCACTGTCACACCCAATTAGCTAATGAGGCTACAAATTAGAGCCAAGCTGGCTTCTCTAGCCGAGCGCTGAGTGTATTTGGGGGTCCTGCCAACTTGCAGGGCTCGAAATACTGGGTGCATGTGCACCTTACTATACCCAAATTTGAAGCTATGCACCCAATTCTTTTTCTGTGGGTGCACCAGTGCACCCAAATATTTCCTTAGGTTTAACGTATGTAAAGATGTTAAATGTATGGTAGTTACAGCATATTCTTAACATCAAAGTGTCAGAAAAATAATAAAATCATTGTTGTAGACTTTTCTTTAGAAATGAAGCATAATTAGTTTTGGGTGACATTCTACTTTATTTCATTTTATATGGTGCACCCAAAATATTTTTGTGCACCCAATTTTTCAGGTTTATTATTCTATTATTATTCCCAAAACTGAATTTCGAGCCCTGCGAGTGCTGAGTGTATTTGGGGGTCTTGCCAACTTGTGTGACATCTGTGATGGGTGGAAAGCCTTTGTCTGCCGTACTTGAACCTCACCATCAGAGGGGCTTGCCAAAAATAAATCTGCCTGTCCTGTTTAAAACCCTTGTCCTGCAGAGCCAAACAATTGTTGTTCTGCACATACAGTACCATCTGTATAGCACCCTGTACAGATACTATTTGGGGGTATTTCTCGTGCAACGCATCACACCGCAGCGAAATGCAACGAATGCGGCAGTAACTATGCCACCGCAGGGCAAAAAAAATTTGGGGGTCTAAGACCTAATCAAGACATGAAATTATTGAAAAATATTGGTTAAAAAATGCCAGCAGGACAAGGGTTAAACCGTGACACTGAAATATAAATACAACTGAAACCTACAAAGGAAAACTGTTGTCTTCGTTAAGGATAACTTTCCTGATGGAATAGTGTCAGTATAATTGTGAAGTAAAACAATCGAAATTCCTTTTGAATTTGTTGAAATTTCTTTTGAATGCTTTAGTCACGGCTGCAACCAGAATGAATTATCAATCTACAGTTGAACACCTCGTCTTTTAACATTAATGTAATATATTATCTTCCCTGACGGAATAGTAGCATTGTACAGTAAAAGAACCAGAATTCCTTTTGAAATTATTGAATATCTTTTGAATGCTTTAGCCATGGCTGCAACTAGAATGAACTATCAATGTACAGTGAAGTACCTACGTCTTTTAACATTAATGTTCCTTCAAACCTTAAGGGTTTTCCGATCACCTGTTCCTCGTATATCAGTAATATATAATGCTGTATTGTAGTTCTATTGCCTGTACAAAGACCTGTCATAAAAGCGACACTAAATCAGAGGCTGGCGTTAAGTGTGGCACTTAAACGTACTCCGGCTAATAATATCTTCTCTCCACCTTCGAGTAATGGATTTCCAAGTGTTCAGTAACCTGCTTAGGTCAACATCATTGGGTGATACGGTTGGGTTACTTTCCTTTTAACATTATAGATACTCAAATTTATTTCTGTGCAGGCATGGTAAGTAATGTAGCTTGAAACAGCGTTATGGCAGGTAGTCACACAGCTACGCCACATTTACCTATAATGAAATCTCCTGGGGGGACCATCAAAAATCAACCACTGAAAACTACTTGTCATTCAAACTGCATCTTACTCTTACCAGGACAGTGCTGGTAGTAATTAATAAAGAAATGATGTTCAAGTGATACTATGCAGCGTGCAAAATACCTGGTTGCCCAGTTGCCCCGGGCAACCAAATTTTACTTGGTTGCCCTATTTTTGAACCTAGGTAGCCCAGTGTGCTACCTGAATTTAAGAATCTCCCCCCCCCCATGCCCACTTGGCTTGCACCACTGTATCTGGCAGATGCTTTTTAATTTTAGGTATTAATGGCTATTACTAGTATCAGTTAACTAAAGGCTGTTAGAAATATTGTCAAAGGCTTATGTATGTAACATTACTTAATTTGAGGAAAGTAGTAACTTATAGGTGGGGCAACCTAAAATTCTGATGGGCAACCTAATTTTTGCCGTAGGTTGCCCACTAGGCAACCTGGTTCAAAAAAGTATTTTGTACACTGCTATGCATTACAAAGCTATAAAATATATATATGATGTAAATATTTCGGTTTTGGAATTATTGGTTTGGGAAGGTTGTATTATATGGAGGCTTGTGTATTTGAAGAAAATATTTCCAAACTGCTGGTAGGTTTTATAATTAATACACCTCTGTAATACCAGGGCTCTCCCCAAGCAATTAAAAGCAAGGGTGATCCCCTTCTCCCCCAAAATCCTAGCACCTCTCCCAAAATGTTCAAGTTCACGGTTTTATCTTAATATTTTCATGAAAACTTGGTTTATCGATTTTCTCCTAACGGAATTGGGAGCACCCCTCCCCTAAGAATTTCTGCGGAGACCTCTGAATTACTCTGAATACACATAAGTTTCTGCCTACAGGGCCTTATATAGAGATATGTTGGTTCTGGTACTAAGTGAAAGAGTAAATAGAGGTTGAAGAAACCTGCTGTTAGGCCACACCAATTTAATTTCTTGGTTAACAGATTTTTCTAGAAAAATAATAGAGCGGGCGGGCGAAAAATAAATACAAACAGGCCTAGGCATCCTATTATTGCCCAAAATGGTTACAATAGGAGCCATGAAATCAATACACCAGGCTGCAGGCCTGCCAGGCTGGTTCAAAATTGAAACAATGAATTTTTAACTTTTAATGATACCACTGCATTGAAATATGGGATGTCTGTAACAAGTAGTAAGAAAAAGACTGTTTGTTTCAGGGCAAAATATGAGCATCTTGCAGTTGATTCTGAATTTTTATTTTTATTTGCAAATCAGACAAAAGTGAAGCGGCGAATCCGTTAACCAAGAAATTAAATTGGTGTGGCCTTATGCTGGTATTATCAGCTGGGCCAACAGTTCAGCACCAGGGCAGGGAGAACCTAATCTCATCTGTGTGGGTCATCTTATCTCTAACAGAATACATGGGAATTATCAATAGTATCTGGGGCAGAAATTCCATATTTCTGGTCAATGATGTATTTATGTCGAACAGTGTCTGTTGGGCTGGTGCCCAGTTTATGTGTGAAGAACAATCAATGAAGATTTGCACTTGCCAGTTTCATTGGATTTTGTGCATGTCTTTATTGTTGGAAAAATCCTTTGTCTTCGATCTGGGCTTACCCATAGGATAAACTTTTAGATAATTTTCTAGTGAACATCTTTAATACAGAGTCCGGCAATCCTTCAAATATTACATGTCACTCAGGGCTGGAAATACTGGGTGCATGTGCACCTTAGTGCACCCAAATTTGGAGCTGTGCACCCACCCAAATTTGGAGCTGTGCACCCAATTTTCTTTCTGCTCCCGAATACTTTTTCAGGTATTTTTGTACATATCAAAGGTATAATAGTATACAGGATAGTCTTGTCATCTAGTAGTCAGAAAAATAAAAAATCTTTAAGATTTTAAAGTTAGCTCTCAATTCAGAAGAGGAGCAGTAAGATCTGTTATTAGGTTTTGTTTCATGTGGTGCACCCAAAAAATTTTTTGTGCACCTATTTTTTTAGGTTGGGTGCACCTGTTCCCAAAAATGAATTTGGAGCCCTGGGTAGTGTATGGTTATTCACACGCCTGATTCTCAGAACCATCAACATTCTCCACACAGGGAGACACCTTTCATTTTCTATTCCGAACATCACCTGCTAGCATTTGAAAAGGCCACTTCATGTAAAAATGGCTGGGCACCAAAGACGGGATAGGAAAGATTTTTACTTAGCATTTAGTACTGAAAGTCAAATGGTATTACATATGTACATATGTTTATGCTTGACATGTCTTTCTTAGAGAATATGATTTATAACATTGGAATTATGATTAATATTTATCTTTGATTTTAATGTTTAGTTTTGATTTTAAACAGTTGTCTTCTGTGGTTATCGCTTAATGCTACGTTAAGTCTTACCAAGTAAAGCTTTTTTAGCAATGTACTGTATGTAAATCATACATTATTTCAGCTGATAATGGCTGCTACTGTATGTTTTGTATGATGTGTACTTGTATTTTGTATTGGAAATAAACCATTCATATGTATTTCTGCCGACACTCTGGCCTCCAGGGACCCAGGATGAACCTTAAAATTGGTGGAGCCACAAGTTGGAGCAGTAAATTAGCGGCAGCAGACAAATTATGTGGTGAGACCTGCACTGTACTGTGCTGGTGTGGGCGGGGGTATTTCAGGGGACACTTTCATGTTTCATGGCCACCCCACCTGACTGTTCCGTGTGTTCACATCTGGCCAACATGGCCGAGGAAATCCTTACAAGCACGATTATGAATGCACCTAGAGGAGGCCCTCAAGCCCTTTTCCGTGGAGCGTAATCGGCCGTTGTAATTTTACGTAGAGCGTAGACGGACCGCTCCAATATTTTTGCGTAGAACGTATTCGGCATTTTAATTCTACGTATTGCGTTGTAGCCACTTGGATTTATCGTAAAGCGTAATCGAGAGGTTTCCGAGTCAGCGTAGAGCGTTGTCGGGACCCCCCCTTGCAGGGCCTCCTTAGACTGTTACAATCTTCATAGCTACAGAACAGAAAAAAATGTACCTGAAATATAGCAACATGTCATATCTACCATTTGTAGCGAATAAAATGGCAGCATCTGCATCAATATGATTTTAAAAAATAAGTTTTAAAGTTCACAGCACAGCATTGTGATTCCTTCTTCGCCTGATGATTTGCAAGTTTCTAAATTTGTTCCCTCGTATTTCAGTGTCAGCGTGCAATATACCTGGTTGCCTGGTTACCCCGGGCAACCAAATTTTACTTGGGGCAACCTATTTTTGAACCTAGGTAGCCCAGTGTGCTACCTGGATTTTAAGGATGCCCCCCCCCCCAAAAAATCACGCCCACTTGGCTTGCACCACTGTATCCGGCAGATGCTTTTTAATTTTAGGTATTAATGGCTATTACTAGTATCAGTTAACTAAAGGCTGTTAGAAATATTGTCAAAGGCTTATGAATGTAACATTACTTAATTCAAAGAAAGTAGTAACTTATAGGTAGGGCAACCTAAAATTCTGATGGGCAACCTAATTTGTGCCGTAGATTGCCCACTGGGAAACCTGGTTCAAAAAAGTATTTTGTACACTGACTGTGACTGAGCGTTCACCTGCAAATGGCGGGGGAGCAGGTGGGCTTACCTGCCCTGATGCGGTTACATCTGACTCAAAAGATGTTTGTAAGCCCGGTGAACACCACTAAAATCTGAAGACAGGCCCCCCTAATAGGATTAACTCCCGCTGATGACTAAACTCCTTGTTTTGCTGAAACTCTAGACAGCGCCAGAATGACTCTCGCACGTCCATCAACAGCACTTCTGTTCAGGAACAGGCCGCGGCACAAAAAACGTCTTTCATCTGCGGTAGGACTTACTACATCACAGCCTTGTCCTGGTAAATGGGTGGGAATGAAAGGCAGCAGGGCTCAAAATTTTTGGGAATAGAAAACCTAAAAATCTAATAAATTGGATGCACATTTTTTTGAATGCACCATTTTAAAAGAAAACCTAATATTAGTAATAACAGATCTTACTGCTCCTCTGAAATGGGAGCTAACTTCAAAGCCTTAAACAAGTATTACAACAAAGATTTTATTATTTTCTGACTTAGATGCCTAGAATATCCTGTGTACTATCATACATATACAAAAATACCTACAGAAATATTTGGGTGCACCAATGCACCCACAGAAAAAAATTGGGTACACACCTCCAATTCTGGGTGCAGTAAGGTGCTCATGCATAGCCTGAGTGTCAGCCTTGTTAGCTTTCGTCCGCTACCCAAGATCCGCTCCCCACCAACACTCAGGCTAGCACATGCACCCAGTATTTCCAGCCCTGGGCAGGAATATGATCAGGACCTCCATTCACACACAGATGTTCCCGACCCCCATCGTTTATTGAGTGTGTCTTATCGGGTTTGCAGCGTTCGGCGTCGATACACAGACGTTTTGTGAGCAGGCACGTTCTGAGTTTGCGGGCGGAACCGAAGTCACCATTGTTACCTCCTTAAACCAATGACCGGCGGTGTGATACAGGACAGGTGTAGAATCACAATGAGAGGACTTGTTCAGTAGGAGCCTGAGTCTGAGTCTCAGCCTGTCCTCAAATTCTGGCCTCTCCATTTAGAATGGAATAGCACTGCTCAGGGCCGGAAATACTGGGTGCAAGTGCACCTTTCGTGCACCCAAATTTGGAGCTGTGCACCCAATTTTTTTTTATGTGGGTGCACCAGTGTACCCAAATATTTTTGTTGGTTCACGTATGCAAAGATGTCCAATGTTAACATCTAAGTGTCAGAAAAAAATTTCTTTGTTATAGTACTCTTCTTTAAAAATCAAACAAAATTACTTTTTGCTGATATTCTACTTATTTTATGTCGTATGGTGCATCCACAAATTTTTTGTGCACCTAATTTTTTAGGTTGGGTGCACCACTGCACCTACCTATTCCCAAAAGTGAATTTTGAGCCCTACAAAAACATCAGCATCATACCAGAAGGTCTGGGCAAACTGCCTGCTCTTATCACGACCTGCTAATGAGGCCACCTGCCTGTAGTGCAAAGAAAACTCCCTCTTCAGACCCCAACCTTATCTAAACCCTATCTGCTCACATTAACACCTGATGGCCTTTCACCATGTGAGGTCTGATCTGAGTACGTACGCTTTTCTGATAAACACTGGAAGATAAACTGATACAGGAAGGAGGCAGATCATGCATGCTTTTCAATTAGACAGTAGCCATGTTGAAACATTGCCAGAGAGATGAAAATGGCCATCAGCATAGAGGTCTTTATTGTACTGACAACTCAGCTACTGTAGTGTGAGGTCTGAGTATGTACGCTTTTCTGATAAACAGTGGAAGATACCCTGATACAGGAAAGAGGCAGATCATGCATGCTTTTCAATTAGACAGTAGCCATGTTGAAACCTTGCCAGAGAGATGAAAATGGCCATCAGTACCAAAGTCTTTATTGTACTGACAACCTCGGCTATCATGCGATCTGCAATGATGAAGTGTGTGACGTGCGAATCATAAATAAGGCAATTACGTGCGGAAGCACATCCTTCTGGGAAGACGTTTCAAAATGGCTGCATGAATCGTGACGCATAAATCTCGACTGGAACGCATTTGTTTGACAGCATGTCTGGATTTTCTGCGCTAGCCATAATCACTGAGGTCTTTCCCATGTAGGCTGACTGAAGTACGAGTACAGTTGTGAAACCATGAAGACAAAATAAGATCATGAGTGCGTGTTGTTAGAAACAAAGAGGGTGGGGAGACTGAGTGCTGGCTTGCATATGAACTGAAGGTCTGACCCTGACCTGAAGGCCCTGCCCACGGCCCCACAAATGAACAATATTCCCTTCTATGAAATCTGACTGGCAGAAAATTGTGCTGCGCGGAGTTGGCTCTCACTAAGACCGGTGGAGGGTTTGGCAGCATTACCAACACACAGAACTGGAGTCAATAACAGTTTTTCAAACCTATTTGCGTAGACAGATCAATATCTATTTCTGCCAAAACGAACCCACGCAAAGGGACCTACCATAAACAATGGGGGGGGTCGCACTATTGACTCACTAGATGTTTATCATCAAACGGCCGAGTTCCATTTTCCTGCTAATTAAAAATTAAAGGCAACTGACAGTAAGGATTATACATGTAGTCGACTCAATTAAAATCTAGTTGTAACCATATAAAATAGAGTAACTAGGATCTCACTATTGACTCACTAGATGTTTATCATCAAACGGCCGAGTTCCATTTTCCTTCTAATTAAAAATTAAAGGCAACTGACAGTAACGATTATACATGTAGTCGACTCAATTAAAATCTAGTTGCAACATACAGTATCTGGGCGGGCACAGTTTCGAGACAAATCAACTGATATTACATCTGAATATGGAATTTAATTTGTATGCGAGTGTTGAACATTTTTCTCCGTAGGTATGTCAATTCTATCAGGCTCACCCTGGGATATTAACGCATGTCGACATGTGTTGGATTTTTTTTACAAAAATAATTACCATAAACAGGGCTCGAAATTCATTTTTGGGAATAGGTGTACTTATAAGCACCTTACCTAAAAAATTAGGTGCACAAAAATTTTTTTTGACACACCAAATAAGATGAAATAAGTAGAATGTCAGCGAAAACTAATTATGTTTCATTTCTAAAGAAAAGTACTACAACAATGTGATCTAACAACAATTAGATGTTAAGAATATGCTGTACACTACATTTAACATCTTTACATACCTTAACCTTCTTCTTTGGCAGTTCAGTCTACGATAGACTAACCAGTATGAAAAAATTTGGGTGCACTGGTTCACCCACAGAAAAAAAATTGGGTGCACAGCTCCAAATTTGGGTGCCACCCAGTATTTCGAGCTCTGATTTATAAAGAAATGTCAGACATTAGGCTGATATATGTTGAAACTACAGGTCCTTGTGCTGGCCTGAGATCAAACATGACATTTAAGAAATCCCAGACTCCACCCACTCATCAGGATACAACACAGGTGCTGTGCGCAGTGCCTCTCCCAGGGCTGGAAATACTGGGTGCATGTACACCTTAGTGCACCCAAAATTGGAGCTGTGCACCCAATATTTTCTGTAGGTGCACTGGTGCACCCAAATATTTTTGTAGGCATTTTTTTACATTTTAAATATATAATAGTATACAGGATATTGTCAAAGTGTCAAAAAAAATAATAAAATCTTTTTTGAAGTGCTTCTTTAAGATTTTGAAGTAAGCTCCCATTTCAGATTTAGCCTTAGAAGAGGAGCAGTAAGATCTGTAATTAGGTTTTGTTTTATATGGTACACCACCCAAAAAAATTTGTGCACCTAAATTTTTAGGTTGGGTGCACCAGTGCACCTATTTCCAAAAATGAATTTCGAGCCGCGAGCCCTGTCTTCCATTGTGGATTTGTGAAGCCTCCTACATTTGGACATTCCTCTGCACAGTTTGCATGTCAGCCCTGCATGAGGCGGTCATGTGAGGGGACCAAAAACAGGTCAAGCTTTTTTCTAAGATGTTCAGACACAACACCAATGTCTTGTATCACACAACCTGATTCTGTCACTTGTTCCCAGAAATTTTGGCCACAGTTCCGAGTAATTGCTCCAGTTCATCATTTCTTAATTCCAGATTTACATCATCATTAGTTTAGACAGCATTGGCATCATTCTTTAAAGGTTAGTCACTCTTCCAAACGGTGAAATTACAAAGCCTTCCAAGAGGGTCACCACAGGACCAAAGGTCTCGCTCTCGAAAGACTACAACTAACTACACAAGACAGGATTGTACAGTTCCTTAAACAACTCCAATTCAAATACACCACCAAGATAGAACTATCGTAGACTGGAACTCGTTGCCACCAAGCATAGTTGGGGCATCATCACTAGAAAGCTTTAAACAACTCCTGCAATCAAATGTGCAAGGATTGAGTGTAACAAGTCGTTCGGTGTGATATAGCTAGCTGCCGCCGCACCGCATGCCTGTGATTGTGAAGCTGGTGTGTTACGCCAAAGGGGGGATATACCGGCTATACTGATACAGACACAGAAACCTGGGCATTCCACAACTATTCAGCAAACAATGAATCAAACATTTGTGACTTTCCGTAATTCCCAGTTCTCTCTGCAGGCCCGAGAAGCTCCTGCTGCTTGTAAGAGTCACAAATGGAGACTAAAGAAACAGCTGGCTGGTCAAATAAGGCTAAGTGGCTGTTCCGTGTCCTAAAATGGAAGTTCCTGCTGCTCCAAACCACGTCCAACAACGGCAGTTGGCTGCTATACTATAAAGGGGCAAAGCAGAAAACTGAAAGTTTTCCTTGGGCCAACAATTGGTTGTCACACCCCTCTGCGGAAAACCACAAAAAGCAAACAACTTTTTATCACAGCTGCTCAGCCGTGCACACTTTGTGGTGGGGTGTCATCAACCCCGGAAATTCTTGAATAATCGAAGAGTTCAAGTCTGTCATGCTTCTGCGCTTGGAGCTTGAAAAAAATTTTACTTACGACCTAGGCTAGAACACTGCTGGCAGCCACAATATTGCAAAAATTCCCTGTCTAACTGCGCTACACAGATTATAGCCTCTAACAGGCTTCGGGAGGTGACTGAAAAGAGTAGAAATCGGCCAATAGAGAGATAGAATGCCGAGGGAGTTGGTCCAGTAGAGAGAACCGGGTACGGCAAACAGTGAACTTCTCTCTAGCGAACCAACTCCCCTCGCAAGTTATCTCTCTATTTGGCCGATTTCTACTCTTTCCAGCCGCCTACAGAAGCCTGGTAGAGGCTACAGATTGTACTGTACTAACTTTTCTTCTTCATCCCTGGTGAGACATAAAGCTATGACTTTTTCTTTCCATCCAAGACTGTACTTTAGCAATGCTAAAATATCTAGCAGGCTCAATTTCACCAGTACATGTGCATGAGCAGTGTACATGTATGCAAGACTGAACATGTACACTTTCTGACCTGGCCACCATCATATCACACAAAAACTCTAACAGCATACTGTATTGGCATATTCCACACATTGTTTAATACAGCGTAAAAGTCAAATCATCATACTACTCATCACACACACACAAGGCATCAAAGGTTTTTATGCTCTCCTGAGCATCAGTGAAGATCGTTATGTGAGGCTGTTACTTTGTTAGACCATCTAGCTGCAAACTGCACAGTCTTGGGCACCAGACAGTATTGACTTTCTCTAACCACAAAATTGACCTTTTATTTGGAGGTTGCACATTAAAGATCAGGTTTACGGCCCAAGAGCGTGGAATCTTGTTACCTGGAGCTCCGGAGCTAAGCTGGCAAGCGCTGAATCTGCATGCGAGTCCTTCACTGTGCATGTGCACATTTGTGCACCTAAATTTGGAGCTGTGCACCCAATTTTCTTCTGTGGGTGCACTCAAATATTTTTGTATTTACGTAAAGATATTTTAGTATTTTTATCTGAAGTGTCAGAAAAACAACATCTTTTTTGTACATTTTGAAGTTAGAATTTGGGTTCATCAGAATTTTAAAATTTTTGGTTTTGCTGACATTCTACTCTATTTCATATGGTGCACCCCAATTTTTTTGTGCACCCCAATTTTTTAGTTTGGGTGCACCAGTGATCTTATTCCCAAAACACGAATTTCGAGCCCTGACTTTTTCTCTGAACAGTATATTCTAGGTTAGGGTACAAACAGCACTAATGTAATGTAATGGCTGGTTACAGAACACTCCAATCCCACTCAGACAAAAGGCAGACAGGGGAAACATGATACAGATGTCACCACCCATATTGTGTGGAACATCTCGTACCCATGTTAATGGAGAATTGGATACACAATATCCCCGAAACCCTTACCTGTTTGGTAAACAGGACAGGCATTTCTAGTTCGATGACTCCTTTGAACACACAATTTCTCTAATGTAATTCTAGTTGAACTTGAAATAATTCCATTAAAGAAATATGAGGTTTCTTCTATACTGAGAAGCTCGAAATTCATTTTTTGGGAATAGGTGAACTGGGTGCACCACAAAATTCTTTTGGGTGCACCATTATAAAACAATCTTAACCAACAAAGATTTCATTACTTTTCTGATACTTAGATGATGTCAAGACTTTGCTGTATACTACTATACATTTAGCATCTTTACGTATGTTTCTTCTGTCTTTGGGAAGCTTGAACATGTATTAAATTTTTGACCTTCAGTGTTTTTTTTCTTCAAAGTAACATGTTTTTGATGAGAGGGAATTAGACACTTCTTGTAGTTCTACTGGGGACTACCCTCAACAGTTCTTTCAACAATACATGTTATTCTGCTTGGCTGGTGGCTTTTCCGCACGATCGCATTCCAAATTGCATTATCTCCTCAAACATTGTTATTTCAAATTGAATGCTGCTTGGGAAATAACGACACATCCTGGATAAGGTGGTGCTTGAATGAAATTTAAAAAAAAAACACCATATTTAATCAATTCTACTGCTTCCTGGCTAAGTCGTAATAATACTTCCATAATCACCCATTTTTGGTGAGCTGAACCTCACTCTTCCCTGCTTGATCCTACATGTTCCCTGGGTGCCATAATATATTTTGCATAATAGCAACACTGGAGTGGATGGCCAGAGAGAAAAAATGCGTTTCAGATCACCAAATCAGGGGCCCTTTGGGAGCACCATTACTGGTGTGACCGTGGACGGACGACATTATAATTTGTTAGCCAGAATAATTTGAAGTGGGGACGGATTTTGACCCGTAAAGATACAGCTAAAATTTATCATAATTGAATCCCATCCTACACGTAAAGGCGCCCTGGCAAAGATCACGGCATATCGTGCCATGTTTGACTGACTCGATGTCTTTCTAATTATGTAAATTGTTAATTACCCCCAAACAGAGATGTGTGCGTCTCTGAACTAATAGTAAAGACGTCTTTACTCGAGCAAACATGGACGCAAGGCTCGCAACAAACAGTTAGCTATAGCAGGCTAGGCAAGCACAAGCGCTCAGCTGACGAATAATTTCAGTCATTTTTCTTGCACCGTACCCGAAGCGAGCTATGGTTTCCTTTCACATGAATAATTACTGAATAATACAAAGGGGAGAATTCTTCCCTTTCGCTTGCTCGCATACCGTTATGAGAGATTGAGACACGGGCTTGTCAGAAAACAGCGACGTTTTTCAAGCTAGAAAATATCGATCTGAACGAGGCGGAATTTTAGCCGTGCCAGGCTCTCAGTGCCTACTCAATGAATCTACGCCATCTATCCGACCTACAGCAGTTAAAAATTTAGCAGTAGTGGGTGAAATACGGGGCAGGAGAGCAGAGAACATGCTTGGTGCGAGGTCTCAGCTGTGCACGGGCGGCATGACAACATGCTAGCCTCCGTAGGGTATCCTCCGTAGCAGGCTTAGAGAACTGTGGTAGTGTGGGTTTGGTGGTCTTCGGCTGTTTTCTGATTACCCCAGTTCTAAACGGGGGTAACTATTCAACCAGGCCGGCTATGTTGTCTATATGCAATCAGAAAATAGCACATAAAAGCTCCCAAAGACTATGAAACCCCCCCAGTTTTTGGCATGCTATGGAGGCTAACAACATGCGTGCTGCTCGCCGCCGTTATATTCCCACTGAACCGTAGGGCATGGCCTGTGGCCAGCAGCCGCGGCACTTCTTGAAAAAGCTCTTTCGTTTCTCACCTGCTAATCCAAGGAGCGCCGCCGCAACACACAGCAGAAAACCCAACCGCAGAAACATCCTGTCTGCTCTCTCTCTCTCTCCTTTTTCTCTCAAGTCCAAGGCTGCACGGTACTGCACCTCCCACGGCACAGAGTCGGTCGGCAAACTGGGCCACCACTTCGCACCGAAAAGGCGAGAACAGGCTCCAACAACCCTCGGAAACTACTCCGCCTACCTGCAGAAAATCGATATTTTCACCACAAGTTAAACAACACCCGACACATTCAATGTCTACAAAAGTCAATATTACCTATGATCAGGATTTTTATGCGAGTAGCAAAAGTTAAAATGGGAAATGTGGGTCTTACAGGTATCAGGACTACTTCTTTCCCAGCGGAGGTGCACGCAAAGCCTTTCTCCCCGCCAAATTCGACCGAATTTGACCAAAATTCATGCAAAGTTGCAGCTCGCCGTGCGCATGCGTAATCACCCCGCACGCCCAAATATGGAAACCCCGGCAAAAACGTTCTTCCGCCATGACGTCATGTCTAACACGTTTTCCTTCCCGTCATGCAGCGGAAAAAACAACATGGCGGCGCCCATTGCAGGTAAAAAATGTGTTTCTGAGAATTTTTCTAACGCAAAACTACCATGTTTAGCAAATCTTGGATCATTAGGAAACACACCATACTTCGCGATCTGTGCAATTTGTAATGATTGCTCAGCTTATGGATGCTTAGAACTGACTGGGTAGTCTGGCTTTCACTAAAGTTGAGTGCGCACACATGCTCTTGGTGGGGAGGGGGGTTTTGTCGTCTGCTACACTGCATGTTTTTCTGTGACACTGGGGTGAATGAACAGAGTTTATCTGCGCTATGTAGAGGAACTCAGTCAGAAATATCATTCTCAAGATGACCAAGCGAAAGTTATTGAGGAAAAGGAAGCTGAATGAATTTTTCTTAGCTTGCTATATACGCTAATGTTTTCATAATAATTTGCAGCTTAGTGGCAGCAACTGTTTTGCTTGCAGTATTTTACATAATTTAGCCGTATCAACTATTAGCCCTATGTTGATAGGGCTAATGTAAAAGACTGCAGGCAAAAGAAGCCCTCCAACAATTGCCGCCACTAGTTGCAGTCATCTCTTAATCTCCAAGCAGATCCTTGGGTCTCAAAAATAGAGTATCAAATTGGCCAGACAGTATCCAATTGGCCAGAGAGGGACCAAAGATGTGGTATGACAACAAAAATGGGCCATTCCCCCACAACCTCTGCTTGGAGTCATCTCTGGCATCTTATATCATGTACCATGGTACAACTGTCAGAGCTGAAAGCAAATGATTCTACACATTCTACATCTCTATCTGTATCGGTATAGCCGGTATAACCGCCCTTCGGCGTAACACACTAGCTTTGCAGGCACGCGGCGCGGCGGCAGCTAGCTATATCACACCGAATGACTTGTTACACTCAATCTTTGCACATTTAATTGCAGGAGTTGTTTAAAGCTTTCTAGTGATGATGCCCCAACTGTGCTTGGTGGCAACGAGTTCCAGTGTACGATAGTTCTGGGGAAATACGAGTTTTTTAATAACTCAATTCTTGGTTGATAATTCTGATATTTGAAGCCATGACTGTTTCTTGTTCTTTTCTGGGCTGGTATCAGATACTTACTAGATAGTGGTTGGTACGTCCACCAGTTTATTAGTCATTTTGTACATCAAAGTGGATGTTTTAGGCAACGGATCAAAGAGTGAATCACTGTGAATGCCACACAAAAGCAAGCATCCCAAAAGTCTGTTTACCCACCAACAGAAAAGTTGGGATCTACCTCTTGTTTATATAAACAGAACCGCTCCGTGTGAAGCCTTGAAACTCACATGGCTCTCTGTGCGATGAAGCTGTTAGTAGTGTTACTTATTTAGATAGCTACGAAGATTTCTTGTTAGATCTCTAATGCAGACTTGTATCAGGATAAATTGACACCTGAGAACTAGTTTATTGCAAGTTGAGAGACAGACCTTCTGAACTGTGCTGTACCCTTTGACAGCTGTTGCTTACTAAACACATCCATGGTCGCCTCTGATATACATGCAACAACTGTGACCTCAGGGGGGTAACCAAGTCAATTGTGTGTCAGATGTGGTAGTTGTGGTATGCACAATTTTCATATCCCAAAATAAACTGTTCAATAAATTTTACATATTTTGGACAGATAGGCGTGACAGATTACGATGCTGTTCAGGCCTCGAAATGAACTTTTCTTCCTGTTGTCCCACTCCAGCACTGTCCCAAACATAGAATTCAAATGTTTGGAAGTGAGGATGAACTGTCCCAACTTGTTTTCTTGCAAGTATTGTATGACTTCAACTTATTTTGCTTATGTTCTGACTCCCAGGTGCACTATAATTGAAGAGTAGACAGGAAATTCGGAGGGACTTTTCCGGATCCAAAAGCCGGGATGTTTGCCTAATATTAACAAAAGAAGGGCTGAGTCAGACATTCTGATGTTGACTATTTATTAGTGTTCCCAAAATGTCCCAAAGTGTCTTTTTAGTTTTCCCAGCCTAAATTTTAGTGGTCGGTGGCCATCGGACCACCTTTGATTTTGAGCCCAGTTGTTGTGTAATCTTTTCTGGAATGTTCCATTTGTAACGGCCCTGTCGTGACAGGACGTCGTGTTGTTAGGTCCTCACTCCTGCAGCTGTGCTTATAAAACCAGGGACGTCGTTACCTACAATATCTCAAGAACTCGGTTAAACCAACATAAACATATTTCACTTTCACTGACTCTTGGGGTCATAAAAGATCAGAATGATTGATTGAGCCAAGTGTGTTTATCAATTACCTTTTAACTTATCAATCTTTCACAGTATTTAGTAGTTACTGTTAGTACCTTTTGCAGACATAATAATGTAATATATAATATCAAACTTTATCATAAAGTTTATGATTTGTGGGGTCGTGTGGCATAACCAAGAGAGCCTGGGTTTGAGTCCTGACATGCCACCGATCTTGTCCCCTTGGGAAAGGCACTTAACACGACTTTCCTCACTTAGTCTGCTGTCCTGTATACGTCCTCTCTGTTGGTGGTGGCATAAAATAAGTTGATATAACTTGAGTGTGCCATCACCATGTCTTGTCATGACATGTTGGAGTTTAAAAAAAAAAAACTCTGAGATTTGCTTTGTAACCAAATGCTATTTGTCCTGTTTGCTGCGTCTAGGGGTGCACAAGAGACTGAAAAGTTGGGAGACTCCATGGCGGGAAAAGCTGAAGCTGGGTCGTCTGGCCTGGAAGTCCAGAAGGGTTGTACTTCCCAGAAGAGAGCAAGTTCTGTTAGACTGGGCTACCGGCACACTCATCCAGCACTATGCAAAAAAGTAGGCTTGTTTTTATCATGCAGTTAGTACATGCCTGTAGCCAGGATTTTGGTTTGTTTCTTCCTACTGTCCAATGGACCAGTGAGCGCCGTAGGTGTGAGGCAAGTGCCTAACTCCCCCGGAAAATTTTGAAAATTGCCTGCCTGCCTACCTGCCTAAATGCCTAGGCCAGAACTGGCCCCTTGCACCTCTTCACTTTCTCCCTCCAGGCAGCACGTTCCTTAGCCTTCTGTTCTGCGACCTTGAGGGGCCATCCAGTGTCAGTCACTATTTGGTCCCGCCATCTTTTGGGGGGTCTTCCTCTGGGTCTGGGATTATTAAAATCCTGATGGTAGGCCCGGTTTTGAATTGAATTGAACCTTTTCAAAATTTCCTGCATTTTTTAGAAGACTTCAAAGGAGAAAAATCAGAGAAAAATGTGATTCCAGTCCCGCTGATGATACAAATCACTCCACTTTTTAAAGAAAAATCTTGGACCTTTCAACGTGTCTTCCGAACCCCCCAAACCTCCCCTGGCTACGGGCATGCAGCAGTGCAACATCCTTTGGTTGCAGCCAGGTATCAACAGACCCAAACCTTAGTCAGCATGAGCTGATATTTGGTCAATAATAGATGAATAGCCAACAAATGGCTCCATGTTTTGTATTTTAACTTTATGACAATTGTCAGATGATACCTCAGTTGGGCTTTTGATGAGTGATTTTGAATATATCTTACCAAAGTTGACTGTTAAAAACCACATTGTAGTGCACCAGATAGAATGTTTCCTGTTTCTGCGTAGTTTGTAGCTGTGAATGTTTTCCGTAGTTTGTTACAGTGTGACAGCATACGTGTTGTAGTTATATAATAATAATAAAGTGGTTTATTGTCAACTTGTCGACTGAAATTGTCCACAGATTGTAGCCACATGAGTGGCTGAATTGATGTAAGGACATCACAACGATGTACAAGTAGTAGACGTTCAGAATTACAACTCACACAGATACACTTTAAAATACACACTAAAATAATGCATTAAAATAACCTATAGTTAGATCTTGTTATTAGTTATATAAGATAATAATAAGATCTTGTTAGTAGTTTGTTGCCATTCCTGCTGCACCTGTGGTTGGTTCTGTATCACCGCAGATCAGGTATTCACCAGGTCAAGGTTCGTCCCGTGACATGAAGGGTAGAATTTACCTCCGTGTTGATATTGCCTGAGGCTAACACATGTCAGTCAGGCATGTCTCGTTTTGTACTATAAGTATATATTGCAGGGCTGGAAATACTGGGTGCATGTGCATCTTAGTGCACCCAAATTTGGAGCTGTGCACCCAATTTTTTTCTGTAGGCGCACCCAAATATTTTCGTAGGTTTACGTACATGTATGTTAAATGTATAGTAGTATACAGCATATTCTTAACATCTAAGTGTCAGAGAAAAAATCGCATTGTTATAGTACTTTTCTTTAGATGAAACATGATTAGTTTTTGCTGACATTCTACTTATTTTATCATATATGGTGCACACAAAAAAAAAATTTGTGCTCCTAATTTTCTAGGTTGGGTGCACCAGTGCACCTATTCCCAAAAATGTATTTTGAGCCCTGTATTGTCCTGTATCTATGTACCCAGGGCCACTCTGTAAAGCAGTGCTAAGCCACTGAGTAGTGATACCCTGGTTAACACAGAAAAAGAAAAGAAAAAGGCATGATGTAGAGTGCCAGAGAATTCTCTAAAACTTATTCGGACCCTTTGTGTTCTGTTTGTGAATGAGTGAGTGAGTGAGTGAGTGAGTGAGTGAGTGAGTGAGTGAGTGGGCGGGCGGGCAGGAAAACGAATGAACGAACAAACAAACAAACAAAATGAAGAGTAATATACAATGAGCAGTTAAATAAGTTGTACATCATTGTAAGTGCTGTTGGTACCTTTTCCTTACAACTTACTTTGTATGTGAATTGCAGATCTGTGCTGGAAGAACATGTACTGCAGGACATGTGGCTCTTTCTGGAAGACATCCTGAAAAGTGCAAGGCTGAAATCTTTAGCACAAAGTGGATCAATTTTCCTAAATTCATCTTTCAACCAGGTACATTTGCAGTAACTGTTATTATAGCCAGCGATTTTAACAGTAATCAACTAGTTCAGTTTTTCTGCCAATCATACACTTGTGTCTGTTATAAACACATCAATCACCTTCAGGCTAAGTATTGTAGTAAGAACACTAATGTTACAATCTATAAAATTGCATCAGAGGACAAGAAGCATAATAAGTAAGAAGTTAGTCTTCACTTAGTACTTCTTTGACACCACAATATGTAGATGTATATTAAGTTAGTATAACCAGTACATTATAAGTGTATCTTGTTATGACATGTTGTTTCACCATATGAGGGGGCCCGCAAGCCCTTTTCCATAGAGCGTAATCGGCCATTGTAATTCTATGTAGAGCGTAGACGGACCGCTCTTCGCATTTTGCGTAGAGCGTATTCGCCGTTTTAATTCTACGTAATGCATTGTAGCCACTTGGAATTTATCGTAAAGCGTAATCAAGAGGTTTCCGAATTCAGCGTAGAGCATTGTCGGGACCCCCCCCCCCTTGCAGGTCCTCTATGAGCATTGTTGTCCTTTTCTGTTTTTCTGTTTCTTTATTGGGCCAGCACTGGTTACCACATGTTGTTGAACAACCTTGTGATTTTTGACTTGCATTTTATCTAGGTTATTATATCGACCCTGTCCAACGCCTGCCAAGCAGAGCTAGAGGCTGCCAACATGAGCAACATTCCGTCTGTTCTAAGCTGTATGGAGGCCATCCTTACACAGTCTACCCTGGCTGCTGTCCTACTGTCCAGATATGATACATGTGTGAGTTATAATGCTTTCCTGGGGTTCTTCTGACAACAACTTCTTTCTTCTACCAATGATTGACAAGATATCAAGTACTATGTTTAATGTTTCAAGACCCTCCATTACACTCACACACTCACTGTCCGGTTTATTATCTGTGGCTTGATGGGAGCCTGCCACTTGCCTCTGTCCTGTGGGTTGATGTTGTCTAAGTTCAAGTGGTGGAGGTCCTCCCTTATGTTGTCAAACCATTTCTTCTTTGGACGACTAAAGAAAAATAAACAATAATCATTACACATGTATTATATATTAACTACATGCAGCTGAAACATGTACACCTTTCAGTGAATAAACTTGTAGAAAAACATTTAGTCACATTTAAAACATTGTTTGAACCGTAGTATAAACTTACTAGTCTTAGTCAGATTTTTTTCTCTATATTGTTGTGCCTTAATTTATGCTTTTTTGCCTTTTATTATCTGCTGCAGGTTGAGTTGTTAAAGTCCATGCTGTTCCTGACAGTCAGACTGTGTGTTACTGGTGCCCATGACAGCATGCCATGCCTGCTGTCCTTACTGGTGACAGTCCTGGACAGGTGCACAACCCTGCGATGTCAGCAACACAGACATGCTAAGGTCCAAACACAATATACAAAGTCTTCTTTCCAGTTAATCACTATACGGTAGTTACTGCTACCTGTATGCCCATGCTTTTGTTTCGTAACATTCATAAGGAATAAATGATGTTTGATTAGCTTTCAATAAAGTTGTCTTGAAGTTTATATATTTGTTTTCAGATAGCTTATATGAGTAGTTTGTTAGTTTAGTTTTTTTTTTAAGTTTACTTTAATTTAGTTTTTAGGTTTTTAGTTCAGTTTTTTTAAAAAAGGGACCTGTATGCCTACTCATCTGTTACATCAACAGGAGACTTCAACAACAACAAGAGTTAGTTTATATTGCCTTTCCTCTGTGTGCAGGTATTTCAGACTATGTGTGATCAGCTGTTGTCCCCGGCCGTCTGTTGTTGTTGGGTTCTAAACAACCGTTCCAAACTGCCGTCCTCAACAACAAGCGACGTCATCAGCAAGATACAAGAACACCTGCACCAAGGCCTATTCCTCAGGTAGAGAGATTGACTACGCCAAAAAGCAGTTACTCAAGCAACTGGATATGATTTTGAAAACGTCAGACGTTTCAGCTAGTATCCACTAGCTTTCTACTAGCTGAAACGTCTGACGTTTTCAAAATCATATGGATGTGTAACCTTCATCGACGTAGAGAGATTGACTGTTCAGGTTATGCCTTTGTGACACTCTTCTAGTCATTCATTTGGATAAAACTGTGTTATCTGTGTTAACTGTGTTACTCAAGCAACTGGATATGATTTTTGAAACGGTCAGACGTTTCAGGTAGCGTCCACTATCTTTCGTCAGTGACTGAGAGGCCAGAGGAGAAATGCAGGTTTATAAGCACGAACTTTTGATTGATATGCAATTATTAATAAATTTGTAATTATTGTAGTTTTTGTTTGATACATCCACTGTTGCCTGGTCCTTCTGTAGGGAAAATGCAGCAGCTTTTGAGAAACACCTGTGTGATACCACAGACAAACCCCCGTGTGAGATCACAGACTCCCCATCCGCAGGAAACAGAGGAGTGGAACTTTACTTCCAGCAGCTGGACAAGCTTTTAAAGAACACGGCGGATCAATCTGTGTTCAAGGTTTGTCTTGAAAGAAAATGTATCAAAGATATTACTTAGTATTAAGATAAGAAAATGTGTTTAATGCTATCATATTGTAAGAAGTGTTCTATAATCTGCACAGATCTAGATAGGTGCTAGACAAGAGAACTTTGCAACACGGTTGGATATTTATTTTATTTTTTTTTTCATCTTATAAACACCTGGGTGGCCTCTTCAACAGTAAAATTGTTGATTTCCAAAAGGGCCCAGGGACACATAAACAATATAACATAACATAAACACAACATAAATCAATTTGTATAAAGGTAAATTATACAATCAAGTAACATAACTGTGAAAAGTTAACAGAAATCAGTATAACTCAAAATCAGTATAACTGAAAAGTTAACAAATGATACAACATAATATATATAAACAGCTGAACAGAAATATACAAACCAAAATGTCAAAATCATAATCGTGATCCATAATCATGTCCAAATTACCATTCTGAGGTCAAAAGATATTGGTGTTTTCCTTTACACAACCAGTAGTCTGGTAAAGGCAAGACCTTCCTCAGAGCTTCTGACAGGAGTTCTATGGTCTATCTATGTTCTAATAACCAACATGAGAAAATTATTTTCAGAAACACAGACAAGATTTTTACACCAATGCCAAAAATGCCAAAAAAACAGTTACTCAGGTCACTGACAAAAGGTAGTGGAAGCTACCTGAAACGTTTGACCGTTTCCAAAATTGTATCCAGTCGCTGGAGTAACTGCTTTTTGGCGTATCTTATTACCTGGATGTCTAACCATCACTGATGTAGCAATGCCATTACATGTCTGTGTTTTCTCCCCAGACCTGTGCCTTCCCAGCCGGAGATATGGAGGCTGCGGTCCTGCTGTACTTACCTGCAGCCTTCAGCAGCTTCCTAAAGTCTCCTGCCTGCACGGATGTCTCCAGGACTGGGTTTGCTATGCTGAAGACTCTGTCTGGTTTAGGTTTGTTTGTTTATTTGCTTATTTAGGTGCTTTGGATGCTTTATTTCTCCATTAGCAAACACACAAGTACAAACAAACAAGTATATAGCTATCATGAAAGTTCATCTGTGTTGGTAGTTACATGTTTAGAGTTAAAACTTAAGATCCAACACAAAGAAGTTCTCTCGTCTAGATCTTTTGACCAGTCACTCTGGTCTTCCTCAGTAGACTGACCCAGTGAGGCTTGTCACGTGGCTTCTTTGAAGTGTGACGTCAACACTGGGTAAAGGTATCTGGTAGACGATGTAAAACAGACAAGGTAAACAGACATACATCATACAAACTACATCAAAACTGTAAATGAAAGTCTTCTGTGTGGTTTTACTCTGCCGCTGTCAGCAGCTGGGAATAACATGGAGACAGAGAACGGACAGGAAGAGGGCGGGATGGAGGTTGATGCAGATGCAGAGGGAGGAGAGATTGGAGTAAAGACACAGGAGAGAAGGCTGGTGGCTGTCAGAGACCTGCTTCAGACAGCTCTGGACCTGAATATCTACAGGGTAAGTCTATCACATGATTAGGGTCAACGCTGATCTATGAGGAAAGGCTGCCACTGTTGACTGTCAAGTGTGTTGAATATGTACTTAAGACATGTGAATCAATGGTGTCATTTCACTTTATCTTGCTTTGCTAAGGGGACCCAGGGAAAGTAGTGTTCTCAACAGATGGCCTTTTTGGACAGGTCACTTGATGTCTGTACGTATAGAAAAGGAAAAGGTGGTTGCTATGACCAGGTGGCCAGCTTAAAAAGGCAGCCACTTGTTTTTGTTAGATTTGGGGAGAGAAACCACTGCTAGGCATAACAATCGTGTGTTTTGTCAGGCACTGGATGATGCAGCATCAGGTGGGAATCAACTGTCTTGGCTGCGGCAGTTACTGCAGACTTTGCTGAAGTTCCCTACGCAGGCTGCAGCAGCCAGACTGGACTGTGTGAGACTGCTGCTGGACATGAATCACCAGGTCCTGGCTCCCAGACTCACCGACGTCTGGACATGCTCCTGGCTGCTGCTTGACAAGGTATGGCAGATGAGACATGTCTGTGTAGGAAATGCTACTGGAGGCTATAACATCTTTGAATAGTCTCTGAACCTGTTAGCCCTGGAATCCACAATACAGTAAAGAACATTTTATCCTTAGGTTTGTGAATTTCTTTCTGGACATGCTCCTGGCTGCTGCTTGACAAGGTTTGGCAGCAGAGACATGTCTGTGTAGGAAATGCTACTGGAGGCTATAACATCTTTGAATAGTCTCTGAACCTGTTAGCCCTGGAATCCACAATACAGTAAAGAACATTTTATCCTTAGGTTTGTGAATTTCTTTCTGGACCTGCTCCTGGCTGCTGCTTGACAAGTTATGGCAGCAGAGACATGTCTGTGTAGGAAATGCTTCTGGTGGAGGCTGTTGACTCTCATCTTCAAGTTTTTAACTGTGGATACGGATGAAAGTTTCTGTTCTGACTTGTGGATTTATCTGATATTTCGTACATATTATGACATAAACTGTTTCAATCAGAACATTTTTCAAACAGGAATTTAGGTGTTGTCCAAACATATCCAATTTGCGATATTGCTGTATAATGTTGTTGTAGAAAGAAGTAAAAGATGAACATGACAGCCTTTGTTTTGATTGACAGTATTTATGTTTTGATTGTTTGGTTGACAGGACGTGGCTCCTGCTGTACAGGAGGCCCAGGACAAGTTGCTTTGCAGACTCCTGGAGACGTATGCCAAGCTACGACAGGTAAAATTTCAAAAACATAGTATTCTATAGAAGACTAAATATAACAAAGGAGGTCTCTTCCTCTGTACTGTACTTTTTTTTGTATGATAATCATGGACCAATCATTGTGATTATAGGTGGACAGTCAGAACTCTCAGTCACTTACTTTTGTTCTTCCTGTGGTGGACAGTCAATACCTTTTGTCTTTCCTTTGTAACGTTACCTGTCCTTGGTGCTGATATCCTGGTTACCCTGTATTTTAACCCTTTATTTGGATAGAGGACATAAAATCCATTTTGGATTTGTGTATCTTTATACTATGTGCTTCTCAATGATACAACAGAGCTGCGTTACTATTTTCAGGTGGACACGTTGTTAGCAGCTATGCTGGATGCTGTCCAACAGAACCAGGATCAGTTGTCATACTCCAAGACATTCCCTCCCCTCACCTTACACAGGTTTGTTTATTTGTTTATTAGTTTGGCTGATACAAGACAGCCAGGGCAGCCCAACTAGCTAGAAGCTATTACTAAGGGCATGCCCTGGGAAAAAAATGTGGTTACATACATAAATTATGGTCATTAATACATGTATATACAGATTACATAATTATGATACTACTGTATACAAACACAGGTTTGTATACAGAGAATTAACTATATGTAGTTATGTTTACCTTTGCTTAAATAAAACATTCTTCTTCATAAGGTCAATGACCTGGACCTGATGGCTGTCACCATGTTAACTGGTGCTGTAACAGACACACATGTACATTATAACAGATTTACATTATTATGTAGCAAGTGGGAGGACAGAGTTTGGGGAGCTGGTCACTATGTACATGTATTTTAATGCATTTGAATAAACAAAGCAGTAGTTTGTTAGGCTAGGCCATGTGAAGGTAAACATTATGGATATGCTTTGCAAATATTACCTTTCTTGTTCCAATCCTTTTTATGTGATATTCCTCAATCACTCTATGTCAACAAACGTGTTAAGTAAGCCTGTATACTGATGCAACATTCAATATTAAGTCTTTCATCTGTCAAGCCAATGAACACCAATCAGTTGCTTTCCGTCCGACTGCAATCCACAAAGCTTCAAAACAAAGGTCCACCGCCATCTCCTGACATAACTACATTATACTCACTTTAGTACCTCTAACTCTATGCCTAGAAGTGGCCAAAAATAATTGGCCTTGCATCGAGCGACACCGTTAAAAAAAAAAAACACAGCCCACACTGTATTGTCTCCCTGCCTAGGTGGACAGAGTTGGTCCAGGGTCTGCCTCCAGGTCTGGCCGTGGAAATATGGCAGAGCATGCTGAACAAGCTACAGGAACAAATCCAGCTAGGTGGCCAGGACACTCATACTTCAAGTAAAATAGATTTTTAATTTGATACACCGCAACAAATACTGTCTATTTTCCTGATTCTTTATCAAAAGCACTTGTAAACATCTATAAGTATACGCCATTGTTTTTACGTTTGTTAGACGATAATCAGGCCTTCGGTGCTTTGGAGCTCATCAAATCTTTTGGGTATGAAAAAATTAAGATGAAGAAAATAAACTCCCAATTGCTGGAAAGTTTGTTAAGCTGGGCCATGTGAGGGTAAACATGATGCATTTGCTTTGCATATGTTACGTTTCTAGTTTCAGAGTGTTTTTTACCCGTCCATGTCGTACAGCTCCAACTCCCCAGCTGTTGTGCACCTCTGCCTGTCTGGAGCAGATGACGACCCTCCTGTCCCTCCTCCTGCTCCACCTGCGTCTCTGGGACGCCAGCATCCCGTCGCCCGCGACAACAAGACTGGACCAGCTGATGGCGTCCACCTGCAGCGACGTCATCTCTCCCCTGCTGAAGCTCTGTCTGGGAACCCAGGAGGTCAGACTCCTTTTTCTTACAGTGCAATATTTACTGTGCAATATTGTTACAGTATGTCGTGGTGTATTGTATAATGTTATATGTCTAATGTCTCTCTGCATGTTCGGTCAGTTATGGCCGGCGTGACCTGGGCTCAATGTTTCTTTCTTTTGTTTGTCAATAAAGAATGATTTTACTAGGCAGCTGAAGATTCTGCTGCCTTTTTGTGGCTAATACAACATGGGGTCCCCCACAGTCGTGTAAAGTGCCTTTCCCATGCAAGGGCACAAGATCAGTGACATGGCAGGGTTTGAACTCTGGACCTTTTGGTTCTGAGCCGAACGCTCTCCCGTTATGCTACATGATGCCACGTCCACACTTTGTCATGATCAAACCTCCCACGTTAAATGTGTACAGAATGGGTGATATTATATATAAGTTGTTCTCGTAAGATGTTAAAAGTTTAACTTAGGTACCCTTCCTAATCCTTTGTAATCTATCTCTGTTTCTGTAGCCTAGTAGTGCAATCACTACAGCAGCAGGCTAGTCCACTGGTAGTGTTAAACTCTCATACTCTTTACCAGCAGAGTGCTAAGTGTTTGAGTGCTAGGCAGAGAAAGTGAATACATACATCTACCTGGCAATAAAGATGTACCAGGTCTGATATCTTTCAATAGACAACAAAGTCTTCAGCCCCGGGCCTTGTAGCTACCTGTGCATTGTAATGTGTTTTCCCTTTACCACTCAGCGTGCAAAATACCTGGTTGCCCAGTTGCCCCAGGCAACCAAATTTTACTCGGGGCAACCTATTTTTGAACCTAGGAAGCCCAGTGTGCTATCTGAATTTTAAGAATGCCCCCCCCCCCGATCATGCCCACTTGGCTTGCACCACTGTATCCGGCAAATGCTTTTTAATTTTAGGTATGAATGGCTATTACTAGTATCAGTTAACTAAAGGCTGTTAGAAATATTGTCAAAGGCTTATGTATGTAACATTACTTAATTTGAGGAAAGTAGTAACTTGTAGGTGGGGCAACCTAAAATTCTGATGGGCAACCTAATTTTTGCCATAGGTTGCCCACTGGGCAACCTGGTTCAAAAAAGTATTTTGTACACTGCCACTACAGGTAGATGAACACCTGCATTTCTCTGCTCTCCACCTGTGCCACACCTGGTGTCAGCTCAACCTGCTCTCTGTGCACATGAAAGGTGACAATCACAGGTAAGGCAGGTAAACCAGCACGTGGGCAGAACATACTGCACCTGCGTCAAACCCAGATTTTTCACGTTTTTTGTGGATGTTGGTCAACGACATCTTTTCCAACACAAAATTTGAAAACTATAGACACAATGTCATCCTCAAATACATGGATACAACCTTAAATAAGACATTACACAAGCGCAGTGAGTTGACCTGCTAAACAGCTTGTAGCTGTCATCAATGATACTGATAGAGGCAGTGGGTCCATTCATGGCTTGCCATAGAGTTGAAAATTTGGGTAAAACTCTAATATTGGAAATTACAATTTTAAAATCCATCACACTGAAATGCTGTTTTTGTTGGTATTTCTTTTTTCTAAATCACGTCATTATAATTATTGCATGCTGCCTTCACAGCAGTGAGTCTGTGCCCAGTGTTGGAGAGAGTGAAGGATATTTGGACTTCAGCCTGCAGTACCCACAGCTGTCACCAGGGGACTGGTCCACCCTGTGTTGTAAACTTCATAAGTCAGGCAACAAGAGGATAGGTTATGTTCTGGTAAGTTCTGTAACCAGTTGGCTACATTACACTGAACGAGTTGTTTCACCTAAACCTTTGAACATCTAACTCCAGACATTGTATAAAGCTATCTATTGATAATTCCACTACTGTACTTGGTTCCACCCTGTGTAGTTCTAGGAAAGAATGAATTCTTGAACACCTCAATCCTTGGTTGATAACTCTGGTACTTGAAGGCATGGCTATTTCTTGTACTATTCTGAGCTGGAACTAGGTACTTAGTAGTTGGTACATCTACCAGTTTATTGGTCATTTTGTACATCATGCATAGTCTGGACATTTTTTGTCTGTCCTGTGACATCCACTGTATGTTAGCTTTCATTTCTGTGACACTAGCACCTCTTTATTGTGATCTAACCAAGTGCCTTGTGTTTGTCAGCAAATGCTGAGCCTGCAGAAGGTGAGGATGTTAAGGATAGTGACGAGCCCTTCAGAACAAGGCACAGTGAGGAGGACGATTGAGAATGTGATCAGTTCTGCTAACCATCTTAGTCTTATTGAAGTCGAGGATTCCACCTGGGATGGTCAGGTAAGGCTTGGTGTGCTCACTTAGTGCTGTGTACCAGTTGGCTGGATCGGTTCCAAACTTGTAAAAATGTTAAGGTTCAAGTCAACAACAACAAAAAATTAAAGTCAAGAACCGTATTACAAAAAAAACATGTCACATACCCCTTTTCTTTCCAAACCACCTAAAACCTCCCATAGATTACAAAATCTGTGCTGCAAAATGAAGAAAACATTGCCATCGTCAAGTGCCATCGTCAAGTGTCAGCCTCCATGTTATGTGGCCACAGTTTTACCAATATAACATTGCCAGGTTTCCAACATGCAATTTTGTATGTGCCATGGGTTATGAGTCCAGAACTGAACCTAAACCTCTGGACTTGAATCCAGACCTGAACCTAAATGTGGGTTTAGGTACACAGTACTATGCTCACTGTTCATTACAGTAATTCTTTCTGGAGTAAGATTCAATGTATAAGTTTGTCTGCTTTTCTTTGACACTGACAGGACATTTCCAAAGTTGTAACTGTCTGTTTCTCCCTGCAGGCTACAAGTGTGACAAATGAAAACTATCCCACAGCTCAATGGTACCTTCTGTGCAGCCATATTGGTCTGATTTCCCCTCTGTGTCACCAGGGTGACTTAGAACTTTTGGCACGCTATCTTCTGAAAACAGTTGTCAGTGAGAGCCGTCCACAAACTTCGACTGGGTAAGCTTATAAGACACTGTAATATACTGCCTTGCTGATCACGTTACATTTACTTTGTATCTGATGTTGAAGGTTACACATCCAGGTAATGAGACACTCAAGAAAACAGCTACTCCAGCAACTGCCAAACGTTTGAAGTTACATCAACTGCTTTTCTTCAATGACTCATTTTTATCTGATGCCTGATTTTCCGGCTTCATGACTAAAAAGTAGTTTTTTTTAAATCTCGGATTCCCCTTGATAGCTATTCTCCCTGTACTGTACTGTTATGCTTGAAAGTACAACAGACAGACAATATGATAAGTCAACTGTGTGCCACCTGATAACATGACCATGTTCCCTCCAGGCTGCTGACCAGAGCCATGATATCTGCAGACCTGCTCAACAGCGCCCCCTTTCGGGAGCTGTTGGCACTGCAGAAGGCCATGATAACTGTCATCATCAGTCGTCTGGCAGACACTGTGGAGCTTAGGTGAGTCAGTAGGCCAGCTGTAAAGGAGTGGGGTAGAAGACACTTAAGCATGAGGATGGGAATAAGTGTGGTTAGAAAAGATTTCAATATTTGACAGGTACATTTTGTACTGACACGGTAGTATTATGTCTTTTATTATACTGCTGCTAAGGTCCCTGTCATGGGGTAGGCAGCAGTCAGCTAGTAGTACTGGTCTTCTCTCTGATGTCCTTCTTTACACACTCCATTCAGGATTGTGATAACACATCAGCTGTTAATTAACACACCAGTGTTAATCAATTCACAAGGCTCATTAACAAAATGATGTGTTCATGTTTTACAGCAAGAAAACTGATGCTCGTTGGACATGTTTGGATGTACTATTTGAGATCAGTGATGACAACAAGCCCTGGTCGGCAACTTCAGAACTAGAGGACAACACCACCAACCTGTCGGCAGTCATCGCATCAGCAGCAACTACACTAGAATGTCATCTAAAACAAGTGCCACAGAAGTGTCATCTGATAGAGCATCATTTACAAAAGATAGCCTGGTACCTAAAGGTATGTACATTCGAAGTTATGAATGAGGTTAAGACAGTGAACAAAACTTGCCATTTTGGAGCTTTTTGACTACTTTGCATCATCTTGTCTTGACTTGTCTAACCTTTGTTTTCCTTTTGGACTTCCAAAAAAGTTGACTTCACTTATTTGCATATTAATCAATAGTTTGTGCTTATAAACCTGCATTTCTCCTCTGGTCTCTTAGTGGCACTGATGAAAGGTATTTGTAGTGTATACTACCTGAAACGTCTGACCGTTTCCAAAATCATATCCAGTTGCTTGTCACTGCTTTTTGGGGTATCTTATTACCTGGATGTCTAACCTTCACCGACAAAACTTGCCATAGATTTAGACCTTGGTAAATGCGACAAAATGTGTTTGTAGTTTAGTGAAATTGTCTGAGAAACCAGTTTGTAAAATGGTACAGGAATAGATAAACAGAAAGCAAAGCAACTGAGCCTGTACCCCTCCCTGTCCCAGGTGCTGAAACGACTCCCTCTGCAGTGTCTGTCAGACGTCAGCTCACAACGCTGTGTCCTCGCCTGTCTCGTTCTGTACTGGTTTCTCGGGGCATCACGCTGTTTGTCAGGTAATTCAACACATATTACAGGAATGTTACAGTTTGAGGACACCTTTTCACAGCTTCCTTGTTGTTAATATGTTAACCTTTGAATAAGGAAAACATTGTTTTTGCTCAGTTTCTTTGTCTTCTCCAAACACATAAGGTCAATGACCCTGACCAGTTGTCTGTCACTTTGGTAACCGGTTCTCCTGTGGTGTTGGATTACATTATGTAGCAAGTGGCAAGACAGAGTTTTACTGTGTCACCAGATATATTAAAAATTGAGAAATGAACAGAGTTTGTTGGGCTAGACAGTGTAAAGGTAAACATTAGTATTTGCTTTGCAAATTCCATCTAAGTGTATTATTTGTATTTCCTTGTTTTTTACCTGGAGTGCCGAGGTGTTGACACAGCAGTTTTCTGTTGCTTGTTTGGGTTGTGCTACAGCACCAGCTGTCCTGACAACAATCCTGGAGGTGCTGAGAGACGTCATGGCTGGGAAGAAGAAAACCAGCCTGTGGGGCGTCTTAGATGCAGCCGTCACCATGAAGGGCCTGCTGCTAGCATGTAGACAAACTCGGGTAAGTGTGGTCCTGCTACTGCATCAGCCAACTGTCTTACAAGCTTTGACAACTCTTCTTAATTGAGTGAAGATGTCTGTTTATCAGGTATAAGACATAGCCATTATGAGCTTCTACATGCATGTCCGCTACATGCACGTCCGCTACATGCATGTTTGCTACATGCACGTCCATATCATGTACGTCCACTACAGCATGTCCTTATCATGTATGTCCGCTACATGCACAGGATCCGCTACATGCACATCCGCTACATGCACATCCGCTACATGCACGTCCTACATGCACATCCGCTACATGCACGTCCACTACATGCACGTCCGCTACATGCACGTCCGCTAAATGCACGTCCACTAAATGCACATCCACTACATGCACGTCCGCTACATGCATGTCCGCTACATGCACATCCGCTACATGCACGTCCACTAAATGCACATCCGCTAAATGCACGTCCGCTATATTTCAGGTGCAGAACGTCTCCGAATCCGCAGCACTACAAGACACGTACCAGGACTTGTTGTACCACCTGCTGTGGTCAGTTGTGCGGTCAGCAGAAGGGACAGACAGCCTGACGGACTACACAGAACACTTGTGCCGAGGCCTGGAGCGACTGGTCACGTCAGGTCCACCCAAGGACGGGTCCAAACCGGACTGGCTCTTCATCTCCGCAGGCTGCACCCTGTCCGCTGGACTCATGGTGCGTACTGTCCACTTTTCTTTGGCAGGGTTTGAAATACAGCCAATATTGGAGCTGTGCTCCCATTTTTTCTGTGGGTCCACAGGTGCTCACAAATACTTTTGCAGGTTTATGTATACAGCTATCAGTAACATCCATGAGTTGGTTGTTTGAGTGGAACTATCGTAAAGTGGAATTCGCTGCACACACCACGTACACTAGGGGCATCATCACTAGGTAGCTGTAAACCATGTTAAGAGTTAGATGTGCAGAGGTTAGGTGTAACTGGTCATTCGGTGCCATTCAGTCAGCTGCGGCCACAGATACAGTCACAGATACAGATCTTTTTAAGATGTACAGAGAAGACATGTTCATTGCAAGAAATTTCATCCATCCATGACTGTCGGTCCCTCCAAAATGTCAAGAATATCCAAACTGTAACACAACTCTTCTTCTGTCCTTGTCCAGGTCATGCATAACAAGGTGAAAATTCCTGCAGACCAGAGCGAGACTGTTGCCTCCTGCACCAGGAAGCTGGCTGCGGGTGTTTCTGCTGCTGCGGGTGTTTCTGCTGCTGCGGGTGTTTCTGCTGCTGCGGTAGTTCCTGCAGCCCAGAGTGAGACCATTTCTGCTGCAGCTGCGTCGTGGGCAGACCTGCCTGCAGTCACCACTGCCATGGCTGCAGCTCTCAGGGTGCAGGTGGCAGACGCACAGTAAGGACATAGACTTGGCTTTGATATTGCTCCATTTGACAAGTTAACAAGATCTTACAGCATGTGTATGCATGGAAGAGGGGATTCTGTGATTTTTCGTTACTCACTGGTGAAAAGTTGTAGATGCTACTTGAAACGCCTGACAGTTCTCAAAATCTACACAGATCCAGTTGTTTGAATATCGGGAACTTTCTTGTGTATCTCCTTGTACCTGGATGTTAAACCTTCATAGACACAAATGACGACTGTCTGTGATACAGGGTTGGTGAGAACTGGACATCTGTCATCCAGCACCAGGTTTGCCGCCTACAGACCCTACTGGCTGAACAGGTCCAGGACAAGGTAGGTGTCACAATTTAAGCTAGCTTTAATTGTTGTATATATAAGCAAGTAGGCCTACGTGTAGATTGTGTTAAGATTGTTATTGTTATACTGTTATTTAAGCTGATGTTGTTGTAAATACATGTTGTAATTGTAGCTATTAAGTAAGTTAACTTTGTAATTGATTATATTTCGTATTTTAAATGTAATGTTAAAGGACTCCAGGAAGACTAGTAAACAAACATTGTATTACTAATGGAGATTCTTAATAAACATAAACATAAACATAAACATGTTTACATACATGCAGAACCTTTGTGATTTTCAAATTCTGTGTCACCCCATTCGGCCATTATATTATCGAGTATAAACAAAGGCACAAACAAACAAACAAATTGTGTGTTTTGCAATGACGTATTTCTTGCTCTGCAGGTACAGAACCTCCGTGCCTGCCTGTCCTTCCTGAAGACTGCAGCAGGAGGAGGACCAAAGTGCCAGGCCGTCCTGCCGGGGGGGTTTGGGCCGACTGTGTACAGCCTGGTGGAGCAGCTGCTGCTGGGGATTCACTCCACAAACTGGACAGGTAACAAAATGTGCTTTTAAAAACAGCTGGCATAGCTAGCTGAAGTGACTGCTTGGGCAGGTTTGAATGTGTGGCTTGTCCTGCCCAATGGGAGTTTGGGCCGACTGGTTCTTCTGGAGATTCACTCTGCAAACAGAAGTAAGAACTGATGAGGATAGATGTTTGTGTAGCTCATGTAAAATCATTCGATACGAATATCTTAGTGTCCACTAGCTACAGCAACAGGATGTGCTGTGTGAATGATGCTTTGTGGTGGTGCTACTGGGGATTCACTCCACAAACAGGACAGGTAACAATGGAGGATAGAATTAGATGTTTTATATGTAGGTAATAAAAATCATCTGATACAAATATCTAGCTGCAGCAACAGGATGTGCTGTGTGAATGATGCTTTCTGGTGCTGCTACTGGGAATTCACTCCACAACTCCTTCAGATTGCACATTCTGCACTGTATGTAAGAAAACTACATGGCAGCCTAATTTTAATTGCCCAATGTCTGTCACTTTGAGGATGAATACAGCCTGGCAGAAGTTACAGCTACTACAGTATTATTATAGGAGTTATGTTTGTGCCCTTCAGCATCTGCAGACCTGGCAGATGTTGTGGCAGATGAAGAAGCGTTGCTGCTGATGGTGTGCAGATCTTCCCAACCTGAGCAGTTCTCCACATACGTACTGGGTCTACAGAAGCACTTGGTAAGGAATGGGTTTATTTTGTTAGCACATGGACTGTGTAAAGCAACACAATGTTTTCCAAGCATATTCACAAATCAAAACCACTGTAGACCATCGCATGTACTCATACTCTGTCATAGATTGATATTATTTTTGAAGAGAAATGAATAATGCAGGAAATATTATGTTTGTTTGTTTGTTTCGCATAACCTGTGACCCACCTTTTTAGGCGTAACATACCAGTTTTGTAGTAGGATTTGAACCCGAGACCTCTTGGTCCTGAGCCAAATGTGCTACCGTTTACACCACACGACCCCACGCTGTGTTGTTCTTGTCCCCAGGACAGTGGCACATCCATGTGTGCTGCTCTAAGGCTGTGGCAACTTGTGCTGAAGGAGGAGTGGAAAGATGAGAAGAGAGATGCCCTGAACACAATTCTACCACAGGTAGTCCAGAAAGTGCATGTTATTGATGCTTTTGAACTGATTATCACTAGCAATGTTTTTATGTTTTTTGGTACAATATAGATGGTTAACCTGTCACAAGTAATGTACTATATGGTATCTCTTTAAATCATCGGTAAAATCTGTAGTTTAAATAATGTATAACTAGTGCACATTGGAAGACCTGTTCACATGGCTACATAGCATGCATTATAAACATTGTGTTACAACAATACATTGTACATTGGCAATGAACATGTGTAAACCTTGCTCAATGTCTCACATGTTCACCCTCTTCTCTGTCTGCTGCAGTTGGTCCTGAAGCTCCAGGCTGTACTGCAGAAGTCATGCAGTAAAGATACTGAAGACTTTGTTTTACAGCAGGTTTTTGTACCCAGCCTCCTCACAACTGCTGCCATACTGCAGTTTGGACAGGTTAGTGTTCCACATGGAGCTATTCAGAGCTCGAAATTCAGTTTTTGGAATACATGTAGGTGCACTGGTGCACCAAGGACAGGTATGCTTGCCTGTGTGTGGATGGTGTTCAGCACCAAGGACAGGTATGTTTATTTGTGTGTGGATGGCATTCAGCACCAAGGACAGGGGTGTTTGTATGTGTAGATGGTGTTCAGCACCAAGGACAGGTATGTTTGCCTATGTATGAATGGTGTTCAGCACCAAGGACAGGCATATGTATCTATGTATGAATGGTGTTCAGCACCAAGGACAGGCATATGTATCTATGTATGAATGGTGTTCAGCACCAAGGACAGGCATATGTATCTATGTATGGATGGTGTTCAGCGCCAAGGACAGGCATATGTATCTATGTATGGATGGTGTTCAGCGCCAAGGACAGGTGTTAATGGTCCATTCAAGGCAAATCCAAGTAAAAGCTCAAGCATGGTTTCAGCCACAACCATGATTGTTTCTGTCTGCTGTAGGGAAGTCTCCCAGACCACGTGGCAGCTGCAGCTCTCCACGGATGCCTGAGTGTGCAGCTACAGGTATGTTAACTCTCACAATGTTAATAAGTTGACTTGCCTTGTAGTTCTAAGTTTATTCATTTGTTTCTCAAATTGTATTATGTGATTTGATTACTTTTTGTATTGTTTTGTCATTTTATTGGTATGGCTGCTTTGAAAAGGTGTTTCATGTCAGAAACACCTGTTTCGCCATGCCATCCACAGTGCATATTGTACGTGGTAAAACTTAATAAACAAATAAATAAATAAACAGGACCAGCCAGGAGGCACGTTTGCCGCAGTGTTTCAGGCTACCTGCAGCGTGCTGATGACTCTACTCCTGCATCACACCCACGTGGCCAGGAACACTGTTCCATCACTGATGGCCTGCTGTAGAAATATCCTTTTTTATTTTTATGTTTACCAAAGGAAAATGTATTGTTTTTGCTTCAGTTTCCTCTTCTTCTTCTTCTTCTCCCAACCAAAAAGGTCAATGACCCGGAACTAGTGTTCGGTGACATCATGTTGCAATTTTATAGCAGGAGGGATTTAGACTCCTGTCTGACCATATATATGAATGTGTTTGAGTAAGAACTAACGTAGCAGACCTATGCAAAGGTAAACATTATACATTTTCTTTGCAGATGTTACCTTTCTAGTTATTGAATGGAATTCCTCTACCACTAATATCATGAAAGTTCATCTGTGTTGGTAGTTACATGTTTAAACATTTGTTCCAACACAAAGGCACTGTCATGAACAAACGTTTCTTTTGATGATGAAAGTTCATCTGTGTTGGTAGTAACCATCATAGTACATGTAAAATGGTGAGCTTTATTCTAACACAAGGGTTACACAGAGATCAATGTCGCCTTCATCAGGATAATTGTTTGTTTGTTTGTTTGTTTGTATCACGATAATTAATGTTTCCTTTGATCGTGACAGTTCATCTGTGTTGGTAGTAATCATAGTACATGTAAAATATTGAACTGTTTTCCAACACAAGGGTCACACAGAGATCAAATTTTCAACGACCACCGTCATCTTCATCAGGTTAATTGTTTGTTTGTTTGTTTGTTTGTATCACGATAATTAATGTTTCCTTTGATCGTGACAGTTCATCTGTGTTGGTAGTAATCATAGTACATGTAAAATGTTGAGCTGTATTCCAACACAAGGGTTGTACAGAGATCAAATTTTCAATGACCACTGTCACCTTCATCAGGATAATTGTTTGTTTGTTTGTTTGTATCACAATAATTAATGTTTCCTTTGATTGTGACAGTTCATCTGTGTTGGTAGTAATCATAGTACTAGTACATGTAAAATGTTGAGCTCTATTCCAACACAAGGGGTACACAATCAAATTTTTAATGACCACCGTCACCTTCATCACGATAATTAATGTTTCCTTTGATGATGAAAGTTCATCTGTGTTGGTAGTGATCATATAGTAAAATGTTGAGCTTTATTCCAACAAAAGGTTACACAGAGATCAATGTCGCCTTCATCAGGATAATTGTTTGTTTGTTTGTTTGTTTGTTTGTTTGTTTGTTTGTATCACGATAATTAATGTTTCCTTTGATCGTGACAGTTCATCTGTGTTGGTAGTAATCATAGTTTTTTTACTGTACTAATACAAGTAAAATGTTGAACTTTATTCCAACACAAGGGTTACACAGAGAACAAATTTTCAACGACCACCGTCACCTTCATCAGGTTAATTGTTTGTTTGTTTGTTTGTTTGTTTGTATCACAATAATTAATGTTTCCTTTGATCGTGATAGTTCATCTGTGTTGGTAGTAACCATAGTACATGTAAAATGTTGAGCTGTATTCCAACACAAGGGTTACACAGAGATCAATGTCGCCTTCATCAGGATAATTGTTTGTTTGTTTGTTTGTATCACGATAATTAATGTTTCCTTTGATTGTGACAGTTCATCTGTGTTGGTAGTAATCATAGTACATGTAAAACGTTGAACTTTATTCCAACACACAATTTACAGAGATCAAATTTTCAATGACCACTGTCACCTTCATCACGATAATTGTTTGTTTGTTTGTTTGTTTGTATCACGATAATTAATGTTTCCTTTGGTCGTGACAGTTCATCTGTGTTGGTAGTAATCATAGTACATGTAAAATGTTGAACTTTATTCCAACACAAGGGTTACACAGAGATCAAATTTTCAACGACCACCGCCACCTTCATCAGGATAATTGTTTGTTTGTTTGTATCACAATAATTAATGTTTCCTTTGATGATGAAAGTTCACCTGTGTTGGTCGTAATCATAGTAAAATGTTGAGCTGTATTCCAACACAAGGGTTACACAGAGATCAAATTTTCCATGACCACCATCACCTTCATCACGATAATTGTTTGTTTGTTTGTTTGTTTGTTTGTTTGTATCACGATAATTAATGTTTCCTTTGATTGTGACAGTTCATCTGTGTTGGTAGTAATCATAGTAAAATGTTGAGCTGTATTCCAACACCAGGGTTACACAGAGATCAATGTCGCCTTCATCAGGATAATGAATGTTTCCTTTGATGATGACAGATCACAGTCTGACATTCCCGCAGTAAAAGGTCACATCCATCAGATAATTTCCCTCCATCTGTGTAAATCATCAACGTTAAACACCCGTATCAGCGTCTATTGTTAAACACCCGTATCAGCGTCTATTGTTAAACACTCGTATCAGCGTCTATTGTTAAACACTCGTATCAGCGTCTATTGTTAAACACTCGTATCAGCGTCTATTGTTAAACACTCATATCAGCGTCTATTGTTAAACACTCGTATCAGTGTCTATTGTTAAACACTCGTATCAGCGTCTATTGTTAAACACTCGTATCAGCGTCTATTGTTAAACACTCGTATCAGCGTCTATTGTTAAACACTCGTATCAGCGTCTATTGTTGTGCTGTCACATCAGGCACCAGAGGACTCAGGGCGTACAAATGCACTTTTTTTCTATAACATCCGTGTCCATAATATCACCAGGGTCCATAATATCGCCACCTTGAGAAGCAGTGTGCTTAAAGATATTTTTACTGTAACATACTTTTAGTATACACTCCTTCACACCTCAAATGTACATACCTAGGGTATGTTGCAGTAAAAATATCTTAAAGCACACTTTTTCTCAAGGTGGCGATATTATGGACCCTGGTGATATTATGGACATGGATGTTAAATATGCTAATGTGAGCAGTAGCCTGGGTTGTAGCATTACAATGATGAAAGTTTATTGCAAATTCGTGCCCGGAGGCTAATTGCGAATTAGAAAACATGAAAGAACATTGAAACAGAGTATAAAACAACTGAAGTCTACATGATGAAGGTAGCATGTCTAGAACTGTAACTATGTCTAAAACTATGTCTGAAGGGTTTGCAATAACACTCCTGGCTAATCATTGATTCACAGCAACTGCAAGGTTCTAGCTACATGTAGAAGTCCTGGTGGTGGAAAGAAGATGCCGGTGTACTCTTGTTTTAAATGACTGGAGGTTGTTGTCAGTGATCAGACCGACCACGTTGTCTGGTCGGTCTGTCTTGGTATTTCTGGTTATACAGTCAAACCTGCCCAATTGACCACCTCTTCCATCTGACCACCTGGCCATAACAACCACATTTTCCCAGTCTTGAATTTTTTTCCATGGGTGCGAGCATTAAGCAACCTGTACAAGAAGACCACTTTCTTGGGTAGTCCTTGTAAGAAAAGTTTCCTTTCAAACCAAACATGTCAGTGTTTGACTTTGCTTTGTTTTGCATAACCAGCAAACCACTTTTAGACATAACAGACCAGTTTCGTACAGTAAGTGTATACAAGCTGCATTTTAAAAAAAAGACAGCACTGTAATGTTTGAACCACTTGTTGAGTTGTTATGATTTTATAATTGTCGGTGTCTTATAAGCCCATATTGGCTGGGCGAGGTATGGTCGCAATGACATGTAAATAAACAGTCATTCATTCATTTGAATATTCATTCATTCATTCATTCATTCATTCATTCATTCATTCATTCATTCATTCATTCATTCATTCATTCATTCATTCATTCATTCATTCATTCATTCATTCATTCATTCATTCATTCATTCATTCATTCATTCATTCATTCATTCATTCATTCATTCATTGTACCGGGAACCCCTTTTCTTTTCATTGATATATAAGTGTGTCGGGATCTTGAAACATGCTTGAAGTATATGAACAGCTGTTACACCTTAACCACAGTGTACGGTTGCTCGTGGCCCTTGTCCATGAGGGCAGACAGGACCAGGCTGGCAGCCGAGCAGACAGTTCTGACGTGGTGTCCAGTTCTGCCGTGGTGTCCAGTTCTGACGTGGTGTCCAGTTCTGCCGTGGTGTCCAGTTCTGCCGTGGTGTCCAGATCTGACGTGGTGTCCAGTTCTGCCGTGGTGTTGTGTGCAGGAGACTTCGAGAGGCTGGTGGCTGCACTGGTGCAGAAAGTAGACATCACCAGGGTACTGTTTGATTTCCTTCATAAACCTCCACAAAAATATAGATCTGAACAAATTTAGACTTCTGATGAATATTTATAATGAAACCGTGCTCCCGGGTGCTGTCGTGTGGCTGCACCTCCTGTCGCGCTACAAGGCCCCGTTAAGCCCAGTTATTACTGCTTTTAACATCTTGTAATTATATAGTATCACTGTTTTTTTTTTTTTTTAATGCACATTGACTATTTATTTGTGGGCATGGTGGCCTTGAAAAGGTGCACTTAGGTGCACCTGTTCCACCATGCCCTCCATGTATATTATGTATGTGGTTAATTGTAATAAATAAATAAAATAAATAAACACACAACAAAGAGTTAGCTACTCTGGGGGGCTTTGTCTCTTCTTCAACCTGGTAAAGATCTCGTCTTGGAGACTTGATGTGATTATCACGTGAGAATTTGAAAATGCAGACTTTGAAAGGCAAACAATAAACAATGTATCAATATGATAATGTGTTACATTTTGGCAGATCCTATAAGATTTAACATCATTATACATGTAGATTTGGTGGCGTTGGGTGGTGTATAGTGGTTAGAGCAATCGACTATGAAGCGGGGAGACCCGGGTTCGATTCCGAGTCGTACCCGGGACATGTCTGAACATGCGTCCTGACATTGTGCCCTTGGGAAAGGCACTTTACACGAATTTCCACCCAAGTGTGAATGGGTACCTAACTTCGGTCCGGGAAAGTCGAATTGAGGTCACCTTGTGGCACCGAATGGCTGCCGCACAGACCCTTGCGGCAGTTCCACAAAAACTTGTGGAACAAATATGTGTATCATGTGTGTATTATTATTTGATTGTTGTGATCTGTATTGATTATTATGTGATACCCTGCATCAATTCTGTTTACTGGGTACTGTTGGACAATTAAAAATAGAAAAAAATTTGTCCACATGTTCTTGACATCACACCCTCAGTAAGGAAAAAGCCATTTGAACTTCGGTTGGAAAGTTGCTTGCTGGAAAGTTTATTCGTTTGGAAAGTTGATTAACTTGCTGATTGTTGCTCCTCGCTGTCCTGCAGACTGCAGCCTTTCTGGTGGCAGAGTACATCAGTGAGCTGCAGCATGGGACATTACATCCGGAAGTCAAGGTAAGGGGACATGAAAAAGGGACTCACTCACTCTCTCACTGTCCGGTTTATCGTCTGTTGTTCGTGTCATCCGAGGGTTAGACGTGCTTGTACACTGGTGCTGAGGCTTGATGGCAGCCTGCCATTTGCCTCTGTCCTGTGGGTTGATATTATATGTAGGTTAACGTGGAGGAAGTCCTCCCTTATGTGATCCATCCATCCCTTCCCTGGACACCCTTGTGGGTTTTGCCTTTTCCACTTCCATCATACTTACGCATTGTCAATAAAATGTACAGTGTATAAATACATGTATGCATGTACCAGGCATGACTAGAATCAGCACACTTTGATAATGTATAGATTGCAGGCATAACCTGGTCAACATTCTCAAGAAATGTTGTTCTTTCTTTGCTGAGAGAAGTTCATGTCCTTCTAAATTAGTCTCTCAACTAATGGTCCACGTGACAAAAATTGATTTTAATCATACCATCATGAAAGTTCATCTGTGTTGGTTGTTACATGTTTAAGGTTAAAACTTGCGATCCAACACAAAGAAGTTCTCTCACCTAGAGAGTGTGTATGGTATTCAGCACCAAGGACAGGTATGTCCTTGGTGCTGAACACCAGTCACTCTGGTCTTCCTCAGTAGACTGACCCAGTGAAGCTTGTCACGTGGCTTCTTTGAAGTGTGACATCAACACTGGGTCAAAGGTATCTGGTACAATGTAGGTGAGAGAACTTCATGATTTTAATTAGCCTTCTCCTTGACTTGAGCTCTCCCTTAAAGAAGATATATTTTTTAACCAAATCCGGCTCTTTTTTTTCCCAGAAATCGTTGGTGCCGTCTGTGTACCTCCTGCTGGATGTGTGCGGGATGCACGGCAGCAAACTTCTGGGCACAGCTCTGGACCCTGGACTTAGGGAGATATACAAGGCTCTGCATACAGACTACAACAGATATCACAAGTACAGGGGGAAAATATGAGTAATACACATGGTAAAAAGCTCTTTTTTAGTTCCGTAGCAATGTAACGGTTAATGTGATTAAACTATGTGATTAAACGGTAAATGTGATTAAACTAACATGGTACTTACAGTACCAGCAGCCCGTACAAAGAGACTGAAAAACTCTTTCTTACACAAGGCAATATGCCTGTACAATGAGTCTTCGCAGTAACTGTCAGGACTCTCTGGACTTTACTTTAGTGCCCATGTGAGGCTTTGTAATGTGTTTGTTAGTGTGTCTGTATATGTTTTGTAATGTTAATTTTGTATTTGTACTTACTACACAATTGTAAAAAAATCAGTGTTATTCAGCTTGTTTGTGCACTAGCTGCAAGGCTGATTTTTTAATGAATTAAACTAACATGACTCAGGGAGATATACATTGTACGAGGCACTCCTGACCATAGATATTTTATAAAAGATAATCACAAATACAGAGGAAACGTATGGATGCGTGTTAGTAGTAAAAAGCTTGGACTTTTCACGGTAATGTACATGTAGTGATGATGATAATGTATGAAAATAATTATGACTTATAGATATGTTTAAGGTTAAAACTTTTCGTCCAACACAAAAAAATTCTCTCACCTAGAACTTTCCACCAGTCACTCTGGTCTTCCTCAGTAGACTGACCCAGTGAAGCTTGTCACGTGGCTTCTTCTGAGGAAGACCAGAGTGACTGGTCGAAAGCTCTAGGTGAGAGAATTTTTCTGTGTTGGACCAAAAGTTTTAACTTTAAACATGTAACTACCAACACAGATGAACTTTCATGTTAACTTATAGATAAATATGATTTGGTGATGAAATTTAGACATCCATGAAATAAGATGCCAAATTTGAAAGTAACAGTAAAGTTACTCAACAACTGGATAGATTTTTGTAAACGTTCAGATATTTCAAGTAGCATCCGCTACCTTTTGTCAACTAATAAATATACTTATTCAAGGACCAAGTTCTCTCTCATGTACTTGTGAAGTTTAACACAGTTACTGTAGTGTAACACTCCATAAGGCCACACCAATTTAATTTCTTGGTTAACAGATTAGCCCGCTTCATTTTTTTCTGATTTGCAAATAAAAATAAAAATTCAGAATCATCTGCAAAATGCTCATATTTTGCCTTGAACAGTTGAAAACAGTCCTTTTCATCCTACTTGTTACAGTTACTCCATCTTTCAGTGCAATGGTATCATCCAGCCTGGTGTGTTGACTTCGTGGCTCCTATCGTACCATTTTGGGCCAAAATAGGATGCCTAGGCCTGTTTTTTTTTTTTCGCCCACCCGCTCCATTATTTTTGTAGAGAAATCCGTTAACCTAGAAATTAAATTGGTGTGGCCTAAGTTTAGATGCAGTTACTAAAAGTCCTCCATGCATTGCCTGGGTGGGTGGTTGTATTATACAGATGCCCTCACGGAGGATTTACATAATATCGTCTGACAATTACATGTATATGGGATGAATAAATCTTCAGATGTCATGAGGCAAACAAAGGTACACGTGTGTAAAATGTTTAACTGCCACCAATGGTGACCCGAGAAGAAGACTGCCACCACGAGTATACCTGGAAGCCAGAACTTCTTTTCCGGCCGCAAGAGCCCTTCGCCCTCTGGTGTAAATTACCGCTACGGGGAGTCTAGCCCGTGGGGAGTTTGGTTGGCCCTACAAACAGTAATAGTAATAGGGCCAGACAAACCCCTCGGGCTCAGCTCCCCCGTAGCGGTAATTTAGATAGGTGGGGGAAGGGCTCTTGGCTGCCGAAGGAAAACGGCTAACAGCCCGATACTAGTTTTGGCATCCAGGATGCCACGAGTGCCTCCTTTAAAAGGAACCTCTGGAACTGTCTGGGCGACTCTTACATCTATTCACACTGACCCTGATCCCTCCACATGAAATCCTTCCTTTGTAGAAAGTTTTTTTTTATCTACATAGAATAATATATAGGGGATTCCACTTATTTGTATATCTTTTAATTGTATATTTCGGGTAATTGTATAGAATTTTAAAACACCAAACCATTTACCATTCACACCATTGTAAAAACAATGCATAATTGTATAGCGCATTATCGCATATTCCGGCGTATCGTATAGAAAATGTAATACTTTTGTAGATTGTTAAGCCACCTCATATGTTGCCGTAATGTTTTGTCATGTCTTTTCAGCAGGGCAAGCGCTTTGTAATAGCCACTGGCTAGTTGAACTGCCCAGTTGGATGTGAGGGTTGAACAGCCTAACCGATAAATATATAAGAATGTGTGTAACATCCATAAGGCACAACTTTGATAAAAATCTGCACTTGATACTAAAATGAATTCCAACAGATCCGGTTTAAGTTGATTGTTCTAAGAACTTAGCAACAGTTTTTATCATTTGTTTCATGATCAATTTTCACCCAGAGGGAATTTCTTTATCAACGATAAAAGCCACCTACATGTAGTTTCTTTTTCCTTTAGGCCACACCAATTTAATTTGTTGGTTCTCGGATTTGCCTCTTCGTTTTTTTCTGATTTGCAAAAAAAAAAAATTTGATTCTGGTCCTGAATCAACTGAAAAATGCTCATGTTTTGCCCCCCAACAGTTGAGGAAAGTCCTTTTCTTCCTAGTTGTTACAGTTTTCCCATCTATCATTGCAGTAGTTTGATTAAAAGTTCAAAATTTAATGTTTAAATTTTAACCCAGCCTTTTGTGTTGACTTCATGGCTCATTTTGCAGCATTTAAACCTATAATAGGATGCCTAGACCTGTTTTTATTTTTATTTTTTTTCGCCCTGTCGCTTCATTTTTTTTTTTTTTAAATCCGAGAACCAACAAATTAAATTGGTGTGGCCTTATTCTACAAATCCTAAAATTTATGTGATAGACTATTAGAAGGCAGCAGTGTTGTCATTTCAACATTTAATGGACGCTATGACATTATAGTTTGTTGTTGGATAGCAAGTTTTTGATCAGTTTTCACCCAGAGGGAATTTCTTCATCAACTATAAAGCTACCTACATTTTTCCCTTTATTCTACTAATCCTAAAATTTATGTGATATGAGAAGGTAGCAGTATTGTTATTACAACATGTTGTTACAAATGTTATAAATTTAATTGATGCTATGACATTATAGTTGGTTGTTGGATAGCAAGTTTTTGATCAGTTTTTACCCAGAGGGAATTTCTTCATAAATGAAAAGCTACCTACATTTTTCCCTTTATTCTACAAGTCCTAAAATTTATGTGATAGACTACTAGAAGGCAGCAGTATTGTTATTACAACATGTTGTTACAATTGTTATAAATTTAATGGGCGCTATGACATTATAGTTGGTTGTTGGATAGCAAGTTTTTGATCAGTTTTTACCCAGAGAAAATTTTCTTCATCAACTATAAAGCTACCTAATTTTTTTTTCTTTATTCTACAAATCCTAAAATTTATGTGATAGACTATTAGAAGGCAGCAGTATTGTTATTTCAACATGTTATAAATTTAATGGGCGCTATGACATTATAGTTGGTTGTTGGATAGCAAGTTTTTGATCAGTTTTCACCCAGAGGAAATTTTCTTCATCAACTATAAAGCTACCTAATTTTTTTTTCTTTATTCTACAAATCCTGAAATTTATGTTCTATGAGAAGGCAGCAGTATTGTTGAAACATGTAGTTATACAATTGTTATAAATTTAATGGGCGCTATGACATTATAGTACACCATAAAGCTTGACAGTCCCTTTTGTTATGAGTAAAGACTCCCAGGCGGTGCCCTAAATACCACGTGAGGGTTTCAGATGGGAATCCTCCCCAGAGACCACAGGTATAGCTACGCATGGGAGATGACATTGAATCAGGAGCAGCTTCCATGTGGAATTGTGCTGAACACACGTAGACCAGCCGAGTTACGATTTCCTTTCCACAATTTGGGCTACATCGTCATCAGAAGTCCTCCCCAGCATCACAGGTATGCATTACTTGCTTGTCTACTGGATTGCCCATCACTTTGGTAGTACATAGTAACGGTTGTATATAGGCTGGTTAAGGATAGGTTTACTATATATATATATGGTAAGTAACAGTTAACTTTATAGGTTATAGGTTAACTTTATATTCTGAGTGTTATGATAAGTGTACGAATGTTAATAGGTTTGTAATGATGTGTATTTGTAACTTTCATGACTCCAGGAAGAATAGTCTAATATAGTATGTATATACTCACTAATGGAGATCTATCAAATACTAGTAAACAAATGTAATGTTACAGCACCTGCACAAATCTGTATTGTGCATAGCACTATGGCAGAATGTCTTGTTTAAGGTCGGATTCATGTATCGGTCGGATGACATCCATTGTATATATAGTTTGTCAAATGTTGTGTTGAAAAAACTATTGTCTGTAACTGGCAAAATTTTGATGCAAACATTGTTTTGCGCAGCTGCAGTATATGTTCTGCTTATGATGCTTGTTCCTAGGATTGTGTTGTATAGAAGAATTCAAATCACATTTCCACAATAGCAGGGGCTAGTTTACGAAATTTGAAAACGCTACATGCTTCAAATGGACTGTTTTAGACTCGAGTTTCCAGAAGACTAAAGATACAGAAAAGCTCCTAAGCATCGTGTAGGACCAGTGAGCTTCTCCCACAGTCACACATTTCTTTGCGTAAATTCAATGGACCTATACTATTATTACGTCACAGTTTGTTTACCTGTTCTAAAGAACATTCTAGAATGGTCAGTTAAAAAATAAAGATCATTTCAAAGTTTTCAAAGTAAGGTATGTCTGATTTTTTGCTGCGTCTAGTTGTGTTGACACAGCATTACATGCCGCATGGGTGATTTAGTTGTGACATTAGACGAAAGTAGTACTGTATAAAGGCCTTATATTAAGGCTAACGCTACACAAACACACACCGCGCTACGCACCCCTGTACAATATAAACGTTGCTTGACCGGCATTCATTGCGGTAAACAAACTGTGACGTAATAATGGTATAGGTCCATTGGAATGGAATTAGTGACACGTGAGTGCTGCCATACAGCCTTCATTAATCTTAATACATGTTACTCCAATGAAAAATGTTTCCTCTGAGTTGCATTCTGAGAAATGGTACATCGATGACCTATCACTATGTAGTATCAGTCTCAGGCATGGTTTAATAGCTAAGGCCAGGCCAATCTAAATTGTTGTTTCTCAGATTTTTTCAGAAAAAATATGAAGCAACGGCAAAAAAAAAGGCCAAGGCACCCCATGATAGCCGGAAATGTTACGATGAGCCTTGAAGTCAACATACCAGGCTGTTTTATAATCAAAACAATAATTTTTGAACTTTTAATAAAAGAAAGTTGAATAGCTACATTGAAACATTAACAATTAGGAAGAAAAGGACTTTCTTCAACCATTGGGGCCAAAATATCTTTCATTGAGCATTTTGCAGTTAGAAACCTAAAATCTTTTTTTTTTGCAAATCAGAAAAAAATGGACAGGGCAAAAACAACAAATTAAATTTGTGTGGCCTAATTTTGCAATAGTCTGAACCAGAAGGTCTGATTTTCAGATCTACGTATGTCAGTAGAGTAAGTAAATTATACACCGTTAACATACCTGTCTCCAAGTCATTTTACAACAACAGCTTCTTTCCCCGGACTGCAAAATTATGGAACTCTCTTCCAAACAGTTGCTTTCCATCCGATTAAAATCCACAAAGATTCACATCAAAGGTCCACCGCCATCTCCTGACATAACTACATTATACTCCCTTAAGTACCTCTAGCTCTATGCCTAGAAGTGGCCAAATATAATTGGCCTTGCACTGAGCGATACCGTTAAAAAAAAAAAGTGAAACATTGAATCATCCTGTATGAAGATCATTTTCCTTTATTTGTTTGTAGCTACGGTAAATTGCAGCTGTATGTAAAATATTACAATGTTCACAGTTTACCAACATGTCTTCTTCACTTCATCATTATAGTGGATACACAATCAAATGAAGAAAACACAATTACCTGTAAAATACAATGCTATATAATAGTAATAATGACAGAAGAGTTGACAATAATGAGGACTGGTCTGGCGTGCCTTTTCTTTTTCACTGAAAATTTGACAATGATGATGGTTGAAGTAAAAAAATAAGTATTTACAGTCAAACTACTCTTTTAAAATCCACTGAGGTAACTCGTATTAAGTATTCCTTCATGTTAGTCCTAAGTTTGAAAATAAGTTATACAAAAATGCGATAACATCATCTCATATCTGGCCACCCTCAATTTCAATATTGACCATGTAGGTAAAATCCTAAGTACCTGCAATGTATGTGTGCAGAAACTCTGTGCTAAGGCCACACAAATTATTTGATTTCTTGGTTAACGGATTTTTCTAGAAAAATAATGGAGCAGGCGAGTGAAAAAAAAATAAAAATGAAAACAGGCCTAGGCATCCTATTATGGCCCAAAATGGTACAATAGGAGCCATGAAGTCAACACACCAGGCTGGTTCAAAATTTAAACAATGAATTTTGAACTTTTAATGATACCATAATTGCATTTAAAGATGAAATAACTGTAACAACTAGGATGAAAAGGACTGTTTTCAACTGTTCAGGGCAAAATATGAGCATTCTGCAGTTGATTCTGAAGTTTTATTTTTATTTGCAAATCAGAAAATGAAGCGGGCGAATCCGTTAACCAAGAAATTAAATTGGTGTGGCCTTAACTTTAAATTTAGAATTGTTCTGTTACCAGTATTAAACTTAACATCTCTCTACATATTAAGGATATACACTGAAGAATGTCTAGACATAAGAAATTCCTCCATTGATTGTAACAGCTCATTTCCAATCGCATACTAACCCCACACTCTTATATCAGGTAGGTTAGCCTTATGACATTTCTCTTATGTACCAGTAAACGCTAGACTTTGTACCCTGTACAACTGTTGTGCAATAAAGTTATTAACTATTGTAGTAAAGAATAAAGATATTTTCTTTTACACAACCAGTATTGTCACCTACTGTGCTTACATTTCGGCATCGGTTGTGTCAAAGAAAATCCCTGTATCCTCTGCTTTACCAACCTGATGAGACTATTTTAGGAAATAAAGTTATTTATTTGTCCCACTGTATACCCATCATTGACCGGTGCAATGGCCAAGTGGGCAGAGTGCTCGCCTTGCATTCGGTAGGTCGTGAGTTTGATCCCTGGCCGAGTCGTACCAAAGACTTTAAAAATGGTACTTTATATCTAGCACTCAGCATTTGGGAAAGAGTATGGGAGTTAAACACACACCACTACCAGTGGACTAGCCCCCTGCTGCAGTGACCTGACTGAGTGTGTGTATGGGAGTTGGGAGTTAAACACACACCACTACCAGTGGAATAGCCCCCTGCTGTAGTGGCCTGTGTGTATGGGAGTTGGGAGTTAAACACACCACTACCAGTGGACTAGCCCCCGGTAGTGATTACACTAATGTGTGGCCCAAGGGCTACTGAACAGGACTTTATCTTTTAACCTTTTTTATACCATCACAGATGGAAGCGGGTAACGTTAAGGACTCAGGTTCCCCACTGTTGCTAAACTCAGAGGAGGGATGCGAAATCACCGAGCTGACAACGACTTTCGGTTCGACAGAAAACTGGCACAGTGTTCGATCGTCTCGCATCCCAGACCCCAGGAACGGGACGTTCCTGACGGAAACCGAGGAGGCCAAGAAGAGAAAGCTGCAGGCGGTTTCTGTGAGACGCAGGAAACTGGAGATACAGATGTCTCGCCTGCAGGACAAGGTCCTTAATTCTTAATAGAATTTTAAGTTGGAACACTACCTTATTGTGTTCGCCTGCTGAATGACAGTAAATGCTAATGTTATAATAGAATTTTAAGTCGTGATATTGGTGATTTTCCAGGATTTAGACTTGTTCTTGATTCTCATTTGTAATGTATAATTCTTTAATAAATCCTGATAATACCGGTATTTTGAAGGATGTGTTTGTGTGCAGAGATCGCAATTTAGCACTGGTGCTGTGAAGGTTTTTATATTGAACTAGAAAGGTAACATTTCCAAGTAAAGCAAATGCATAATGTTTACCTTTGCACTTGATCTGCTCTGTTAATTCTTACTCAAACACATTCATGTTTAAGGTCAGACAGGAGTCTAAATCCCTCCTGCTATAAAATTGCAACGTGATGTAACCCAACACTAGTTACCATGGTAACAGTTTGGTTCAGGTCATTGACCTTTTTGGTTTGGAGAAGAAGAGGAAACTGAGCAAAAACTATATGTTTTCGCCAAAAAGCAGTTACTCAAGCAACTGGATATGATTTTGAAAACGTCAGATGTTTCAGCTAGTATCCACTAGCTTTTGTCAGTGACTGAGAGACCAGAAGGGAAATGAAGGTTTATAAGCACAAACTATTGATTGATATGCAAATAAAGTGAAGACAAATTTTTTGGAAGTCAAAAAAGGAACAAAAGTCAGACAAGTCAAGACAAGATAATGTTTTCCTTCGGTAAACACGATAAAGAGGAGTTAAGGAGGCAGTCTACATAAGAGCTCACAGACCTACCCTGAACAGAGACGGGGGCGACACAAGTTATCTGGCACGTATGACCCGCTACTACGGTCACGTGTCTCTGACGTCACGTTCCAAGAGTAGACGGGTCCATTCCGTGAACAAGGTTGATGGAGTCAACTGAAAATTTGGGTAAGTCCCAATTCTGTAATCTAAGTGTTGGAAGTTAAAGCTAGTCTTATTTCATAATGACAAACCAATCTCTCTGTCCAGGTGACGCGGGAACACAGGAAGACGAGCCGCATCCTGCAGCGGATCGACCATCAGAAGGAGGAGAAGGCGAAACTTGCCGTGGTGCAGGCCGAGATACGGCAGCTCCGAGGGACCATGTCAGACGTGTGCGAGGTGACCTACCTTCAGCACATCGGCAGAACGTACTGCACCTGTGCGAAACCCTGATTTTTTAAAACAGTTTTTATTGGATTTTTGGGCAGCGTTGCATCAGAATTTTACCTATTGCTGCACCTGTGCGAAACCCTGATTTTTTAAGGTTTTCGTTGGATGTTTGGTCAACGTTGCATCAGAATTTTGCCTGTTGAGACGATATTTTTTATGATACAACATTTGGAAACTACAGACGGGATGTTAACCTTATATGCGCCAATGCAACCTTATATGAGACGTTCTGCCAAAGTGCTATGCACAATACATTACGGGTTTCGCGCAGGTGCAGTACATGCTGCCGATATGCTTCTATATGTTGAACAAACAGTACCAGTGAAAGAAATTCAGCAGTACCAGTGACAGAAGGAGGAGAAGGCGAAACTTGCCGTGGTGCAGGCCGAGATACGGCAGCTCCGATGGACCATGTCAGACGTGTGCGAGGTGACTAATCTGATCAAGGCATCCCATGCAATTTCAGGGCAGCAAACTGGAAATATTCTGAATAAGGCAATCTGTATGATGTTGACACATACTGCCCCATATTAGCACATTTGCATCATTTTTTTCATACCTTGGGCATTGAAAACTACACAGAAAGAATCCCAAGATAAGTCCTCTATTTTCTTGGTGGTACCCAAAAAATCAACCCAGGGTCCTACCAGTAACCGTTTTCCATCAGAGCTTTTGGCATTTTTGGTCCATGTATTGTCAATATACGTTGGA
>NW_017804331.1:581046-612451 GCF_001625305.1 Branchiostoma belcheri
ATACGTTGGGATAATGTTGTATTAAAGAAGTGACCAGAATATAGACTTTAAAAAAATCTGTTTTCAAGCCCTAAAAACAAGCAGTACCTGTGATAGAAATTCAGTATATTCATAGAACATTGAGATTTGTACGCACCCGACTGGCCTGTAGGTTTTAAGAATCAGTTCTTTTTACTTGCATGTAATGTGTTTAAGTCTGTACTTTTTAAGTGTACTTTTTAATCTATCATGTGTATTGAAACACGCAATTCAGCCTACGGCTGCTACTAGTATGTGTCATCATCATCATCAATCATCCTCCGAAGAGGTGGAGCATACAAAGTTCAATCTCCAGAACTGTTTGTCATTCATCACAGAGATAAGTTCCAGGCCCTCCAAGCCTGTTTCAGTTTCTATAAGTTTCTTAAGTGTTATGTTTGGACGTCCAACTCTTCTCTTTGTATCAGGATTCCAGAGTAGAAGCCTACTGGGCTGGTTCTTCACTACTAGTATGTGTTTTGATGAATAAACCTTTTGTCATTAGGTGCGTCGACAGGCCAGGCAGAACCTCCAGGATGCCAAAGACAAGGCGGAGCGGGCTGTGAAAACGGAAGAGACCTCCCTCCAACAGCAGGCAGACTCGCTCTCCAAACTACAGGTCGGGTGGCGTAGTGGTAGAGCGTTCGACTATGAAACAGGGAGACCTGGGTTCGATCCCAAGTTGTACAGGTTGGGTGGAGTAGTGGTAGAGCGTTCGACTATGAAACAGGGAGACCTGGGTTCGATCCCAAGTTGTACCTGGGACATGTCTGGACATGCGCCCGATGTTGTGCCCTTGGGAAAGGCACTTTACACGACTTTCCTCACTCCACCCAGGTTGGGGAAAGTCGTATTGAGGTCACCTGGTGGCGCCGAATGGCAGCCGCACAGACCCTTGCGACAGTTCCACAAAAATTTGTGGAGCAAATATGTGTGTATCGTGTGACTGACATATATAATTTGTTTGTCATTATTTATTGATAATTATGTGATACCCTGCGTCAATTCAGCCGTATAAAGGCTGCGACTGCTCAGGTACGGTTTGACTAATAAAAACCATTTATTACAGGACGTCAGGAAGGAGATACAGAAGCTGCGGTTCCACGTCGATCTGGAGAAGGAGAGAAGACGCGTCGGCGCCATGACGCTTCACAACGAGACGTGGAAAAAGGACAAGGACTTGTTCCGTCACGCACAGACCCAGACGGAAGAACAGGCGACGACACCCAGAGCTAAGAACTACCACACAACGTTTGCGACGTACAACGTTCCAGTTACAGCGTTAAAGAGACCGAGTAGTTGGCCTGCGGAGTACGGTTGTCGCTCCCTGCCCATCACTAGTGGCAGACACACGTCGGTGGAACTGTGGCGTATTGGTGAGCCAGCGGAGAACGAAAGTGGATCGTCCCGTAGTGCAACTCCTAGCAGAGACTTACCCCAGAAGTTTAGGCTGTGGTCTGGACCGCGGCGTAATACGAAAGGCAACAAATACTTGATAAAGTGATTTTAAAGGGCTGGGTGGATCCAGTAGTGCAAATCCTAGCATAAAAGCCAAGGATATAAATGTACACACTGGATATTACTTTGCGCCCAGTGTGCTATGGATCTGGCATCCAGGCTACTCCTAGCAGAGACTTACCCCAGAAGTTTAGGTTGTGGTCTGGACCACGACCACGGCGTAATACAAAAGGCAGCAAGTACTTGATAAAGTGACTGTTTTTTTAAAGGGCTGCCAATTTGATATGGTGTCATTTTTAGGAAGTGTTCACTGAAGACTTCTAAATTTATATGCTTAACACGTTAACGTTATACAAAAAGCAACAAGTGATATTGTTTTTTTGAAGGGGCTGCCATTTTGATAGGGTGTCATTTTTAGAACGCTTCACTGACAAGTTCTATATGAGATGTTATGACACGTTTATACTGCTGTCATCTCATTTGGAATACTTAGGTCTACATAGAATTTATATGCTTAACACATTTACTGTTGTTGTGTTGGGTTAGCTTTAAGGTTTGGTATAGATAATGCACATATTTGGTATAGACTTAGCCTGACCCTTTTCGCCGGCTTTCCGATAGTCCGCCCTTTGGGATGGCAACTCTTTGAGCCCCAAAAAAGAGCTTGTGTACACAGGCTAGTATAGACTACGCTCACATATTCTGCAGTAGGCATAGTCATTAATAGCTCAGAAGAAAATAAACAGTTTGGCACTAGCAGCCCATCCAGTCGTCAGCGATGGACCTCGGGTAGCCTCTCTTCACCCTGCGATGGTGGCTGCTGTACTTCCAGTAGTTCCTTCCACGGAAGAAATAAACTTCACCTGAAACAAACAATGCCATCGTGTTTACTTCACCCTATGCAACATTTGGTAGAAAGACAATACATAGTACAACTGATTGGATAATGCAGTAGTTTTCTGACATTATATGCAAAATGCAATAAAGATTCATTTAGTCATTTATTATATGAATCAAACTTGTTTGTATGCGTGCCTGCGTAGCTTAATTGTGTTCTGCCGAAGGGCAGTTTGGGGAGAGCCACACCCCAGAGTGAGGAGGAAGTGAGTTCCAGAGGACTGCACCGGAAAAAGAAAGCAATCTCTTGGTTATGCAAAAATTAACAAAGAAATCATATTAACTGCAAAGTGATGAAAAGGTGGTCTTGAAGACACGGAGAGTTTTTACATTTCTGACGTGAGGAGGAAGTGAGTTCCAGAGGACTGCACCGGAAAAAGAAAACGATCTCTTGATTATGCAAAACGAACAACACGTTTACCCACCATCCTCTCCCAGGTCTGAAGCATGGTCTTAACATGTGAGAATTATGTATCTTTTCACTGTAGTCTGTATATGTCGACTGTCCAGAGTGTATGTGTTATATGTGATCCAGGGCCCCACTACTGTAAAGAAGAATGAAATAGATAAATGAATGAAGTTTACTGACCATCCTCTCCCAGGTCTGAGGCACAGTCGGGACTTGACGGCACACCGTGCCACATGCTGACGGGACGGGGGTAGCCGGGATCCAGGGTCCTCGTCTCCTCATTATACCTCCAGTACAGGTCTCCCTGAGAACACAACAATATAACATATAGTAATACAGAACTGCTTTACCCTGGAAATCCAGACTCGCTGTCCGGGCCGCAAAAGCCCTTCGCCCGCTGGTGTAAATTACCGCTACGGGGGAGTCTAGCCCGGGGGGAGGTTGGCTCGCCGGACCAACGAGTCTGGTGGCTTGTCTCTGGGCTGTCAAAGCCCCGCTCACATAGTGAGCGGAGCGGAGTTGAGACCGCATTGGCCGCGGCTAATCACCCGCACAGCGGCGCGCCGCGCTTGATTGGACACACGCCTGTTGGCGCGCGGCATCCAAAATGGCAACCGGTGTAAACATTTATATCCGAGACGCCACGTCTTCTGCTGTTTGGGGACTGCCTAAAGTCGAGAGCTTTACAAATGAACAGTTTGTGGCACTGGAGTCATTCCACAGTGGAAATTGGGGCTGTCTACAGGACATGGGAAGTGTATCTGCACCGGTTGTAGCAGGCATGGTCTAGCGAAACAAAACACCATCTTGCCTTGCCGGGGGTCAGGAAACTTGGGAGTTGTCATGAGTCGCTCCTTGCTGTCTTGATCAGGGGTTAATTATGGAAGCATGGGCCATGGGAATTTCAGCAGTTTCTTGGTTGGAGACGAGGAAGAAAGAGGCCATTGACATCGAGCATGGGGAAACAGCTCGTATTTTCAATGATTTGGGATCCCTGAGGCGTGGGTCCCGGCTGTGAATATGCGTTACGTTCTTGATCAACTGTTGCCACGCACTGTCAAACAGCGTAATTCCAAGAAAGAACAAATCAAGGAGACCTAATTCTTATTCAAGGAGGCGTGATGTAGGTTAATTCTGGATCCAAATTAACTCAAACTCATTCACAAATTGTCACATGTGATGTGGACTGTTTTCATTTTAGTTTTACGTGTTCCGCGGGCTAGAACTTCATGAATATTTATTTCATGACGTAGATGGGATCTGATTGGCAAAATAACGTCACGTGGAAATCAGCTGCAGCCAATTACGCTGCGCGCAGGGACTGCCTGTGGTGCGGAAGCACCATCCATCATCGAGCTGGCGGGACGGCCTGGATCGGAGATGCCACCAGACTAGTTCTAGGGCCGGCCAACTCCCCTCGGGCTCAACTCCCCCGTAGCGCTAATTTAGGCAGGCGGGCGAAAGGCTCTCGGCTGCCGAAGGAAAACGGCTAACGGCCCGATACTAGTTTGGCATCCAGGGTAGAACTGCTTGGGACTGGCTGGAGAGTCACAGCAACAAGCTATGATGATGATAACATAATTTTCGAAGAGCAATTGGTTTTTCGTGAATTGATTTGTTGCAAAGTTTAGGACTAGATGGGGTCAGCTACTGGGCCGATACCAGGAATCAGACTGAGTTTAGTCCCTCAAGTGGGTCTTTCAACATGGTCATATGTTTAAAGATAAAACTTTTGGTCCAACACAAAAAATTCTCTCACCTAGAGCTTTCGACCAGTCACTCTGCTCTGCTCTTCCTCAGTAGACTGACCCAGTGAAGCTTGTCACGTGGCTCCTTTGAAGTGTGACATCAACACTGGGTCAACACTGGGTCTACTGAGGAAGACCAGAGTGACTGGTTGAAAGCTCTAGGTGAGAGAATTTTTTGTGTTGGACCAAAAGTTTTAACTTTAAACATGTAACTACCAACACTTTCATAAGTCATATGTTGGCACAATTCATACGGGGGAATTGTCTAATGAGACTCACAAGAACACACCGAGACTGATCCCGTGGGAGAACTCAAAACTTGTCCGCACTTGCTCAGAACTCAGTTTGAATTCATTGTTTTCTCCTGAAAAATGGCTCCTGAAGAGAAGGTGACCATTCCTCACCTTAAAGAAACCATTTCTCACCTTAAAGAAACCATTCCTCACCTTAAAGAAACCATTTCTCACCTTAAAGAAACCATTCCTCACCTTAAAGAAACCATTTCTCACCTTAAAGAAACCATTTCTCACCTTAAAGAAACCATTTCTCACCTTAAAGAAACCATTCCTCACCTTAAAGAAACCATTCCTCACCTTAAAGAAGTACGTCTTCTTAGTTGGTCTCCAAGCCACAGCAGCATCCACGTCATCTGTAGGCAGGCCGAAGTCGGAGATGGGCCGAGGGAAACCTGGTTCCATGTTAGCACCGTCAAACAACCAGTACTGTCCACCTAGAGGGGGGGACATGTTAGCACCGTCAAACAGCCAGTACTGTCCACCTAGAGGGGGGTAGGGGCATGTTAGCACCATCAAACAACCAGTACTGTCCACCTAGAGTGGGGGTAGGGCCATGTTAGCACCATCAAACAACTAGGGGGGCCCGCAAGCCCTTTTCCGTAGAGCGTAATCGGACGTTTAAATTCTACGTAGAGCGTAGATGGACCGCTCTTCGCATTTTGCGCAGAGCGTATTCGCCATTTTAATTCTACGTAGTGCGTTGTAGCCACTTGGAATTTATCATAAAGCGTAATCGAGAGGTTTCCGAATTCAGCGTAGAGCGTTGTCGGGGGTCACCAATGGTGTTACATGTATGTCAGAAGAAGGCACAAGCCTTTGGAAAAATGACTGACTCAAATTGGTACGTGTACAGAATGGTGGTGATCTGTACTAAAATAGCCTCCTTTCCAGGCATTCCAAGATTGTTTTTTGGGGGGGAGGTGGGGGTGGGGCGCTTCTTTTCTGATCAAATGTAGGTTGCATGTATTAGACGCTCTGGCTGCGATGGCATACTAGGATTGGCGGTCCTCCAAAAAATTGACCGATCCCCACAAAAAAACGACCGATCCCGTAATGCCTGCAAATTAGGCTTGTAAAAGAAACTGTACTGTCATGAGTAATTTTAAGCTTAAATGAAACATTGTAATTTCAGAAGTTCATTTTCAGTAGAATTTTTTAGGTTAGGGTTTACGGACTCGTGGTTGACCACTAAAGAAGATGATTTTGTCGTCCTGAGCGCGAGTGTACGCCGTGTCGATCTTGTCCGGCAGCCCTCACCACACAACTGTGTGGCCCAAGGGCTACAAAAGGAGATAGGCACCGCCATATGCGACCATGGAAGGGCTTTGACTTGAACTCACCACTGAAGAAGATGATTTTGTCGTCCTGTGGTCGGGTGTACGCCGCGTCGATTTTGTCAGGCAGCCCACGCCACACCTGCTGGGTGATCAGCAGCTTGGGTTCGGCGCCGTGCTCCCACATGTGCCTACGGAACGTGTAGATTCCCTGGAGTGGGGGGGACACAGGAGGAAGGTGTTTGTTTGTTTGTTTATTTAAATGCAACAGTGCATAACAAGTGGCAACCAGGCAGCAACAAGGCTGGTAGCGGCTACCACTGACACATAAGTGCATAAATACAAGGCATATCAAAATACAATATTACTTAGTACGTACAAATTCAATTCAATATTATACAATAGCAATATACATACAAAGTACATACAAGTTCAATCAATACAGAAGCAATACAATATAAGTACAATACAAATCAATAAAATGATCAAAGTTGAAATGGAGGATTTTTATTTACAATTGGTGTTTGGGTAATCAGGATATGAGGTGGTGTTTGCATTTGTTGATCATGCAGTGGGGGAGAGACATGTTTAATATCAAAATGCCAAATGACCGTAATACACATGTAAAAGTCGAGCTCAAGAGAGAAAAAGTCACAACGAACAAATACAATGCAACTCAAGATTCTAAAACAATGAAATAAGACAAACAAATTTTCCAAGTGCCAAAGTCTGTGGTAATATACAGAATATTTTGGATTGGCAACAGAATCAAACATAAGGTTACCAATAACATGCTGAAGTTACAACGGCAAATCTGAAAGCCAAAACAACTCCAATATGGTACTACAGGCGTAAAGGTTTATTGTATTATTAATTGAATTATATGTTCGTATGTGCTTGTAATATTCTATGTGGGACACAACACCAGCAACAGCTAACCATGTATTGTACCATGGCAATTTCAAAAAATCAGTTTCTTCATCCTCCCTTCCAAACAAATAATGACTGTCAATGACCTGGACCAGACGTCTGTCACCATGGTAACTGGTGCTGTAACAGACAGCCTGTGGTGTTCAGTTACATTATGTAGCAAGTGGTAGGACAGAGATGAAACCGTGGGATTGGAATACAGGGTACATGTATAACAAACATTTTAACATTCAGTTTAACATTTTTTGTATCAAAGTGCAACAGTTTGTAGTGTTATAATGGCCAAGCTCAAGAGTGAAAAAAAATCAGGTCCAGAATCATGACATTCATGGGGATTTCGTTCTTTAAAAATACTATGTACCTCGTGATGGTAGAAGGTTGAAATAAGAAGCACAGTAGACCAAGAGATTGTCACTGTCTAATGTCTATGGTGACATATTTGGATTGGCAAGAGAATCAAATATAATGTTAACATGCTAAAAGGCACAGAAGAGTGTCAAAACAGCTCCAGGATTACCTTGAATACAAACAGTTCTGAGCGGAAGTGCAGGATGGAGTCGAACTCCGAGGTGCAGGGGTCGGGCAGACTGTTGCACCTCGGTAAGGAAGGAGACGACTGCTCGGGTCCGTCTGGAGACACAAGGCAGACGAAGGGAATCATAATTATTGCAGTTATTACAATACGAAGAAGCGCAACCTTCATTGTCACCATGAAGCGGGATGCTGGGCTCAGAAACATCATCACAGCAGAACTCTGCTCACTGATGGGAGACAGGGACCAGTGGAGAACAAGAACCCACTGTTCCCATGTTCAAGGTTCAAGCTTCATTACAATACAAAAGTGTAATGATAAGTATCACAGTAATGTTGACCTTGCCACCTGCAGTGTGATGTGTATGGACCAGGTAGCTGTCACCATGGTAACTGGTGCTGCAGCAGACACCCTGTGGTGTTGGATTACATTAAGTAGAAAGTGGCAGGACAGAGTTGGAGGGGCTGATCACCATCAGTATATAATTATGTTTTACTTAAGACAAGGTAAGCAATTCTGTCTACTGTTTTACCTGTATAACTGTAGAAAAGAATGATAATAAGCCTATCTATGTCATACCTGGGCCGCGATTACATTCGATACGGTGTTCCGGCCAGTGTGATAACTAGCAGTACGGCCCGGGGGTTCTTAACGCGTACGGCCCGGGGCTTCCAATTGTTCCATAGAACGATTCGAATGCGTTTCGCCCTAACCGCTTGCACCGCGTTCGAAAATTCGAATACAAAATTCGGACGCTGGAATTGATGTTGTTGCATTTGTGGGGTTTCGCTCATTTTGCATTGAAAGGCGTGTTTTCTTGGATGGGTCCCAGCCCTCCCGCGGATCGGATCTCCCGACGGCCGAATACACCGTGTTGTATTCTATATGTACACCCTAGATCTCCTCACCGTACAGGTTCTGTATGGCCCTGACATCGTCTGGATGGACGCAGAAGTTGTTCCTGAAGACGGGAAACGGGAACATGATGGTGCTCGGGTCGTCCGTGTGACTCAGCCCGAGCGCGTGCCCGAACTCGTGCACCGCGATCTGGAACAGGTTCACTCCTGCAGTACACAAAATAAAACAATTATACAATTTCAACAAACAAACATCATTGCAAACTTGGTGGATCTTCCAGGCTCAATCTTTAGAAAGACCACAACATTGTCATTGGCCAAACTCGTGCACCGCGATGTGGAACAGGTTCACTCCTGCAGCAAAAATGCCATGAGATTACAACATTCTCTCTGTCGCTCTCACTCTCACTCTGTCTCTCTCCCTCTGTCTCTCACTCTTTCTCACTCTGTCTCTCTCTCCCTCTGTCTCTCGCTCTCTATCTTCCTCTCTGTCTTTCTCTCTCTATCTCCCTCTGGCTCATAATATAACATATTCTACAAATACTACAAGTATGTCAAGTCCAAAGTGAATGAGTGTCAAATCGAATTCTTGCCGCCAACTGTACATATCCTTAGCACTCGTTCCAGACAAACTTTTAAAACTTCAAAGACTTTCAGTCATTTTAATGTAGAACGACAGTAGTGATCTTACTCGTGAGAAATTATAGAATAATTGTTTTACTTATATTGCTATAATAATATGACGATGACGATGGTTTTTATAAATTTAGTATATTACAAGTGTAAGTTGCCCTCTGATATCTACTAGTATTGTATAATCCCAAAAGTTGTAAATATCAGTACAATTCAGTTTTTACTGCAAGTCTGATATGTTCTTTGTTCTTTTCAATAAACCAATCACTACTACTGAGTGCTAAGTTGTGCAAACCTCTGGGTGATCGCAGCGTCCAGTACTCGTCAGCGTCGAAGTGGACGTCCCCGTCATCCCCGTAACCATCCGGCCAGTCCGCTCCTGGCGGCTGAAATGCGTGGGCATACTCTCCCCCTGGGCCTTCAAACTGGTTAGCTGTGGCAGAAGGGAAATCAGTGTTAAAAATATCTACCTACATGTTTAGTTCACTTTCAATCTGTACCTCTGGCTGTAAGGCGTGGGCATAACCATCCGGCCAGTCGAGTCTGGGCGGTTGAAATGCGTGGGCATACTCTCCCCCTGGGCCTTCAAACTGGTTAGCTGTGGTAAAGGGAAATCATTGTTAGAAATACCCACCTGCAGTCTGCATTTTACAGTAACATTTTCAATCTGTACCTCTGGCTGGAAGGCAATTTGGGCATACTTTCCCCCTGGGCCTTCAAACTGGTTAGCTGGGGCAGAAGGGAATATTTGTCACCTCTGAATAGTCTTTTCTCACTATCAGATTCTCCATCGTTTGTCATTGATATCACATACATGTAGATGGCTCTCATTTCTGTACATTTATATGACTATACATTTACGTCTCTGCGTCAATGAATCTACAATGTAGATACTGCCAATAAAAAATAATCATGAGCACTATTTGTGCATATTCTTCACATAATTTTTTTTTCATGTAATCAGCCCGACTAGGCCCAGGTTTGAAATATGACCTAAGGCCACACCAATTTAATTTGTTGGTTCTCGGAATCACCGCTTCAAAAAATCGCAAAATGAAAAAAAAAAAATTCTTGTTTTAATACTAGTAATTAGAAATCAATAACATCAATAATTGATCTTTGATACATAGGCTATAAAACAGCAATGTTTTAGCATGTATAGTCATAGCTTTGTTCTCAATCCCTTTTTCCAGCCTTAGCTTTACCATTTGGGCATGTTTTTTGTTGTTGTTTTTTTCGCCCTGTCGCTTCACATTTTTCATAAAAAAATCCGAGAACCAACAAATTAAATTGGTGTGGCCTTAGCATAAAAGAAAATGTATGGGGTTAAGATTCTAAGTACATAATGCACCTTTCCCATCGCCATGGTTCCCCCGTGCGAACTTGACCATGATGTCAGCATCTCCGCTCCTCCTCTCCACAAACCGGAGCCCCGAGACGTTCGCCCAGACGTTGAGCGCGTCGACCAGCACCTGGTGGACAACCGTGTGGTCCAGGTGAACACTGCTGGGGTAGTTCACTATCCTGTAGGGCAGCAGGGATGAGGATCTTTTATCATATTCAGGGTGTAGTCATATTATCTTAAGTTTCTTTCCTAAAATTTCACCACTCATTTCACCTAGAAAGGAAATGTTAACATTTGCAAAGCAAATGCATAATGTTTACCTTCACATGGTCTAGCCTGACTATCTACTGCTCTGCTTATTCTTACTCAAAACACATTCATATATACTGTTATGGTGACCAGCCCCTCCAACTCTGTCCTGCCACTTTCTACATAATGTAATCCAACACCACAGGGTGTCTGCTACAGCACCAGGTAACATGGTGATAGCTGTCTGGTCCAGGTCTCCCAGAAGGAATGCATATTGTTTTTACTCAGTTTCTTCTTCTTTTCTGTAAACAAAAAGGTCACTGATGATGACCTGGACCAGATGGCTGTCACCATGGTAACTGGAGCAGTGGCAGACACCATCATAATCTTGTTTATGGTTGCCAGTTTTCTCTTTGGAGACTTTAGACAATAATGTTTAGGCTGCCCACCACTAAATCACCTTGCGTTACAACTTGACTCACCTGAAAGACACGTCTTTGTTCTTCCACTTGGTCCCGCTGAGAGACAGCCGCCCTGTCCTGCCGTAGGGGAAGTCAGGCCAGGCAGACTCGGAGTTGGCCATGACTTTGATCATCAGGTTCCGGTCGGGTTCCGGGATTTCCTCCGTCGGATCCGTCAGTATCCGTAACCTCCCCTCCCTCTCTGTTCTGCTGCCCTCCGAGTCCGTCTCCTTTTCCATGAAGTAGCCATAATTGTTCAGCAATGCCTGGAAGGAAATAACGTTTAGAAACATCATATATAACAACTCAAATGGTGTTAACAGGAATTTCTGGCATGGCAAAAAGGTCCTGCAAAATAGGCATGGTTTGTGCTCCTGTAAGCGTTTGAACGTTTGAAGACGTCTACACAAGTAGCCCTAGTTCCACCCTCAGCTGGAAAACATCAAACTTGAAGGTAACTGAACCTCCCCTAACGTGTTACCAACACAGGAACCCAAGGGACGGAAGAGGTTATGTTTATAGGTCATTTTTACCGGCACAAAATAGTACATTGGATCCAGATTCCAGATGCAACAAAAAGGCACGAAAACGGTGCTCAAAATTCAAGCTCTTGTTCCGAATCTACGTACCAGAGTTTGCTGGAAGTCCCAAATCCGTGTCAAGGGCTCCTGGATCTGTCCCCCGTCTGTCGGCAGCACCAGAACCGCAAACAACACAACCAGGGACAGCAGACTCCAGTCCAGCCGGACTACCATAGTCCCGGTCAAGCACAGTTTCTGTGCAAAATATCAGTCCAGGAAATCCATTTTTGGGTCCGGGGTTCCCTTGTCGCTCTCAGGCCCGTGCTGTTGACCTCTTCAGTCTAGCACCCTGACCCGGGTCTGCAAAACGTCGTGCCTAAAAAAATCCACACGTCCTATCGTAAAAATGGCACTGAGTCCAGGCCAAACTCCCAGTTTCTTTACAAATTATCAGTCAAGGAAAACCATAATTTTTTTTTTGGACCCGGGGTTCCCTTAAAGGAGTTCTGAAGTCCAGCCGGAATTGCTATTTTCCTATAGATTGGGTTTCACTGAACACATAATTTACCGAATTTTTACAATATTTTGCTTGCGCGACTTGCGCAGCGCGTGTTTTGTGGCTCTCGGGCCCTGACCTCTTCCTTGAAGTCTAGCAGTCCGTGACCCGGGCCTGCAAAACGTCGGGGCTGCAAATCCACACTTCTGTCGTGAAAATGACAGAGTCCGGGCAAAACTCACAGTTTCTGTGCAAATATTAGTCAAGGAAAACCATTTTAGGGTCCGTTACCTTGTCGCTCTCAGGTCCCTGACCTCTTCCTCAGTCTAGCACCCTGACCCGGGCCTGCAAAACGTCGTGCCTTTGCTTTAGAAAAATCCACACTTGTTAAAAACCGCCCCTGAAAAAGGGGAGCCTTTAGGTCATGATCACCGGTATCCACGTGTACAGAAGAGCTTGATCGGACAGGAACGTTCAAAACCAATTGGAGGAACCCGAAGAACCACACACTCTGAGATCGCACACAACACACACAGACGTTCCGCTACCTCCACACGGGATGTTGGCTTCCCTGCCAAATCACTTGAATGTGTTTATAGAGGGGAGATTCGGATACAAAACAGTGTGGGGCTCAGTACGGAAGGGTCCGTGCACTGGCAAAGGTTTCTCTTAACTTAGCATGAAAGTGTCTTTCTTCTTTAAAGGAGTAAAGGAGGCGGTCTACATAAGAGCTCACAGACCTACCGGGTGACCCTGAACAGAGACGGGGGGCGACACAAGTTATCTGGCACGTATGACCCGCTACTACTGTCACATGTCTCTGACGTCACTTTCCAAGACGGTAGACGGGTCCATTCCGTGAACAAGGTTGATGGAGTCAACCGAAAATTTGGATAAATCCCAATTTTGTAATCTAAGTGTTGAAAGTTAAAGCTTAATCTTTATTTCATAGTTTCTCTTAACTGTTGGGGCTAAATGTAGATACTGAACCCATAGAAACTGCAGTCGGAATATTACTCTACGAGTCCCCAATTCAGTCTGAAGCTTGGCTAGACTCCAAGCTAATTTCTGAACGGTCCCGAAGGAAACCCGGAGAGTGTCTATGTGAAGTGTCAGGTAACCAGGCTCGGGGCATCTTGCGTCACAGCCTGCCAAGTAGTACAGACTTTTCACCACGTGCGCGGCGCCGCGGCAAATATGAACAGTGCAAAGAACCACACCTTCTTGCAGACAATAAGTCTGAATTGACAGGCATTTACAATGAAATAGATTAAAAACGCTAAGGAGTTAAAATAGACAATCAATCAAATTCGGTTTAAAATCAATAAATATAAGTGTGATAAAACTTGTATAGTCTTCTATATATAATACAATTCATGAGGTCACGTCGGTATTTACAGATTGTCAGTTGAAGTGTTTGTTCAGCAAGTTTGTCATGTAAGGTATCGCAGAGTTTTTGTGGCGAGTTGTTCTACAGACGGGAGTGTCCAGTTTGTTAGCACTACGTGTGTTTCTGCCTGATATCTGTTTACGGGATTTCTACTACTTCTTCAGCCTGCAAAGGAGTCTGGTGGAGACTAGGCGGCCGCCAGGAGCGCGGGTTTAGTCAGGCTACCCGTACACTTGTCGGGTCAGGACTCATTACTGATTAACAGTTAATAGGGCCTTCATCGAATGAAAATTCTAAAAAAAACGAGCTACTTTTTCAGTTCTTCCTATTCAGCTCACACACCCCTTTCAAGTTTCAGTTCTTCCCATCAAGTCAAGTCTATAAATGATTTGCAGATCGGTCAGACAATTGATTACAAACCGATGACACTCTCACACTAGCCTTTAGTTGGCATTACCGTAACCGTAGTTAATACTTAAAGCTTTAGATTCATCGCTGACTCCAAGGCTCCAAGGCTAGCAAGAAAGACATAACCCACAAGAAGCCGACAAATGGAAAACACCATAGGATCTAAACACGTTCACAGTTGTTCCGCATAGAATAGTCCGGCTTGTAACGTTACATGTGGGGTCGTGTGGCGTAGCGGCAGAGTGCGCGACTCGGAACTAAGAGCCCCGAGTTCGAGTCCTCACTGATATGCCACCGATCTTGTGCCCTTGGGAAAGGCACTTTACACGACTTTCCTCATTTAGCTCAGGTGTAAATGAGTATTGTCCTGTCATGTATTTGCCCCCTGTGTTGGTGGCGTTGAAAAAACTTGAGTGTGTCTTCACCACGTCTGGTGATTACATGTTGGAATAATAATTAAAAACGTTACATGTTGACGTGACTTTTATACCGAGTAGGAAAGCCGGTCAAGGGTGACAATCATCACATGGTTAATGGTTAAACACACAAGTCTAGATGCGAAGGTTGAACACACCCCGGGTTATTTCACAGGTTTATAGGTGCAGTACATGGTTAATGGTTATACACACAAGTCTAGATGCGAAGGTTGAACACACCCCGGGTTATTTCACAGGTTTATTTTATAGGTTGGTTTATTGCAAGTGAACAACTGGCAGCCCACATGCTGGATTGTATGTTCTTACATACATACATTCATACATACATACATACATACAAACCACGACCAGCACTTTCAATTGTTGACTTATTACTAAGTACTTAATATCTGTGGTAATAAAAATTGGGACGATAAAATCAGTAACAACATTACAGTCGTAGACTTAAATTATACTTTATACATTCTATATAATTTCGCAGATCTGGGATGTGCACCGTTTTAATACCTATGTAATATTTTTATTGACACGCGCTGAACACCCCTTGAAAAAGCGGTCATTAGTCGCCAAGGGAAACCATCAACTACACAAACGGATTAATGATAATGTCCTAGCAGACAGCAAACACATTTTGACATACATGTAGTACCTCGGTAATGACTACCAGAATCCGTAGCTTGGTTGGGTACTTTATTCGACAAAACAACAGAAACAAACTAAGACAGCAGTACAACCAACACAAGAGTACACACACACACACACTAAATTACATATTACATACTATCCTGGCAATGTATTTGATAGCTTCCTCCATTTTCTGTAGTGACTTATTAAATTATTTTGTTTTCGTTCAACATAATGTTTTCTTCAGCTATGTACTTTAAAAAACTGTTGATTTTTTATAAACGTTTGGAACTAACCAGCCATGACCACAGCTGAGGCCTTCGTTGTGAGTAGTGCATAGGGCATAGTTCGGGTCTACGCTTGTAACCAGGTCATGACCGTATCTGACACGTTTGAACTTTTCAACTCGGCAACCCTGATTGTTAAGAGTTTGAACCTAGGTGTGCCGGTTCAAACCGGACCTTGTTTTCACTATGTGTGTTCACTGTTCTTATATTGTACAGTTTTGTATCAAATAAAACAGTTTTATTTAGCGTGCGTGGTTGACATCGACCCTGTACGTTGTATCCACAACCGCACTGAGACACGGTTCTGGATAGTCCACGCGTATCCAGAATCGTACCTGGGACAAATCCACGTACACGGGATACGCGGAGACTATCCAGAACTGTGCCTGATACTAACCCTAACCCATTCAGTCATACACCAAAATAGGCTGTTCTGGATACGATATAGGCTATCCAACTCCATGTTCAGGCACGGTCTACGCGTATCCAGAACGTATCCAGAATAGTGCCTGGGGCAAATCTACGTTCTTGGATACGCGGAGACTATCCAGAGCCGTACCTGATACTAACCCTAACCCAATCAGTCATACACCAAAATAGGCTGTTCTGGATACGATATAGGCTATCCAACTCCATGTTCAGGCACGGTCCGCGCGTATCCAGAACGTATCCAGAACAGTGCCTGGGGCAACTCTACGTTCTTGGATACGCGGAGACTATCCAGAACCGTACCCGATCCTAACCCTAACCCATTCAGGTATAGAACCAGATAGACAAAGTTCTGGGTACGATAGACCCAGTGCTTACGAACGCCCATGACCCGCCAGCACACACACACTGCGGGGAAAGGTGGGCGTTGACTTTGCCTGTCAGTTTACGACTTTTCAAAGAAAGAAAAGAAAAAAAAAAGATGGCCGTCAGTAGTAATCAAACAACGCTTTGACCAAATAAGGCTTGACGATGATCTCACCGCCCGGTGATGTCACCAGACGCGGGCTGTAAAAACGGAGCAATCAGGCGGCGAGGTCAGGCAAACATTTGATCAACCAGCCGGGTTAATATTAACCAACGATTCAAAAGGGCCAATCACCGGGTCCGTCTCGTGGCCGTTTGACCGTTACACGTACCCCCTTTTCCGTGCGTCCTCCTACCTAGAGTCGGCAGTGCGGTTAAGGCGGTTAACTCTGTCTCAGAGTAACTTCGTAGAACTTGTAATAGTATCCAGTAACTTTTCTTTAGAAGTTCAGAAGATGCAGCGTCTCCTTGAGTTGTGGATCCTCGGTCTCCTGGCTGTTACAGGTGAGTCGCGTGCGCTGTTTTCTGTCTGAAAAGACATCCTCCATAAAACCCACGCCTCAGCTAGTCTCAACAGGTGGATGGATTAATCTCTTTTTAACTTCAGCCGTTGTCTGGACTTTTGAAGCCCTCTCTGGCTCATGCGATCTTGCAGAACCTTTTGGTACCTGCCATTTCATCTTCACAAGAAACGAAACCGTCAGGATTGCGCGCTTTTTGCTCAAAATGGTGTAGTTTGATAGCGGGATGACTGAACAGTTGAACTGGGCATGTTCTACCGCCATTTTTACAACCGTGCCGCGCCGCGGTATATTTGCACTGGGGTTCGTGTCATGTTGACTCACAGAACAACTTAGCTCCATCTTTCACAATCAACGGTACTCTCCAAGCAGAGGTTTGGGCTTAATATAGGCGTGTTTTTAGCCTTTTTTTATCAGGCTTTCTTCTTTCTGGCACTGGAATCTTTTTACGCCAACCCTACACGTAAAAAAAAGATTCCAGTGAAGAAAAGAAAGCCCGATAAAAAAGCCTAAAAACACGCCAAACCTCTGCTTGGAGAGTAAACCAACGTCGCAAACCGCGCTCCTTGGTTCGGTGCCTGCACACAAAGGCGGGATGTCTGAACTTTTCCCGTCGACTCAAAAGGCGGCCAGAGACCAGCTGGGCTTTCTCAAGTCAGGTCAGGTGGAGTCAAAGTTGAAAAGAAGTATATTTTGGAGATGAGAAACCTAATGTGGAAACGGTCGTTATTTTCGTACGGAACTGGTTAGAAAGTTTGCTTTAAAGGTACATCTAACAGAGCACGGACAAGAGATCAGCTGGGCTTTCTCAAGTCGGGTCAGGTGGAGTCAGAGTTGAAAAAAAAAAGTAAAATGAGTAGAGCAACCTCTTTATGTGGAAACTATCGTTGTTTTCACCTGCGTATGGAACTGGTTGAATTGCTTTTCATTTCCAAGCAAATCTGGTTGCTACAAGACAACATCAAATTGGCAGGGCGGTATCCAATATGCCAACGCTGACGAAAAAAAGATACCGGCATAAAAATGAAAGCCCGATAAAAAGGCCTAAAAACAGTTTAAAAAATAAACCGAGTAAAGTTTGCTTTAAAGTAAAAATACCTTTAAAAGTAGTCCACTGTATTCTGCTGCTGCAGTAGCTAGGCATCCTGCAGCCTCCCCTACCTTTAAAAGCGCACGAACAAAGCTGTCCTTTAATTACTACTTTTGTGTGTGTTACAGACTTTCTCACCTGTTTCATTTCGACGGTCTCAGAATTTGACAGAAAAACGTTTTGTTTGCAATCTGAAGGAAAGCGATTGACCCTAGTTGATAAAGCTTAAAACTTTTAAAGTTCAGTGAAATTCATCAGTAGCGCAGTGCTGTGACTAAGGAACTAACGGGTTGCATTTTGCAGCGTGTTCATCCTCTGTACAGAAGTGAAACATGTAGAATACATAAAAGTAAAGTCGATATGTAAAAATATATTACATAACCTGAATGCTACACCCTACATTGACCACAAGTTTCAAGTTTTCAAGCTTTATTCATAAAAAATCAGCCTTGCAGTTAGTGCACAAACAAGCTGAATAACACTGATTTTTTTACAATTGTGTAGTAAGTACAGATACAAAATTAACATTACAATACGTATACAGACACACAAACAAACACATTACAAAGTTTTCGAATATGACATGTATAAGCCAGGGAGATGCGGATCTGCCGTTTGAATTGCATCCCGAATAAGATCTTAATAATAATTATTAATTTGTGATCGCGATTCTTATTAATTAATACGTATTTCCTGTCTAATTTTGGAAATCCTGAAGTAGCGTGTTTTTTTTTTGAGCCTCAGAAACCGTTATAGGAATGATTAATCTCTAAACTTTTTTTTGGTGGCAACAAATTCAAGACAGTATCAAATTGGCAAAACTGTATCCAATACGCTAGCCGAATTCGGAAACAAAAATACCAGTACGAAATACCAGTACGAAAAATCGATAAAAACGCCCACAGAACACGTCAAAATAATCCTCTGCTTCGCTTGAAGAGTAGGAAAGGTGATAACGGTTGTCACTTGTTGACAGATCAACATTCAAATCGTACCTGTACCTGACAAACATCTATTTTGTGTTGCTCCGGAGTGTACTCAGCCGTATGGCGGTTAGACCTGCACCTTGCCCGGATCGATTTTGTAATAGTCGGGAGTGAAGTCTACGTTCGGACGTCGTCTCGTGTGGCAACGGTTGTTTCAAACTCTGCTGCAGCGCCCCGTAGTGGGGGGGGGTAGTTAATGTTTTACAGGTAACGTGGGCCCGGTGCTTACACATCGGTAACCCATTAGCCTCTACCAGGCTTCGGGAGGCGGCTGGAAAGTGTAGAAATCGGCCAAATAGAGAGATAAGCATGCCAAGGGAGTTTGTCCGTTGAGTCATTGGGGTGCGGCGAAATGTTCTCTCAACGGGCAAACTCCCTTGGCATGTTATCTCTCTATTTGGCCGATTTCTACTCTTTCCAGCCGCCTCCACAAGCCTGGTAGAGGCTAGTGACCCACTAGACGGCCGGACGGGTCAGACAAGCGTACCCATGAAACTCAGCTATTCTACATTTTGTCCTGGAATGCCCCTACGCATCTCTCTCTTTAACACTATGGGTCGGAATTAGGGCACCCCCCGTTAAACTGGGCCAGAGATTTACAAAGTTAACAAACGACGAACTGTTCACATACATAATGTCATCGTCTAAACACCTGCTGATTGAGAAACTCTGTGAATTTGTGTACGCATGTCTCAAGAGGAGAGAAGAAACTAGTAAGCTATTGTAAGTTTTAGAGTTAGATGAATTATAGTATACAGTAGCTGTTTGTTTTTCTTCTTATACAATTCCCTATGTACTAGTAACTAGTATCTTACAGTATGTTATGTCATCCAATGCATTTAGCCCGGAAGGGCATGAATATGCACTAAACGTCATTGTCATTAATGACAACAAGATAATATCAAAATTTGCAAGACAGTACTCGTATCGAATGGGTAAAACATTAAAGACAGTATCAAATTGGCAAGACAGTATCAAATTGACATGAAAGTATCAAATTGTTCTAAAAGTATGAAATTGGCAAGACAGTATGAAATTGGCAACACTGTATCTCATTGGCAAGAAAGTATCAAATCGGCAGAGCTGTATCCAATACGCCACCGAAAAAAGATACAAAAAGGAAAACCCTAAAACACGTCAACAATAAGTAGAAGCCTTTCAAAACTAATCTCCAAGCAGATCCCTCTTGGTGGCAAAAAGACAGTATCAAATTGGCCAGGCAGTATCCATTAGCCAGAGAAGGTCCGTGGGGATCAGGACAAAAAAAACGGCCATATTTAAAAATGTAACGATCATTCCCCCACAGCCTCTGCTTGGAGAGTATTTGAAAACCTCGGCTTGAAGAGCATCTCTGTACCAGGTACTGGGTTCAAACGGCGCGTAGAATTCGGAGTGAATAGAATGACGTCATACCTGACAAGTCCCCAAGTCAGCTGACGCAACAACAGAAGCTGCATACATCATAAAGCGTGGGGTCAAGAGGTCCTTCATATGAATGTGTAGCCGTTATATTTATAGTTATAGTTTTAGATAAACGAAATTTGTTCTGCCTTCGGTTCAAAGTACATGTATATCTTCTGTTCGCCAAAAAAAACAACTTCAAATTTGCATATCGATCAATACTTCGTACTTATATATAAACCTCCTTTTCTGACAATTCTCCACTGACGAAAGGTAGTGGATGCTACCTGAAACATATGACCGTTTCCAAAAACATATCCAGTTGCTTGAGTAATTGCTTTTTTGGCGTATCTTATCACCCGGATGTCTAACCTTCACCGACGGAACAGACATCATTCAGCATCCAAATGTTGCTGTCAATGGCAATGGGGGCAATGTGAGTACGTCAACTTCATCAATAGTTGGCTAGTACTTGTAAACCTGCTTTTCTGAAAAGTCTCCAGTGCCGTTGGAATAGTATAGTCTCTACCAGACTAACTCCGCTGGCTATATATAGGAGAATAATTGCCAGGGGAGTTTGGCCGCCTTGTAGGTTTGACTGGCCGCACAGGGAAAGAAACTACCTCCCCGCGGCCTTGGCCAATCTTACTCTCTTTTTTTGCCTAATTCGTATTCCCGTAGAATGGCCTGGTGGAGGCTAGGAATAGTATCCCTCTGTTCCCGTTACAAAGTGAACCCGTCCACCTGTTATAAACCACCTGTAGCAATAGGTGACCCATGCGGTCACACCTGTTAGTTATTGTTGGTTCTGCCAACAAAGGAGCGATCAGCTCGCGCCACGAACAAACGCTAACGGCGGACAGTCATCCCTCATGTCGTGTCGTGGCCCCAGCAGGTACCGCACACATGTTTGATGTACAAAATGACTAATAAACTGGTGGACGCACCAACTAAGTATCTCTATTAAATACCAGCCCAGAAAAGAACAAGAAATAGTCATGCCTTTAAGTACCAGAACAAACATCCCTCGTGTCGTGTCGTGGCTCCAGCCGGTACCGCACACACGTTTGATGTACAAAATAACTAATAAACTGGTGGACTCACCGACTAAGTACTGTAATTCCTGATTTTTTTTTCACTGTACTGTTACGTTCACTGTTTTCACCACTTCTGTACCATGAACTTATCATAACAGTTAACAAATAATTCCTGGACTTTCTTTTTCCTGCACCTGTCGCCACTGCGAATATATATAGTTCCGTGAACATGTCCATTTTTCTCAGACCGTGAACTTCTGCTACCGTGAACATAAAGTGAATTACAGTATTTAATACCAGCTCAGAAAAGAGCAATTGCAAGGAATAGTCATGCCTACAAGTACCAGAACAAATTTGCGGACAGTCCTCTCCCATGTCTCCTCGTGGCTCCAACTGATACCGAAATGTGCTAACACACCTGTGGCTAACAAACAAACGGCTAGTCATACCTCGTGCCATGTAGTGTCTGGTACCAAAACCTGCTGCCGTCACCGTTTTGTTGATCTCGTAAATAAATAAATGATACGAAATCGCATGGACAGAGGTTGAAATACCAGGCTTTAGAAGCAGATAGAAAGAGTAGAAATTTGCCACGAACAAACAACTGCTAGTCCTTCCTCTTGTAGTGTCATGTAGTGAGTCATGTAGTGTCTGTAACTGCATGGCACCATCTTGTTTATCTCGGAAATAATACAAAATCGCATGGACACAGGTTAAAAATACCAGGTTTCGGAAGCGACTGGAAAGAGTAGAAATTGGTCAAACAGACATTTAGATAACATGCCAGGGTAGCTGGTTCGCTAGTGCTGAGGTCACATTTCCAAACAAGATATCCATGCCTCCTGGCAGCCGTGGAGGGCTGAATTGTGAGGCTATATATTTATATATTAAGTGTCAGTCTATCAAAAAGTGTACATTACAGTTATGATCATTACATTACACTTTAAAAATTTGCTTGTTGTACATCAAGAATATTTAAGAACAATTACACTCGAAGCTAGCTTACAGAATAATATTACATGTATTACAATAATTGTTGGAAATCAATTATTCTATGTTAGATTAAAAATTCTATTGCAAGTTAGATTGTTTTTAAGACTTGTAGATAAAATCATGGGTGGTAGTGTCCGACCAAAAATGAAAAATTGTCTGGTGGAATGGAAGTGGAATCATTTACGATGGGACCCAGACGGGACCAAACACGCTTGGGTTTATGGTCATGTTTTTATCAGTAGCGGCAGTAGTAGCGTTACAGCACTTGAGGCTTGAGTGAACTTGAGGTTATTCCTTCCGGAATGAAATTCTTTTGAATTTGTCCCGAGTAAGTTTATTGTCAAAAGATATTCAGCCCTTAAACAGTAAATTTTAATAATGATATTCTTCGTCTGTCATCAAACTTCAAGCAATTAGAACTCTTCGGATCTTGTGTGTGTGTGAACATCCGATCGATGAATACACGACATTAACTAGAAACTAACAATTGCAAAGCAAATGTGTAATGTTTACCTTCACATGGTCTAGCCTAACAATAAACTATTGCTCTGTTTCTTCTTACTCAAAAAACATTATCTTAATACATGTCGTGACACAGTGTAACACTGCTGTCTGCTACACCCGTTACCATGGTGACAGACGTCTGGTCCAGGTCATTGACCTTATGTGTTTGGAACAGAATAGACAGAGCAAAAACTGTACGGAAAAGGTAAACATAATTATTGATTTCCTTGTCTGCTACACCCGTTACCATGGTGACAGACGTCTGGTCCGGGTCATTGACCTTATGTGTTTGGAACAGAATAGACAGAGCAAAAACTGTATTCAAAAGGTAAACATAATTAGTAATTTCCTTTCCCTCCTGGCTGTAGCCGTAAAAGCGCAGTCTGGTTCGGTGAGTGGTGGTCCTGATGTGCAGCAGTCCATAGGCCGGACAGTCACGCTAAGCTGTACCTACTCTCTCAGCAAATGTTTAACACTTCTCTAGTTCTTACATTAACTCTTCCTTTCCCTCCTGGCTGTAGCCGTAAGAGCGCAGTCCGCCGGCGGCTCGGTGAATGGTGGTCCTGACGTGCAGCAGTCCATAGGCAGGACCGTCACGCTAAGCTGTACCTACTCTCTGAGCGGGTCCGCCGCCCTGCGTGAGATCAAGTGGTACCGCGTGTCGGACGCCGGCGACAGAGAACCCGTCCTGTTCTACTATCCCGGGGAGGTCGCCTACACGTACGGGCTATACCGTAACAGGTAAGGCACCTTAATATAACGTACGGCTTGTACCGTAACAGGTAAGGCACCTTAATATCACTTGCGAACTGCACACAATACTGTACCTTTAGGCTCCTACCTGAGACGTCGCCAAAACATTTTTTAAAAAACTAGAGAAGTAACATTTGCAAAGCAAATGCATAATGTTTACCTTCGGACATGGTCTGCTCTCTGTTAATTCTTACTCAAAACATTCACATACATGTTCTACTCGTATATGGGGACAGGAGCAGAGCAGACCATGAAATTGCAACACTTATGTATCCCAACAGCAGTCACCGTGGTGAGTCTGGTGACAGACGTCAACAAATCATGTCACTGGTCAGGTCAGAGGTCACTGTTTGGAGAAGAAGAAGAGGAAGAAACTGAGTAAAAACAAAAAATCCATTCCCTGCAGGGCTAGCCTGGTGAACACGGACTCGGCTGCCCAGGAGGCGTCCCTGCGCCTGAGTAACCTGCAGTTCAGCGATAACGGCACGTACGAGTGCCTGGTGGGAGCCGGCGGCGGCGGGCTGCAGCCATGGGAGGGATCCGCCGAGATCAACCTGGTGGCTCTGGGTAAGTCCTGGATTTATAGTTGCAATGGCTCAATAGCTCAATTAGTGCTCACTTTGTAAGTCGTGAGTTCAAACCCCGGCCGGGTCATACCAAAGACTTTAAAAATGGTACACACTTCTTTCTCTGCTTAGCACTCAGCACATATGAGAAAAAGTGTGGGAAGGTCAAACACACAGCACTACCAGCGGACTAGCCCCCTGCTGTAGCGCCTTGCACAACTGTGTGTCGCCCAAGGGCTTCGAAATGGAGATGGGTGCCACCCTACGCTCGGCATAAGAGCACAGGAGACCTTTTCGATTTGTTTAAAGTTGAAACTTAAGATCCAACACAAAGAAGTTCACTCACCTAGAGCTTTCGACCAGTCACTCTGGTATTCTTCAGTAGACTGACCCAGTGAGGCTTGTCCCATGGCTTCTTTGAGAAAATGTGACGTCAACACTGGATCAAAGGTATCTGGAAGACGATGTCGGCCCCCGTCACAGTTGAGTAAAGTGTGATGGGCCCTGACGCCTTCGATTTGCTTAATATGTACTTGAAATGATTACAGCTGTCGCTAGTTGGCCAATCCTTACTGTTCATGCAACTTGTTCATGAGTTTATTAGACCTGCTTATTCACAGCATCATTTTCCGTTTCCTTCCTCCCCATCTGCAGTTGCTCCCAACGACCCTGTCATCACCGACGACTACAACTCGGCCAGCCGGAACCTTACGCTGACGTGCACGGCGTACACAGGTAACCCTGCGGCGTACCTGACGTGGACGCGCGACGGCGCTGCCATCACCACGGACGTGGCCGAGAACATCACCAGCTGGCGCGGTTACCTGGACGCGCAGGTGATTTTAATGATGTTTAAAGTTAAAAGTTTTGTTCCAACACAAAAAAATTCTCTTACCTAGAGCTTTCGACCAGTCACTCTGGTCTTCCTCAGTAGACTGACCCAGTGAGGCTTGTCACGTGGCTTCTTTGAAGTGTGACGTCAACACTGGGTCAATCTACTGAGGAAGACCAGAGTGACTGGTCGAAAGCTCTAGGTAAGAGAATTTTTTGTGTTGGAACAAAACTTTTAAATTTAAACATGTAACTACCAACACAAATAAACTTTCATGATTGTTAACATTGATGTACTGAATGTTACATTTGTTTTTTAAAGGCATCGTGTGTATTGTTATTCTGCCTACATTGTAAATAGTATGCCATTCAGCTTATGGCTGGAATGTACATTTTTAAATGAATTATTCATTCATTCATTCATTCAGTCTCGCATCAGCGTGACCGTCAGCTCGGCGCAGTCCTCCACGTTCCAGTGCACCGCCCGCCACCCCGCCTTCTCCGCGCCGCAGAGGGCCTCCGTTACGCTACGTGAGTACAGCGTAGTCCCAGTAGTGGCCAAATATTGGACACAGAAAACACGGCATATCTCACAGTCTCACAACAAATCTTACAAACCAATTACGTCAACGAACTCTTGCCACGCCAAATTCACTCGCTCTAAAATCTTACACCAAATCTTACAAACCAATTGCACTCACGGGAATTCATTCCGACAGAAAACAGGACCTTTCAAGAGCAATGCTTTTATTTGCACGCGTGAAGCTTTATTCCAATATTGCATCTTACACGCACGCGATCTTAATCTTACACAACATTCATGACAAGCAACGAATAAAAACTCTTTAGTAGTCCATTCATGTACATCATGCAGCAGCCGTGGTGGCTGTTGCAGGGCTTCGGGTGCGTCCAGAACCATGCTTCATCCAAAACGCTCGGTTTTGGATAAAGCATGGTTCCGAGATACGCGTGGACTATCCAGAACTGTGCCTTAGCAACCGGCAACTTTGGTAACCAGGCTTGCATAGAGGATAAAGACTCGGGAGCTAAGTAGACCTGGTAACCAGGCTACAACTGTTACTCAAGCGACTGGATAGATCTTGATTTTCAAAAGCTATCCAGTTGCTTGAGTAACACGGAACTACATTTAACTTTTTTGATACTTATATGCATTTCTCGTGGCAATGGCCAAGTGGGTAGAGCATTTGCATTGCTTTCGGTAGGTTGTGAGTTCGATCCTTGTCGCAGACTTAAAAATGGTCCATACTGCTTTCTCTCCTTAGCACTCAACAGTTGGGAAAGAGTATGGTAGTTTTTAACACACACTACTAGCTGACAGTGGACTAGCCTCCTGCAGAAGTCCTTGCAAAACTGTGCGGCCCAAGCGCTACAGAGAAGCCGGTCCATGCGCGTGGGAAGGAATTTAAGTTTTAACTATAACTGTACTAGTACTTACTTACTTACTTAGGCTCTTCGCCCTTGCCAGGGCATAGGCCACCGATGATGTTCTTCCACTGCATGTACTCGTCTCTGGGCCTTCTTCCCCAGGTCCTGCCAGCTGGTGCTGATGCCCCTCATCTCCTCCTCCGTGTCCCTTCTCCAGCTGTTCTTAGGTCTACCCCTCTTCCTCTTACCCTGTGGATTCCAGGTCAGGGCCTGCTGAGTAATACTAGAGTTGGCCTTCCTCAGCGTGTGTCCTATCCAAGGCCATTTCCTCTTTAGAATCTGTTCTCTGATGGGTTTCTGACCTGCTCTGTCCCACAGCTCCTGGTTGCTGATTCTGTCCCACCACCTTATTTTAACTGTAACTGATGTTAATCTTTATCCCCAGCCCCCCCTCCCCCCCAGCGTGTCGACGATCACGGTGAACCCGGCACAATCTGTAATAACAGTACATCATCAACATTACATCTGCAGGCTAGCAATCTGCAATAACAGTACATCATCAACATTACATCTGCAGGCTGACAATCTGCAATAACAGTACATCATCAACATCAACATTACATCTGCAGGCTGACAATCTGCAATAACAGTACATCATTAACATCAACATTACATCTGCAGGCTGGCAATCTGCAATAACAGTACATCATTAACATCAACATTACATCTGCAGGCTGGCAATCTGCAATAACAGTACAGTACATCATCAACATTACATCTGCAGGCTGGCAATCTGCAATAACAGTACAGTACATCATCAACATTACATCTGCAGGCTGGCAATCTGCAATAACAGTACATCATCAACATTACATCTGCAGGCTGGCAATCTGCAATAACAGTACATCATTAACATCAACATTACATCTGCAGGCTGGCAATCTGCAATAACAGTACATCATCAACATTACATCTGCAGGCTGGCAATCTGCAATAACAGTACATCATCAACATTGCATCTGCAGGCTGGCAATCTGCAATAACTGTACATCATCAACATTACATCTGCAGGCTGGCAATCTGCAATAACAGTACATCATCAACATCAACATTACATCTGCAGGCTGGCAATCTGCAATAACAGTACAGTACATCATTAACATCAACATTACATCTGCAGGCTGGCAATCTGCAATAACAGTACATCATCAACATTACATCTGCAGGCTGGCAATCTGCAATAACTGTAACTGATGTAAATGTCTCTCCCCAGGCTCGCCCAGCGTGTCGACGATCACGGTGAACCCCAGCCCGACGTTGGAGCAGCCTCTGCAGGAGTTGGACGACGTGATCCTGACGTGCACGACGCAGGAGGGGACCGTCCCCGCGCCGACCTACGAGTGGCGTCATGACGGCGGCGCCCTGCCCGCCAGCGCACAGCAGTACCGCAACGAGCTCAAGCTCTTCAGCGCACAGGTTTGTTGTTTATTTACATTTAGACCTCCATTTAGTGACAGTATATACAGGGGTGCCAGAGTATACAGTGCAATTCTTCGGGGTACAGTGCAATTTTACAGGATACAGTTCAATCGCCATGTCGGCCAGCGCATAGCAGTACCGCAACGAGCTCAAGCTCTTCAGCGCACAGGTTTAGTGTTTATCTATTGTTTTTAAAGACCTCCATTTAGTGACAGTATATACAGGGGTGCCAGAGTATGCAGTGCAGTTCTTCGGAGTACAGTGCAATTTTACAGGATACAGTACAATCGCCAGCGCACAGCAGTACCGCAACGAGCTCAAGCTCTTCAGCGCACTGGTTTGTTGTTTAGGCCACACCAATTTAATTTCTTGGTTAACGGATTCGCCCGCTTCATTTTTTTCTGATTTGCAAATAAAAATGAAAATTCAGAATCAACTGCAAAATGCTCATATTTTGCCGTGAACAGTTGAAAACAGTCCTTTTCATCCTACTTGTTACAGTTATTCCATCTTTCAATGCAATGGTATCATTAAAAGTTCAAAATTCATTGTTTAAATTTTGAACCAGCCTGGTGTGTTGACTTCATGGCTCCTATCGTACAATTTTGGGCCATAATTTTTTTTTCGCCCGCCCGCTCCATTATTTTTCCAGAAAAATCCATTAACCAAGAAATTAAGTCGGTGTGGCCTTATCTATTGCTTCAAAGACCTCCATTAGTGACAGTATATACAGGGGTTCGAGAGTATACAGTGCAATTCTCCGGAATACAGTGCAATTTTACGGAACACTGTACAATCGTATCAGTAATACAGTGCACTGTATACTAGTAAAATTGCACTGTATACTAGTAAAATTGCACTGTATACTAGTAAAATTGCACTGTATACTAGTAAAATTGCACTGTATACTAATATGTTTGCACTGTATACCAGTAAAATTGCACTGTATTCCTTAAAATTGCGCAGTATACAGGTAATGAGATACACAAGGAAATTTGTGGAAGGTACACTCAATGCTAGCATTGCCAAGTCACCCATGATAACATGCTGTCCAATGTGGGGTCGTGTGGCGTAGCGGCAGAGTGCTTGACTCGGAACCCAGAGGACCCGGGTTCGAGTCCTGAAATGCCACCGATCTTGTGCCCTTGGGAAAGGCACTTTACATGACTTTCCTCACTTCGCTCAGTAGGTGAAAATGAGTATTGTATTGTCCCCTGTATGGATTGTGGCATTAATATAAGTGTCATCACCCCGTCTTGTGATTACATGTTGGAAATAAAAAAAAACATGCTGTCCATAATTATGCTTAACAGATAGAGGACAGCGGCACCTACACCTGCACGGCCTCCAACACCTTCGGCTCCGACACCGGGGAGACAACCATCGTGATCGGAGGTAGGACATCATTAAAAAGTGAAAGTGATCTCGATCCAGTTTAGCTCATTGAAGAGCTAATCTTCCACTTATCGTGACAGAGAAGACAGACGCTATGTACAGTATTTACAGGTTCATTGTACCGGGGAATTTCCCCTAGCTCTTTTCGACAAGCACATTGAACAGTGGACTGGACCACGGTTAACGTCCCGAAGGACTGCGACCCTAAACAGTAGCGTGCATGTCGGGTGAGCGACATCAGCCGGGATTCGAACTCCCAACCTCTTAGTCCAGAGGCAGGATCGCTAACCACTGGACTACGCACGCTAATTAGGCAACACCAATTTAATTTCTTGGTTGACCGATTCGCCTCTTCATTTTTTTCTGATTTGAAAAAAAGAAAAATGAACAATCAACTCAAAAATGCTCATATTTCGCCCCCCCAACAGTTGAGGAAAGTCCTTTTCTTCCTAGTTGTTACAGTTTTTCCATCTATCAATGCAGTGGTTTGATTAAAAGTTCAAAATTCATTCTTTAAGTATTTAAATATTAACCCAGCCTATTGTGTGGACTCCATGGCTCCTTTTGTTGCATTTTGGGCTATAACAGGATGCCTATCCCTGTTTTCATTTTTGTTTGTTTCGCCCTGTCGCTTCATATTTTTTCTGGAAAAATCCAAGAACCAACAAATTAAATTGGTGTGGCCTTAGAGACAGACTCATGTAATGTAACAGAAAACATGTACATTGTACTAGTACTTAAATTAAGCGGAAGTCTATATTAATCTATATAAGGCCACACCAATTTAATTTCTTGGTTAACGGATTTTTCTAGAAAAATTATGGAGCGGGCGGGCGACAAAAATAAAAACAGGCCTAGGCATCCTATTATGGCCCAAAATGGTATGATAGGACTAGGAGCCATGAAGTCAACACACCAGGCTGGTTCAAGATTTAAACAATGAATTTTGAACTTTTAATGATACTACTACCAGCATACCAAATATCATCATAAAGGCGTTCTGAAGTTATGTTGACTACAAATGTGCAGAAACACACACACACACGTGCCAAAAACAATACCTACAGTTTTCATGGAGGTAATTACCCTTTCCATGTCTTTTCTCTCTTACAGAAAGGACTGATAACATGCCAGAGGCACAGACAGGTGAGCAAGTTACTACATGTACTACTACAGTCACCCTGTATAATATTCATAGTCATTAATGTTTGCTTGTCTCTCAAACTAGAAAAGTAACAATAACGGTCTCGATATCATGAATAATGCCAGCAAAACTTCACAACCTGGAGAAAGTTGGGTGTGAAAGAGCCCTTCTGTTCAGTTACAGGAGATCTAGCCATTGTCCATGGCAATTCTAAACCAGTGCTGGTTACAGTATAAACTGTAGTCTTCCTGTCTCAGAGCTGAACAGTGTAAGCCAATTGTCGATCCGAGTAAAGTCAAAGTAGAAGAAGGTTGCGAGGTTGGAGCCTTGTGTTGTGTGTTTGAGCGGGCGTCTTTGGGTTCACAGGCATGCCTGCTGGCACGGTGGTCGGCATAGTGATCGCAGTTCTAGCTGCCGTTGCCGTGCTCGCTGTGGTTGGATTTGTGTGCTGGCGCCGCCGACAATCAAACGAGCTCAAGATTCCCCCCGACAGGTGAGAGAACGTCACCTTTCTGATTTGCTTGTTCCGTAGGCGCACCCGTGGGGTCAGTTGTCGGCGGGGTGGTGGCGGCACTCGCCTTCCTGGTTCTGGTCGCTATCGTTGCTTTCGCGTGGTGGCGGAGCAAGGAGAGGGGAGATTACCACACCACTGAGCAAAGGTGAGGCTAGCATAGACTCTTGTGCAGCAGTGATAGATGGTCGAGCACTCCGCTCAGCACCAAGAGGTCCCGGGTTCGAATCCCGCCATGCCACCGACGTTGTGCCCTTGGAAAAGGCACTTTACACGACTTTCTTCACTTCACTCAGGTGAAAATGAGTATTGTAATGTAATGTATTGTCCTCTGGGTTGGTGGCGGCATAGAAATAAGTTGAAAAAACTTAAGTGTGCCGTCGCCATACCTTGTTGGAATAAAAAAAACTGGATAGATTTTAAAAGTTTGGAAATTTTCATAATGTTTCCAGTTGCTTGAGTAGAATATGAGAAGATGTGAACAACTGAACGTGGTCGGCCTGATCACTGACAACAACCTAAAGTCATTCAAAGCAAGAGTACACCGGCATCTTTTTTCCACCATCAGGACTTCTGCATGTAACGTCTGTGTCCATAATACCACCATAGTCCATAATATCGCCACCTTGAGAAAAAGTGTGCTTAAAGATATTTTTACTGCAACATACCCTAGATATGTATATTTGAGGTGTGCAGAGTGCATACCAAAAGTAATAGTTGTCAGTAAAAATAATACTTTAAGT
>NW_017804331.1:612498-617390 GCF_001625305.1 Branchiostoma belcheri
TAATGACCAATCACTTCACAACGTGATCTCGCGAGAGTTACGGTTTACAAACATGTGACCTTATTCACACGACATTTTACTGATACCGTAACTCTCGCGAGATCACGTTGTTAAGTGATTGGTCATTAATTATCCTGATGAAGGCAACAGTAGTCGTCGAAAATTTAATCGCTTTGTAACCCTTGTGTTGGAATAAAGTTCAATGTTTTACTATTATTACTACCAACACAGATGAACTTTCATGATAAGGTCTCATTCATGTATTACTCCGAGTGTACCCCCTAAAAGAGTGCCAAGTCAAAAACTAAACGGCTGTATGAACGCATGTTTTTATTGGTGAGAATTTCCCCTTTAGCCATCCCAACTGATGTAAAACGTCAAAGCGGTGAAAGCTTGTTTGTAACTGATGAAATTAGGACGTAATTGTCGGCAGCCGCGCGCTAGGTTGGACGTGCACAGTCCAGTGTTGTGAGTTATGCGGTCGTATGTTTGCAGCGCGGGAGGGCCTCTTGCGGGCAGCCGCTAGGTGCAGTTTGTATTTCCCATAAAAGGGGATTGTGTGTATAGAAGTCGTTGGCAATTTTTTTATGAGATGTAGAGTACGTGTGCTCAACATAGCATGAAAGATATCAATTGATTTAATGTAGGATCATAGGGAACACGGTCTCGTGAGTCACTCATTAATGCATGGTTTCTAATGTATGGAAAAAACTCATAAATGAGACCATAATCTGGAAAAAAAATGCCTGTTTTGTGCTCCGTGCAGCCCAGAGGAGCCGGCCGCTGTGGTGTCAACAGAGCCGGAGGAGGAGAAGGATGAAGAAAAGCTGAACCTAATGGTGAGGACAGAAACGCTACACATTGTGATTTGAACTTAGTTTATGCGTCTGTCCAACCTGTATGACCGGTTCACTGGACTTGGATCCGGACTTGTAAGAATGTTTAGGTTCAAGTCCAAAAAAACCTAAAAGTCAAGAACCGAGTCCGGACTTATTACCATAAAAGACCATTTCATATATACCCCTTTTCTTTTCAAACCACCTAAAACCTTCCATAGATTGCAAAATCTTTGGTACAAAATGAAGAAAATATTGCCATCAGGCATTGTCAAGTACCGGCCTCCTTGTTAAAATTTCACCCAGACAACATTGCAAGGTGGCAGCATGCAATTTTGTATATGCCATGGGTTTAGGTCCGGACTTACAAGTCCGGAACTGAACCTAAACCTCTGGACTTGAATCCAAACCTGAACCTAAATGTGGGTTTAGGTATGCACCACTAAGTATGACTATATCCCTTGTTCACTTTGACCACATATTAGTTTTGGAACATTTCAACCTCCATGTTGTAAAACACCATGGTAACTTTTGGAGTGCTAGTAATGTACTTGTGACTTGCAGATACTTCAAAAGGAACATGTACCAGCACTGTCTAAAAATGTCTGTCCTGTATAAATTTCCTGCACCAACAAAATAATAATTTGTGTTGCTTATTTCCTAGATAAGAAAGCATGAAATCAGTTTTGCGCAATAAAAGTGTTTCTTTTTTAAATTTTCAACAGGAGGAGAAGAAGGAGGCCGACCCAGAGGAGGTCAAGGTCGAGACCCAGGGTGAAGGTCACGCCGAGGTCGCGAAGAAACCCGATCCAGACCAGACTGCCTAGTCCGTGACCTTCATGTGTCCTTCCTCATCTCACAGCCTCCTCCAGGAGACAAAATCTAGTTCATCACTCTGAACTCTGTAAAATTCTAGCCTCTACCAGGCTTCGGGAGGTGGCTGGCAAGAGTAGAAATTGGCCAAATACAGAGATAAACGTGCCAAGGGAGTTGGTCCGCTGGAGAGAACAGTTTACCGCTCCCCAGCAGACCAACTCCCCTGGCATGTTATCTCTCTATTTGGCCAATTTCTAGACTCTTTCCAGCCACCTCCCGAAGCCTGGTAGAGGCTATAAAATTTAGCCTGCAATGGCTATAAATACCTGATTTGCAGACAGCTATTTGTCTTCAATCCTACCAGTGTGACTTTACCGCTTTCATAAAACGTTCACCACCATGATGCTCCTTTCACAATAACAATAGGCAATTTTTTCTTGTTTCCTTTTTTTTCCAAGGCAGTCTGTTGCCTTTCCTTTTGAACATGATAATGAAGTAGAGCTACTGTATGTTGGCATTTCTAAGCTTTGTAACATTTTGTTATTTCCTTACTATTGGATGACTACAAAAAACAAGCCAGGGAGCAGACTAGGGTAGACTGATTTTCCCTGCAATCATGGCTTTATCTTGAAAATGCTGATATCAGGCTGGTCGTAGTCTAACATAGAGGAGAGTTTAATATGAGAACTGCTTAAAATAGCTGAGAGTGTACTTTGGAGAATAGAATTTGTACCTTTAGAAGTTCCAGTGATGATGATAATCAGGAACAGGGGCACACGGAATGAGAAAAACCTTTGCCCTTTGCAGTGAGCTAAATTTATAGATAAGTACCGGTGTTTCTTTTATTTGACTTACACGAATGTTAGTTATCATTGCCAATAGCAAATTGAGATCAATCAATTAATCAATCAATCAATCAATCGATATTAATGCAACAACTTAAGTAACCTCAATCACACTAGGTAGCTACAGTAGCTTACAGTGGAAAGTGTGGAAAATTGATTAGGCAGTGCGAAATGAATGTATTTTGAAGTTTTTCGGTGTGTAAACAGCTATATTTGAGTTTTGAAGGCTTGTAGCAATGTCTAGCTTTGCAACATGGTAGATCATGGTACATGTAACTTGTTACAATGATGTGTCGAACCTTGTTGCACCTGTTTATATGAGAATTTTTTGACTGTCAATGTTGTTAACTGTCTACTCAAAGTCCAGGTGGGAATGGTTTTGGTTAGTTTGGTTAGTCTCCACCAGACTCCTTTTCAGAGCAGTTTGCCTGCATAACCTGGACCCTCTATGGCCGGCCAACTCCCCTGGCCAGCTACATTATTTTTAGGCCAATTTCCACTACTTATTCAGCCTGCAAAGAGGTCTGGTGGAGACTGGGTTTTGGTACACACCCTAGTCGAGGTAGCCTCCTTTGCAGACTTCTTCGTGTGGCCGTCTTTATTTTTTTTGGGGGGGGGGGGGGCGCTGATACATGATTTTTTTACATGGGCTAAGGTTCTCTAATGCGGCAGAGGGAGTTTTGTTTTTCAGCACAGGCAATACAGCTTCCCCCAAACAAGGCCCTTCCCTGAAAAGAAACCGCCGTTCTAGCAGCTCGTAGAAACAAAAAACTGCCCCGCTAGAAGTCTGCACAGGACTCTACGTTGAAGAACAATTGCCGAATGGCGGTCACAGATTTGAGCATGGCCCAAACATTGCAGTGACAGTTTGAGAAAGGATTAAAGTGCTCTGCAGCTTTTTAACAAGTCTGTGTCATGGAGTGTGTGATTGTCTCATTATGTATGTCATTAGGCCACAACAATTTAATTTGTTGGTTCTCGGATTTTTTCAGAAAAGATATAAAGCGACAGGGCGAAAAAATAAAAATAAAAACAGGTTTAGGCATCCTATGATAGCCCCATATGCTACAACAGGAGCCATGAAGTCAACACAAAAGGCTGGGTTAATATTTAAACAATGAATTTTGAACTTTTAATCAAACCACTGCATTGATAGATGCAAAAAAACTGTAAAAACTAGGAAAAAAGGACTTTCCCCAACTGTAGGGGGCAAAATATGAGCATATTTGAGTTGATTCAGAACCAGTAATCTTTTTTTTTTTTGCAAATCAGAAAAAATTGAAGAGGCGAATCCTAGAACCAACAAATTAAATTGGTGTGGCCTATAATGTATGTCATTATGTCAGGGTACAGATTCTACTGGTACATTGTACTACTAAAAGATCCCAATCGGACTCTTTGTGAACAGAAACTCCAATCAGGATCCCTGCCAATAGAATTCCTTTTAGAAGCAATGGAACTCTTAGTCTTTTCAACAACGAAGGATGAAAAGTCACAGTCTTTAGTCACCAAAAACGTCAAATACTGCAACGCTGAAATATCTTTCAGACCAGATTCCTGAAGTTCCATAGAAGAAACTCGAAAGCGTTTCGCGTGCACCGCGTGTGCTAATTTAAAAAATCAGAATACCAGATCCAGTAGTTGGAAGGGTTACTTAATGAATGTCCTTCAATGACAAAGGATAAGATGTTGACATTCTAGTAACTCTTAATCTGGTACAAATTACAAAAGAAGAGTCAAACTACAAGACTTGTAGACTTGTGCGCTTCGACTGAAGCTCATCTGTGTTGGTAGAATCCATAGTTATAGAGTTCAAGCTTTGTTTGAACACAAGAATTTATGGTGAGTTCCCTTCTTGTGTTGGAACAAAGCTTATAAACTCTACATTCAAGCTGAGGCCACACCAATTTAATTTGTTGTTTCTCGGATTCACCCGTCCATTTTTTCTGATTTGCAAAAAAAAAGATTTTAGGTTCTGAATCAACTGCAAAATGCTTAATGAAAGACATATTTTGGCCCCAACAGTTGAAGAAAGTCCTTTTCTTCCTAGTTCTTAAGTTTTTCAATGTAACAATGCAACATCATTTCATTAAAAGTTCAAAATCTATTGTTCTGATTGTAAACCAGCCTGGTATGTTGGCTTCATGGCTCATATCGTAACATTTCCAGCCTTCATGGGGTGCCTTGGCCTGTTTCTTTTTTTAATTTTCACCCTGTCTCTTCAAATTTTTTCAGAAAAAAATCTGAGAAACAACAAATCAAATTGGTGTGGCCTTTCAAGTGCACTTCACTATCAAAGTGAAAGAGTCACATCAATGACAACAGACCCGCAGTAAACCTTCTTCACCTCTGATATTTAATAAATCACTGGTGGGTTTTCAAATGTACAGTAGTT
>NW_017804331.1:617410-652421 GCF_001625305.1 Branchiostoma belcheri
CCTTCCCTGAAAAGAAACCGCCGTTCTAGCAGCTCGTAGAAACAAAAAACTGCCCCGCTAGAAGTCTGCACAGGACTCTACGTTGAAGAACAATTGCCGAATGGCGGTCACAGATTTGAGCATGGCCCAAACATTGCAGTGACAGTTTGAGAAAGGATTAAAGTGCTCTGCAGCTTTTTAACAAGTCTGTGTCATGGAGTGTGTGATTGTCTCATTATGTATGTCATTAGGCCACAACAATTTAATTTGTTGGTTCTCGGATTTTTTCAGAAAAGATATAAAGCGACAGGGCGAAAAAATAAAAATAAAAACAGGTTTAGGCATCCTATGATAGCCCCATATGCTACAACAGGAGCCATGAAGTCAACACAAAAGGCTGGGTTAATATTTAAACAATGAATTTTGAACTTTTAATGAATGAATGAATGAAGACCTTTATTGTACATTTTTGCCCCACTGGGCTAAGCACAGGTCACATTATACATATTCGAATACATTTAATCAAACCACTGCATTGATAGATGCAAAAAACTGTAAAAACTAGGAAAATAGGACTTTCCCCAACTGTTGGGGGGCAAAATATGAGCATATTTGAGTTGATTCAGAACCAGAATCTTTTTTTTTTTTGCAAATCAGAAAAAAAATGAAGAGGCGAATCCTAGAACCAACAAATTAAATTGGTGTGGCCTATCTGTATCTGTATCTGTATAGCCGGTATAACCGCCTTTCGGCGTAACACACCAGCTTCGCAGGCACGCGGCGCGGCGGCAGCTGGCTATATTACACCGATCGACTTGTTACACCTAACCCTTGAACTTCTAGCTCTAGACATTGTTTAAAGCTATCTATTGACAATGCCCCTACTGTACTTGGTGACAGTGAGTTCCACTCTGCGATAGTTCTAGGAAAGAATGAATTCTTGAACCCCTCAATCCTCGGTTGATAACTCTGGTACTTGAATGCGTGGCTATTTCTTGTTCTCTTCTGGGCTGGTATTAGGTACTTAGTAGTTGGGACATCCACCAGTTTATTAGTCATTTTGTACATCATGCATAGTCTAGACATCTTTCTTCTGTCTTCCAGTGAGGTCCACTGTAGGTTTCTTTTCATTTCCGTGACACTAGCACCTCTTATATAGTTGTTCATACAGAATCTTGCAGCTTGATTCTGTACCCTTTCCAATTTGTCTTTGTCTTTCTTTGTATATGGATCCCATACAGTCGCAGCGTATTCTAGGTTCGGTCTTACAAGTGACGTGTATGCAAGTGATTTTACTCTAGTTGGACATGCCCACAGATTACGTTTAATCACTCAATAATGTATGTCATTATGTCAGGGTACAGATTCTACTGGTACATTGTACTACTAAAACATCCCAATCGGACTCTTTGTGAACAGAAACTCCAAAAATTTCTTGTAGAAGCAATGGAACTCTTAGTCTTTTCAACAACGAAGGATGAAAAGTCACCCTTTAGTTGCTACACCAGAAACGTCAAATACTGCAACGCTGAAATATCTTTCAGACCAGATTCCTGAAGTTCCATAGAAGAAACTCGAAAGCGTTTCGCGTGCACCGCGTGTGCTACTTTCAAAAATCAGAATACCAGATCCAGTAGTTGGAAGGGTTACTTAATGAATGTCCTTCAATGACAAAGGATAAGATGTTGACGTTCTAGTAACTCTTAATCTGGTACAGATTATAAAAGAAGAGTCAAACTACAAGACTTGTAGACTTGTGCGCTTTGACTGAAGCTCATCTGTGTTGGTAGAATCCATAGGTATAGAGTTCAAGCTTTGTTCGAACACAAGAATTTATGGTAAGTTCCCTTCTTGTGTTGGAACAAAGCTTATATACTCTACATTCAAGCTGAGGCCACACCAATTTAATTTGTTGTTTCTCGGATCACCCGTCCATTTTTTCTGATTTGCAAAAAAAAAGATTTTAGGTTCTGAATCAACTGCAAAATGCTTAATGAAAGACATATTTTGGCCCCAACAGTTGAAGAAAGTCCTTTTCTTCCTAGTTCTTTAGTTTTTCAATGTAACAATGCAACTTCATTTCATTAAAAGTTCAAAATCTATTGTTCTGATTGTAAACCAGCCTGGTATGTTGGCTTCATGGCTCATATCGTAACATTTCCAGCCTTCATGGGGTGCCTTTGCCTGTTTCTTTTTTTTAATTTCACCCTGTCTCTTTATATTTTTTCTGAAAAAAATCTGAGAAATAACAAATCAAATTGGTGTGGCCTTTCAAGTGCACTTCACTATCAAAGCGAAAGAGTCACATCAATGACAACAGACCCGCAGTAAACCTTCTTCACCTCTGATATTTAATAAATCACTGGTGGGTTTTCAAATGTACAGTAGTTGGAGTGAGCCCACGTGTTAATGGGAGGGTGCTGCTGGCTGAATGATGTGTGTGGAGAAGTGCAGTGCAGGACTGCAACTAGAAGTCTGAACAACCAAGGGGGGGGAGGGTTATCTTGAAAAAGTTAATCCGTGTTGGTAGAAGTCATTTTGAAGCAAGTTTGAACCATAGTTTCCAACACAAGACATTGGACTTGTCCAAATTTTGCATTGCACAACTCGTGCCTTTGTCAAGGAATGATCGATCCACCGGTTCTGTTAGATATCACGTTATGCAGATGACACACTGACTCGGTGAGCGGTGGATCGTATAAGTTTCAAAACGTGATGCCACAGAAGCGGTGGATTGCTCACTTCTTCACAAGAAGACTGGAGCTGTACAGTGGACAATTTGGGTAAGTACGTCAAATTTCTTGTGTTGGAAAGTTCAAACTGACTTGTTTAATAACCAGGGGATCTTGTACATACTAAATTTAGTCAGATCCAAATATGCTTAACATGTTATGTCAGCCTCTGTAGCTGCAGACTGCAAAAGGGGATGGGGCAATATAATAACTGTTTTGGGAATCTTTTATCAGTGTTTATGAGCGATCCACCTACCGACATACCTTTTCACAAGGTGTTCAGCAGGGTGTCATTCGGACCAGTGACACAGGGCTCAATATTTATATTTTTGTGCTAATCAGTAAGTATTACATATTATCAAATGATCACTGGCTATGATTTATAAGAAAAAATTTTTTTTACATTTGGAGACTATGAAAAGTGGTACCAACATTTTGTATATATTTGTTTCCTTCAGTGATCTGATGAATAAGTTGCAGGGTTTGGGAAACTATGGGCAAAATGGATGTATTATAATATATTTTAGAGGTTGTGCAAAGTATGTTTTACATGTTCAAAGTTACCAATATAGTAAGAAGGCTACAAGAGCTGTTTTCGATAGTATGTGCCCCTAACCGACCACAGTGATCGTTTACACTGTGCTTTAAGAGTGATGAACAATGTATCTGAGCACTGGTTCTTCAAAAACACTAACATTAAGTTTAACTTTGTTTAGGGGTATTGCAACCTCTCAATACAGTCTTAGTGTATATCAACAACTATATAGTCTGCGTGGTGTCTTTATAAAGCGTTCCAACCATGTTCTGCAATATAATGTTCTTAGTCAAGCTTCTAATATTTACAAGGTTAAGTTTGCAGTGCATTTATATTATCGTGTGTCTATCGTGTTTAATTTGCGAAAGTCTAAAATCTTTCTGGACCACTGTACAAACTCAATAGCACCATGCTTCTTCTCAGTGACACCCCAAGTAGTGGTTTTCTTGTTTGGTGATGTGGAAGACCCAAAATATGCATACAGTGAGAAACTTCGTTATTTTCCATCGTTTCTAATTTCACGAGTAATTTTTAAAAAGTTTTTTTACCTCTTGAACCTCCTCAATGATAGAAAGTTTTTATATCAACAATTCAGCTGACTGGTGTGTAACTCCCCTTCTTGTACAACAGCGTTTGGCCAAATCAAGGTCTCTACTCAAATCTCCTTGGCCAAATATATACACTTACAGTCTTTTATCTGTTCAATGCGTTTGGAAATGACAGGGTGAACCATCAACTTTTTTGTTGACTTTTCCCATTTTTAATACATGTAACATCATATAGTTTAATGTGTATCTAAATGTTGCATTTTTGTAAAGAGGACGCAATTTGGGCTACTCGGGCCCACAAGTTCCTTTTTTAATAAAACTTCTTCAACTTATTTTATAATTTATTCCCCACTTTAACCATAGTTATTAGTACATCATTCCAATAAGAGAATTTAGGAGGGGCAAAAGAAGGCTGACTGTTGTTTTACATGTAACACATGAGGTGTACTAAACGTTACTCCATCTGGCGAGTAGGATGTGCTACGAGAAGTGTGTGAACTGGCAGCAGGTGTAAAGGCACTCTGTGGAGCAAGCTGCCAATCGTCAGGCCAGACATCTCATCATAACGGCCTTCCCAAAACCGAGAGGACCAGAACAAAACCGGTGAGTGTCGAAGGCGAATCAGACTCTACTACTGGATAAATAACGCGGATAACTTCCGGACGTTTCGAGTGACATCCGTCACTCTTCTTCAGCGTCACTAAAATAAACTGAGAGGTACACTAGTCGACACTAATCACATGTGAAGGAACTAGAAAAAACAGTTGAACATGGCATAGACTGAAAATTCCACGCGAGTCATTTTTTTTTGAGTCGGAGAACAGTTTAATTCTCATTATGTATTTAACCAACTCTTCTAGATGAACTTTCATGCTATGACAAAGACTCGTAAGTGACGAGTTCTTTAGTGACGCTGAAAAAAAGAGTGAAGGAGAGAACTCGAAACGTTCGGACATTATCTCCATTATTTATCCAGTAGTAGAGTTTGACTTGCCTTTGAATAATGTTTACCTGGATGTCTAACCTTCGTCAACGTATCAAGAACCAGTGAGAGTTTCCACTGTGCAGACTCGGTTTGTCTGACAAACACCCGGCAGCCAGCAGCAGCCTCCAACACGACAGACTCACCAGTACACGGGTGAGCGGGTCAGTGTGGGCAAGTCTATCTGGGTACAAATGGAAGCTCTTTCCTAAGTCATACCTCGTACCAGAGCCCATCCACCATGCCCTACTCAACGTTATTATTAGAGAGATTCTAGACGTACTTTGTGTTAAACTCGTTCTGTTTTAAAGTCCCGCTACTCCTTCTCAAGTTGGAGTGTCGCTGCACAGGTGTTGAGATTACAACATGTACAGTTTCCTTCCCTGGTCACCTCTGTCGGTGCATTCTGTTACCAGCTTTACTGCTACAAGCACCTGCAGTACATGAAAATTCCCCTCTCACATCCTCCGAAGAACTGATTCATCAAAGAGTTTCTGTAAATCTATCTAGAGAAATGTACATGTATTAGAAAGGCATGGAAATCATACATCCCTGGAAATTGTTACATAGGACTTATAAAACTTGAGACTTGAGTCTGCGTAATTATTTTAAAGTCAAGAGTGAAGACAGTTTGCACCAAAGTAAAGGTGTTACAGCAAATCGACATGGTTCGCTTGATCAACTTTAAAATGACTTCAGAACAACCACAGTGTGTATATGACATTAGCACTGTATCTATGCAAGGCTACAAAATGTATTCATAATACAGTATACCAAATGGTTACAATTATGGTCAAGTCACCCCCTAACTTTGCTATGACATGTTTTGATAGGTTTTTATATCATGACAAAAATCTGGCATGGTGGAAAATTTGCAAATAAAGGACAGATTAAAGAAAGCAGCACATAAAAAAATTACCTCATGGTGCAGAAGCAACAATATGTAAAACATGCACCTTTTTAAACTGCAAGACCACATCCTTCTTTACAGCTCTTGGAAGACAATATATATTTATATATATCATATATAATTTCATTGCACTGAGTGTTAAATCATAGAATTTACATCCATGGTGAGGTCTACAGTTAGGTATTAGTCTTTGCTCACTTATCCAACATTCAATTGTAAAAAGAGTCAACATTCAATAGCTCTAATTACCTTCTACGTGACTGGACTAAATTTTGGGAGACTTTTTTGTCACACTACTGGCAAAACAGGGCTTTCACAGTCCATAGTGTTATTGGAAGTGTCGTATTGCAAAGAGCCAGAACCGGGCAGTAACGGTTTAGGTAAAACAGTCGTGCTCTGGACCTTTATACACCCCACTAACAATGGTCGACATCAAATGTTGCACAATCACCTTTTTTTCACACACTTTTTAGGGAAGATTCTGTAATTTTCGTACGAAACTTTAACTGTTCAATGTGTCCGAGTTAAAATGTGACATTTTCTGGTAACACAACAGGGTACTTTTAGAAACATTGGAACTTAATGTAGAACTGTGGAACTAGGCTGAAAAGTACTGTAACAACATTTCCATGCTTTGGGCCTTGAACATAAAACATCATCACATGCATCCATTTTTTATCTGATGATTGACATTATCTTCATTAGAATTGATATTTTTATCAATTTTGACTTTCAGACACGATGTTTATTACCCAAGTGGCATATTTAAATTCTACTGATGTAGCCCTTAGCAGGAATGTCTGTGGACTATAGTGTCCAGCAAGAGTAAAATCATGTTCAGAATTCATTCCTACTTCCAAACGTCTACTGTTGAAATATGGCACGAAGATGATATTTGGCACAGAGATCTTTGTTTATAAAAGGATCAATTTTGCAGATATTATATCATCAGACTTTCCATTGCTAATGTTCATGGGAGTTTTTAAAGTTTCCTTCTCTGTCAACTGTTCAAAAGGTCCACAACAATTTTATAAGCAAGGGGGCAACAAGGCAAAAAGTTAATCTTGGTGTAGGCCCTGAACTAGTACATTTTGTGTACAATTTGAAAGAGAAATTTCAACAACTTTCCTGGGGTCTCAAATTTCTAGATGTGTGTCTTAGATTAGAGCTAGAACAGAAGGTTGATAACCAGTCCTGACTCTTTCAGATCAGACAGCGTTCTGTGCGGCTTCGTCACATCTTTTCAAAAACGAGGTTGTGCAAAGTGGAAAATTTGGTCTCCTAGTTCTTATTGCTTGTACAAATCTACAAAATGTACACCTATAGAGCTGAACGATTCAATGCCGTAGAACGTCAAACGATGGTTGAACATGACCGAACTGTGCTGTTTCGTGCTGAGAGGATGGTGGGATGTGTGAAGTTGCTATACTTGGGGTTTGTATGGTGCTTGTGCTACGTCATCAAAGTCCTGTACAGCCTCACACCGCGGACCTACAAATGTGACCCTACAGCAGACGGTAGACCACAGTCCGGCTAGGTGAGGGAGACAAACCTACTTCTACTACCAGTGTAGCCCCTTTGACTTCTGAAAGATTAGAGTTGAACATTACAAGAGGGAATATAGACTAGAGTCAAAATACTTTGACCTGAAGGCAAAATGATAAGAACTCTTGGCACCTGTACACTTAGACTGTCTATCTCACATTATGTACGGTCAAATCACCTGGTAGTCTTCTCAGTGTTCAAACGTGACTGCTGGGTAAAACCTACAGCAGGGAGGTTAGAGGATTTGCTATTTGACTGGTGCATAACATTCATCCCACTCGTACTGTTTTCTTTAAGCTTTCGCTGCGGTCTGTACTACTTCAGGTTAACACCACTGTTACAGTAGACAGTTGGCTGCCTCTGTAATCATCACTACAGAAAAGTTACATGTTTGGATTTTCACCACTCTCTCCTGTCACCAATCTCAAACAGTCCTTGTTTTAAGTCCACTCCGTAAAAGTACAACCGTCTCAGCAATTGCTAAATGCATTGATTGCTTTGGTATCAGATCCGTTGAGCAGAGAGGTTTTCCAGTCATCCGTAAAGATTTCCAAATGGAGAAAAAGGTAAACTTTGAAACGGTCCCCTTCTCATCGCCAGGGCCCTGTAAAATATCATCTAGCTGCTGTTGTTAATTTTTTGCCACTCCACACCCAAACCTTACCACATTCAAAAAAGCCCACTAAACAATCTCCTGTAAACCTCACGTTCTAAAGCCCTCCCACAACCCTCGCGGTTCCTAACTTCTATACAGTACCCGTGTCGCACTCATATGTACAGCTGCTCGCACCAAAAGATGCTACTCTCTCCCCTCCGTTTAAAACCTAGTTTTCCCCGATCTACCGAGTCCCTCTGGTTTAAAGGCATCCAGTGCAGTTTTTAAGGGCTTGGAAACCAGATTTTTCAAAGTCAATATTCTAGTCACTTATACTAAGTTGAAACAACACTGTCCCAATGTATATTTCATGGAGCAAAAATGCCCAAAATTCTGACGAAAAACGATTACTGGAAGGACCTGGTTTGATTTTTCAGGTACCACCCAGAAAATAAAAGACTCATCTTTGGGCTTGTTTCTGTAGGTTCAAATACCTAAAGTACAAAATACTGAAATGTGCTAATGCGGGGCAGTATGTGTCAATATCATACAGGTTGAATTACAGTCAGAATATTTCCAGTTTTGCCGCCCTGAAGTTGCATGGGATGCCTTTAAGGGTGTAGTCGGCGGAAAGTTGACCACAAAGACGTTTGGTTCACCGGTAGAGGGACCACTGCCTTGTTTGTGGGAGAGGAAGCCCTATGTTTATTTTTTTTTACACACTGTTCTGAACCGGCTTTCATACAAAGAAGGGTCTACATGTTTCACTTGAAGTTGTGACTAGTTTTGAGGCATAAAATCAGTTTCACAAGTTATTATAAGAAGAGTGTTTGTTAAAACGTCCAACAGACCAGAACCTTATTAGTGCGTCTGTCGCCAGCAGTGATGTGTGCTCAACAACGATCAAACCTATCGGTGGGTGTAGATTGTAGATTTTCAGTTCAACAGTCACAGTTATGTTTTTTTTACGGACCCTTCAATTTTTCGGGAAGTTTACATTACATCATGCTTCACCTCCCACAAGTCAGAGCAGACAGATGTACTCTAAACAAGGTCCTCTGGTGTTGTCTTGATTATTAGAATGGCACTGAGATTATCAAGTACAAGTTTGTACAACGCATCCTCAACACTCTTTCAACTGTAACAGTTGACCCCCCCCTGCTCACAATGTACACATGGGGGGGGGTGCGTAGTAGGTATCGGTTTCTGGATGCCGGATGTAAACTTGATGAGGTAAAAACTGCTGCCATCAACACTACGTGTGTGTGTGTGTGTGTGTGTGTGTGTGTGTGTGTGTGGGAGACGGGGATATCCCTGCTGCTCCACACGTACAGGTCACCTGCAGGTCATAGGTCACATGTCAGGTCACCTGCAGGTCATAGGTCACAGGTCAGGTCACCCGCAGGTCAGGTCAGGTCGGGTCAGGAGCCAGGGCTTGCACATCCGGCCAGCCGAACTGCCGAGGACACAACGTCGAGGTGGGAGAAGGCAGCCTGGCAGCCGACCTGGAGGGGGGGGGGCAAACTGTCAGCTGTACAGTTTACAATTTTGGACACACCGATTTAATTTGTTGGTTCTCAGATTTTTTCATAAAAAATATGAACTGACAGGGTGAAAAAAATAAATAGATAAAAACATGTGTAGGCATCCTATTATAGCCCCAGATGCTACGAAACGAGCTAGCTTAATATTTAAACAATGAATTTTGAACTTTTAATCAAAATACTGCATAGATAGAGAAACAGTGGACTTATTCATACAGACTTTACATGCAAATTTCTACTGCTCAATAAATTATCAATGTTTAGGTTCAAGCCAAAAAAAACCTAAACGTCTGAAACTAGTTCCGGACTTACAGAAAAAATCATCACGTCACATTCCCCTTTTTGTTCTGAACCACCTGAAATCTTCAATAGTCAAAAACTTGTGCTGCAAAATGAAGAAAACATTACCATTGGACTCAAAGTCCAGACCTGAACCTAAACCTCTGGACTTGAATCTGGACCTGAACCTGAACGTGGGTTTAGGTACACAGCACTACTGCAACTGTGGGTTTGTTTGTTTGTTTGTTTGTTTACCTCATAACCTGCTGATGATCATGGCGTCGACCAGGTCTCCCTTACGCATCATGGCCCGCTGGTCCGTCCGGGGGGGTAGCACCAATAAGGCATTGGCCATGTGCATGCTCAGTAACCGGCTGCTCATCTGGCTACCTAAAACACACCAAACATAAACACATGTTTAGTTTGTTTGTTCCTTTGTCTGTTTGCATCATGGCCCGCTGGTCCGTCCGGGGGGGTAGCACCAATAAGGCACTCGCCATGTGCATGCTCAGTAACCGGCTGCTCATCTGGCTACCTAAAACACACCAAACATAAACACATGTTTATTTGTTTGTTTGCATCATGGCCCGCTGGTCCATCTGTGGAGCATTGGCAACAAACACAAACACATGCATCTGCTTAGTGGGACAAAGGAACAATCTTCAGATTCCATGTACACTACTGTTCTATAAAGCGCATCCTGTGTGTTTGATTGCTTGCTTGTTACCTCATCGGACAAACAATATAAGTAGTTTTCTGACCTGTGCTGGTAGAAAGTGGAATGGGGTATATAGGTTATGGTTATGTTTCAGACATACATGTAAGTAGTTTTCTGACCTGTGCTGGTAGCCAGTGGAAAGGGGTATATAGGTTATGGTTATGTTGCAGACATAAGTAGTTTTCTGACCTGTGCTGGTAGCCAGTGGAATGGGGTATATAGGTTATGGTTATGTTTCAGACACACAATCATGTTTACTAAGTAGTTTTCTGACCTGTGCTGGTAGCCAGTGGAATGGGGTATACAGGTTATGGTTATGTTTCAGACATAAGTAGTTTTTTTACCTGTGCTGGTAGCCAGTGGAATGGGGTATATAGGTTATGGTTATGTTTCAGACATACATGTAAGTAGTTCTCTGACCTGTGCTAGCCAGTGGAAAGGGGTATATAGGTTATGGTTATGTTTCAGACATACATGTAAGTAGTTTCTGACCTGTGCTGGTAGCCAGTGGAATGGGGTCGTCTGGTGGCCAGTAGAGGGCAGCCCTGTGGTATTCTGGTCTGGGGTCAAGCTTCAGGTCCGACAAAAGCTGTGGATATACAAATGTATCAGGTCAACAGCTAACATTCGGGATGCTATCAGGAACCTCTGGGGCCACAAAGGCCCACATCTCACAGATCACATGTCAATACTGCAATGCTGTCCAAAAACATTTGGTAACTAAAAAGGTTACATTTGCCTGTTCTGCAACTTGCTACATAATGTAATCCAACACCACAGGGTGTCTGCTACAGCACCAATTACCAAGGTGACAGATGTCTGGTCCAGGTCAATGACCTTATGTGTTTGGAATGGATGTAGAAGAAACAGAGCAACAAGTAAAAAAAAAAACAATATAACATTTTTCCTTCTGTAAACTCAGGTAAACATGTTATTTCCAGACAAAATTAACCGCAAACTGAAGAGCTCAAAGGGAAAATGTACGATCATGTGTGATATCATAGCATACATGTATATCATGACTTACCATGGCCTTGACAGTGGTGAGTTTGGGTTCCATGAAGCCTGACATCTTCCTCAGTGTTGGAACCACGAACAGGTTACAGGTGACGATCGCCGACACAGGGTTCCCTGGGAGGGCCAAACAACAGAACAAGCATTAAATCTTATTATGGTACGGCCACCTCCAGAGAATGGACAGGGACAAATGGCCAAAGAGAATCGTCACACTGGATGTGGAGGATCCAAACCCCCGTGGCCGCCCTAGGAGGAAATGGTTCGACAACATTAAAGGAGGACCTCCACCACCTGAACTTAGACAAGATCAACCCACAGGACAGAGACAAGTGGCGTGCTGCCATCAAGCCCCAGATGTATTGTGCAAGCACGTCTAACCCTCGCAAGACGGGGAACAACAGACGATAAACCGGACAGTGAGTGAGTGAGTGAGTATTGGTTTTGCTTTAAATCCCATGATCATGATATTAATGATCGTTCTGGGATACTCATTTTCACCTGAAGTAAGGAAAGTCGTGTAAAGTGAGTTTTCCCAAGGGCACATGGTTGGTGACTTGGCAGGATTCTTGGTTTTGAGCCGAATGCTCTGCCACACGACCCCACAATAAATTATTTACACCTGACAAGAAGCATTGGTAATGCACAGTATGGGAATTTGAGAAGGCATCATTCAGTATCATGAAACTTCTACTGACCTGGCAGTGCGAATAGCAACTTCTTCTGCCTACTGTACTGTATCGTGGCAAACGTTGTTGGTTTCCTGTGGCCATACATTGACAAAAACATAAATGAATATCTGATTATGATAACAATGCTTATCAATAAACATGTTTAAGTTACAGAAAAGTGTAAATACGTTAATGTTAAAAAATTATGCACCCGACTTTGTATTTTTCAAGGTACAGGTTATTTCATTTAATAAATATAATTAACAATGAAATGAAATCTGGAACATGTTAGCAAGCCTTCAACAGCCATGATATACTTTAATGTTACATACTGTGTCATACCTGCCATTGTACATGTGCCTCTATGAACACAGAACTACTACTGATAAACTGAGGAATATATGATGATGATAAACTAGGAGACTGGTTCTTAGGCCACACCAATTTAATTTCTTGGTTAATGGATTCGGCCGCTTCATTTTTTTCTGGATTTGCAAATAAAAATAAAAATTCAGAATCAACTGCAAAATGCTCATATTTTGCCGTGAACAGTTGAAAACAGTCCTTTTCATCCTAGTTGTTACAGTTGTTCCATCTTTCAATGCAGTGGTATCATCAAAAGTTCAAAATTCATTGCTTGAATTTTGAACCAGCCTGGTTTGTTGACTTCATGGCTCTTATCGTACCATTTTGGGCCATAATAGGATGCCTAGGCCTGTTTTTATGTTGTTGTTTTTTTCGCTCGCCCGTTCCATAATTTTTCTAGAAAAATCCGTTAACCAAGAAATTAAATTGGTGTGGCCTTACCCTGGCTTCATAAACACCCTCCCAAAGTGGATGTGAGCATTCAGGTCCAGTTCTAGCACCTGCTTCAGGTAGTCCTGTGCATGTAGAAGGGAACAAACATAACCTGGTTAACTTGAAACTTAAGCTGTGGATTGTTTGTTTATTGTTTATTTATTGTTTTGGACTCATGAATAAAATAGAATGTAACAATTGAAAGATAAATAGACATGCATGGGAGGACTGGAAACCTAATGGTTTATCATGGCCCTCCCCAATACTACAAGATTGAAAGTTCCTTGACAAAGATTGGAGCCGAAAATTTGGATAAGTCCAATTTCTTGTGTTGTAAATCACAGTTCAAACTTGCTTCATAATTACCTGCTTAAGGTAGTCCAGCGTAAGTCAACACGATTCCAGTATCACATACAGCCCACAACAGGACAACAACATGCACTGGATATCTCTTCTGTCACAATCTTCACATCATATGTCAAATATTACTTTCTTCTAAATGTGAGATGATGTCCCATATGATTTTGCCCGAGAAAACTGTAACTCAAGCAACTAAACAGTCACTGACGAAAAATCGTGGATGCTGCTTGAAATGTCTGACAGTTTTCAAAATCTACCGAGCTGCTTGAGTAAAAGTTTTCTCGTGCATCTCATTGCCTAGACCAATTTCGTAATCTAAGTGTTGGAAGTTGAAGCTTAGTCTTTATATCACAATGACTTGTACCAACACAGATGAACTTTCATGCTGAGAAACAGAACTGCTAACAGAGGAAGAGATACACACAGAACTGCTCAAACAGGGAGAGAATACCAACCTTCTCTCCCATGGACACGCCTCCAGATGTAACAATCACATCTGCTCTGTTCAGGGAGTCTTGAAGCATTAGCAGCATCTCATTTGGACTGAGGAAGAAAGAACACAAGACGAAGGAGATACCAATCTGAGTATCAATAAGATGGAAGCATTTGGCAGTATAGTTTTATTCAATACCTGCAGATACAGTAGTCACAGATGTATAGAATTTTGTATTTCTTCGTGAAAGGACAGATATGATGGAAAAGTCCTTGTGTTTCTGGTCCAGACCACCACTGCTTTGGGTGAACCCTGGACCTACACTCTGACTGAGTAGTTTACCGAACTGTCGGGGGATCAATCAATTATACAACTAAATAGGCTATATGAGTCACATAAAGTATGTCCATTAGACACAAATCTAGACATATAGTATAAAACATTCTACAGTTACAGGAGCAATGCCCATACCCACGAGAGTTGCCCTGTTTGTTTGTTTGCTTGTGCAGATGTACCTGTCAGGAGCGATGCCCATGTCCACAGTAGGCAGACCATGGTCCTGTAGGGCTGCTATAAGAGTTGCCCTGTTGCTATCTCTGATCTGTCCAGGCTGGAGAGGCTCCCCAGGGTCCACAAGCTAGAAAATAAAAAGAATGGAACACGTATCTGTATCTGTATAGCCAGTAAAACAGCCTTTCTTTGTAACGCACCAGCTTCTGTATCTGTATAGCCAGTATAACCACCCTTCAGCGTAACACACCAGCTTCTGTGTCTGTATAGTCGGTATAACCTCCCTGCAGCGTAACACACCAGCTCCTGTATCTGTATAGCCAGTATAACCACCCTTCGGCGTAACACACCAGCTTCTGTATCTGTATAGCCGGTATAACCTCCCTTCAGCGTAACACACCAGCTCCTGTATCTGTATAGCCAGTATAACTGCCCTTTGGCAGAACCCACCTCGTTCCCTCTAGAACCCACCTCGTTCCCACTAGAACCCACCCCGTTCCCTCTAGAACCCACCTCGTTCCCACTAGAACCCACCTCGTTCCCACTAGAACCCACCTCGTTCCCACTAGAACCCACCTCTTCCAACTAGAACCCACCTCCTTCCCACTAGAACCCACCTCCTTCCCACTAGAACCCACCTCGTTCCCGGTAGACATGACAGCCACGATGGGGAGTTTGTAGACCTCGACCTCGGTGACCCCCACGGCTGCCAGCAAACCCACGTCAGACGGACCCATGCGGATCCCCTTCTCCAGAACTCGCTCTCCCTTCTTAATGTCGCTCCCTGTGAGCCTGGGAAATAACAGGAAAGTAAGGTTTAGCCTAGCTCTAACCCTTCTCCAGAACTAGCTCACCCTTCTTATTGTCACTCCCTGTGAGCCTGGGAAATAACAGGAAAGGAAGGGTTAGCCTAGCTCTAAACCTAACCCTTCTCCAGAACTGGCACTCACCCTTCTTATTATATATATATAATAATATTGCTCCCTGTATCCTAAGGTCAAGGTCTAAGGGTCAGATGAAAACAATAGTGGACGTCTGTCTTTCTTACAGTTCAATTCAACATCTGGCAGTTTCCAAAACCTATCCATATCACTACATTTGTTGGAGACACGAGGCAGGACCTACCTGACATCCTGTCCTTTTTTGACTGATGTTAAGATCCTGACTTGGACCTCCACAGCACCCTGCAACAAAAACACACCTGTTCACATGCAGACCGAATGTTAAGACAAAGCAAGAAACCTACAGGCAACATACAGTAACAACATTGTCACACAGTTGTAAAAATTTGACTCTCTCAGACTTTTGTTTCTGTTGACTATGCATGGCTCAAGCTTGCTTTACATTGCTCCAGCATTTTGGGCTTGTTGTCCACTATTTTTTTTGCTCTCAACTGAAACCCCCAAGGGAAAAGGAAGAGGGGAAGACCGCAGTTGTCCTGGAAAAGGGGTGTCCGTAAAGACCTAGCAACAGCCAGCACCTCATGGCAACTATGAGCGAAGAGGATTACCGTAAGTTAAGTAAGTCAATTCCACTTAATTTAGACCAGAAGAATGTTGCAGACTTACATCATCAGCCTCCTTGACCAGTTCCGTGTCCTCCACTTGCACCACGGCATCAGCGCCGTCAGGCAGGGGCGCTCCAGTCGTGATTCTCATGACGTGTCCACTCGTCACTTCTAACTCAGGCTGTAGGGGGTACAGGAGTTAGTGTCGTCATGTACAGGTAAAGGTTTAACAGTTAGAATGAATGTGTGAATGTGTGAAACTGTGTGTCAGGCAGGGCCGCTCCAGTCGTGATTCTCATAACGTGTCCACTCGTCACCTCGCATTCAGGCTGCAGGGGGGTACAGGAGGGGGGGTACAGGAGGGGGGTTAGTGTCAGCATGTACATGTGAAAGGTTCAACAGACTCTTATCTCCATGTGATAGACCACACGAAGATTAAGTAGCAGCACGAGGTCAGGTATGTTGCATACAATGTGGGAAATACTGGAACTACACACCAGCAGTCTTAAGGATTGTAATGAAACTGCAGGTAGGACAGTGTGTTGCATTCAATTTGGTGGTTCATTTAAAAATCATGTGCGCGAACACACACACACACACGCATGCACACACACACATGCATGCACACACGCACGTACACATGCACACACACACACGCATGCACACACACACGCACACATGCATGCATATACGCACACGCATGCACACACACACGCGCGTGCACACACACACACACACACGCATGCACATACGCACACGCATGCACACACACACGCGCGTGCACACACACGCGCGTGCACACACACACACACACGCATGCACGCACACACACGCACGCGTGCACACACACGCACGCATGCACACACGCACACTTTCTATAACAATAGTGTAACGCTTACCAGAGCACCAGCTGTTGTCTCGCCGATGACTACCCTGTCTCCGTGACCATCCGCAGCTGCAACACAAGATGTACAACCATTTTTTTAAAAATCTAATTTTAGACTTGCTAGCACCAAGTGCAAGACTTTTTTGAAGCAAGAATTTTACGGCTGGATGCCCTTCCTAACACCAACCCAAACCCTAGTAGGGCCCAGGGTCCCTCTAATTGAGGGGGAAATACGTGTAAAGTGCCTTTCCCAAGGGCACAATGTCTGACCACTGTAGAGTAATGATTACTGGCATCAAGAAAAAATACACAAGTCTTCTGCCACAGCAGCAATGTTACAGACACAGACAGTACTTGTCTGACATGAGTGGGAACCAATCTTCCAAATTGCAGCATTACAACTGTACCTAAAGTAATGTCAAACAAAAATAGTATGAATACTGTCGTTACAACTGTATCAGTCTAACCTGACGTCACACAAAGATAGCACAAGTACTGCAGTTACAACGTATATAGTAGAGGGGATTCATTCCTCAAGCTACCGACATCTTGCACAAGTACTGCAGTTACAACGGTATAATACATGTACGTGTATGTATCAGTCTCATCAAAGATAGCAGATGTACCCACCCCTGACAGCATACCCGTCCTTGGTGGAGGCAGGAAAAGGTGGGAGCGGGTCCTGAGCGTACACGTCCTGGGCTAACACCCGACTCAGCACATCTGCAGGCACAGGGAAGAAACTTTCAATGGTAAAACAGTCACATGTCCTAGGCTACACCCAACAAAGCACATCTGCATTGTACAGTCACAGGAAAGAAACTTTCCAAACATCTCCTAGCCTGGGTGCCAGACTGTTTCCAGGGCCTACACTGGCCAGCTCCTCAGCTCCAGGGCCAACATGCTAGCCTGGGTGCCAGACTGTTTCCAGGGCCCACACAGGCCAGCTCCTCAGCTCCAGGGCCAACATGTCCTCAGGTAAAGTTTACCACAGACACCCCACTGGGCCTCACATGCTAACTCAGGGCAATGACATATGTTCCCTACCCAGATGTGTACAACATAGGGATACATGTATTCGCATTGCCTAGAGTGCTGAGGGTCTGGCATCCAAACACAGCTGGAGGTCAACTTATGTGAGTGCATTGTCTCAAATTGAAAATGAGGAACATTGTTCCTGACTGGATACTACTACTACTACTGCTACTACTACTACTACAGAACTGACCTCTGTAGCTGACGATCTCCGTGCCCAGTGTGTACGCCTCGTCCAGCACGATGTTGATGGCCTTCTCCATGGGAATGATGGCGAACGGAGAGGACCTCGGTCTCCTGGCTACCTTCGTTATGTCTATCCTACCTGCAATGGCACATGTAACATATGGTCTAGTGGTTAGGATTTGGCGCTCTCACTGCCAACACCCAGGTTGGAATCCCGGTGTGGGAACCAGTGAAACAAACAGGAGCGAGTAGAAACAGGAAAACCCCCGACTCCCGGGACGCCGGGGATCGAACCCGCACAGCCAGCTCACGACACCGGCGCGCTAACAACTATGCCAAAAAGTCTGGACCCGTTGGAATGGTTCAGCGCTTGAACCCCACTGTTACACACATACTATGCCTGAATGGTTTAGGATTAGGCATGGTTCTGGATGCTATATAGTACACAATCCAGAACTGTGCCTATCTAGTTGTATGTCTGAATGGGATAGGATCAAGCATGGTTCTCACAACTTCTGGATAGTCTTATTGTATCCGGAACCGTGCTTATCTATATGTAGTTCTATGCCTAAATCAGTTAGGGTTGGGATCAGGCATGGTTCTGGATAGTCTCTGCATATCTAAAGACATAGATTTTCTCCAGGCACATGGGTTTGAATACACATGGACTATCAGGAACTGTGTATGAAAAGGTTCTGGATAAAGCATGATTCTGGATACATTAGGGGTGGAACACAGACAAGTCAACAAGGTTTTCTTAAACTATGCTAAATTTTGGTTATTTTTTTTCTTAAAACCAATAATTTCCTGTACTTACTTGATTGCAATGGTAAAATACTAGTATCTGAGCCAGAATCGCACTATCACTACTACCCACAGACGCAGTCACATTAACAACACTCCCGAATTTCAAAATGGGATTGGCCGGTCATATGGGTCTTCCCATACATGAGTAATGTACATAACATGCTAAGACGGCCATCACTTTTTTTTTCCCTTATTTTTTTTAACGCATTGTACAGATAGTACTTAGCCGCGCACCAAGATCTCCCCTGGACATTATACCCGAGAGGGTTCTTGATCCAGTACTCATAAGATTATTGTTTGTTTGTTTGTTTATTTAGGAATCTCCCATTAGTGATAATATGTACTTCCTGGAGTCCTGTACACATAAAAATACAACTATTATTTACATTTACATTCAACTGCTATCATTGACATTATGCTACAGGAAAACTTATCTTACCAACATAGTAAATTTTAAGCATCAATTATTACATCAATTATTACAGCACTATACAGCCATCACTATACATGTACAGCCATCAATCAATAATATTACACTATACAATTAGCCAAAAAAATCATTAAAGCGAATGGGTACCCATGGTAGCTACTCACTTTGCTTGTGGCTTTCCTTGCTGCTACTGCTTCCATGGCTCCCAGTACTCTGCAGAGAACAAGGGTGGGAATCAAAGTCTGCAGCTCAACCTTTCCCAACTGGAGGATGAGCTACAGAGTACATGCCCTGACGGTTAACAACACAGTTTGCTTGCTGCTTTGATACCACTTAGACTTAGGCCTGTACAAGATGAAATGTTTATGAAAAGAGATGACGACAACAGTCCAGAAAGGGTTGGAGATCTTATTTATTCATGTCTGCACTGCGATGTGATTGTGAATGTACTACACAATTGGTACAAGTGCCGGGGGAAAGGCAGGCTTGTCCATTGTGCGAAATAAGTTATATACAACAGTTATAATGGTGATCACAATGTACACATGGGTGGATGGATGGAGTGATGTGAGCTTCAATCAGACTGGCCCTATGGTGTACACATCAGCAGTTTATTGTCAAATGCATGACAAGGTTTTCTGCTTTGAAAACAAATGTCTGGTGGTTATGTAGTACATTATGTTACATGTAGAAACAGATACCACTGTCACTCATCACAAAAGAAATAGTAAACTGCTGTTTGGCTGGCTCCAAAATATGAAGCCAGCTGGTCAATTCTGATATTATTCAAAATGCAACTTCCAACAGTGCTTTTGTTAGTGCCTTATTTTGAACAGACCTTATTTTAAGCAGAAATGGCTCTGAGTCAAACAAAGTACCTGGGCTTGTATTTCAACATTGACCAAGCCATAAAAATCAATGAATCCCCTCCAATTTCCAAACCAACATGTTAATCTTCTCATAGATAAGTCCATACCTTCATTTACTAGCCTTCAGGTTAACCCTCCAAGTGTAAAGTAAATTTACGTAGTAAAGTTAGCCTTGCAAGGCATACATCGCATGTACTGGTAGGGCCGATCTAATTGACCATGAGATTTGAGTATTAAACAGGCCTTGGGCTGCTTCGATTGTCCTGTGATTTTTTTCTTTTCTAAGAAAGACTTCAATTCATTTATTTTCAATGCTTTCTTGTTGAGCTGAATTTAATGCTATTTTGCACAGAGTTTGCTGGTTTGTGTTGAGACTTTGGCATGCGGATATGCTATTTTGTAAACAAGAGTACACACCAAGCTCGCTCTCTGGTGCTCTCTCACCCCCCTCCTAATCTGCAACCTTTTCTGCAAAACAGATAATTTTTAACTAACATTTTCCAACTTGATGAAATGCAGAATGAGAACACATCCTTTTATACCATTCAGTCATTCACTAGACTTGGAAAGTACCTTCCAACTGAAATGGAATGAAGCTTAGGACACTTAGTTTATTCTTCAAAATATTATCCTCCAATTTTGAGCTTTTTTTATCTTTCCAAGTTGGTTGCCTAAACAATGCCATAGTATGATACTGACCTGTCTAAACACTATGCTTAGTGTAACATACTGTCAATATTCTTCACTAATACTAAATACTAATACTAAATTGCCATCTTTACGTTGCTATGAAAAAACAAACAAAACTATTAACTGTCCATATTGCATTTCTGGATGTAAGTACTGACCAGACCACAGCTGCTGTATGTGTGCATTGTGATGTTTGACATCTGTATGTTCATTGCAGCTACGGTTCATTACAACTTGGTAACTTTTCAAATGTATGGTCAGATGTAATGACATAAGACTACAATGTAGATCCTGTACTATGTATATGTCTATCTGTATATTAGAAGGCAAAAGACAACTACAAAGACACTGGTAGCACAAATTGCTATTACATGTATTTACAGCAAAAAATGATAAAAGATCAACAATCATGATTCAGTGGCATTAGTCCAATATCATTAATTAAAAGTTACACAATTGCAATATACAGTTCTCCTGCTGGTTTCTACCAATATGTGCTAATGAGTACTATACAAAAGAACAAGTCTAGAATCACAGAACACTGTTCTGGCTGGCTTTCCAATATCATTATACAAGTTTTTTTCTGGCAAGTGCTGCTATTCCAGCATGTATAAATTTAACTCAAGTAGTTTAATGTACTCTTCTTCCTATGTGCTCAGTGAGCACTTTTACAACAGGGCGCATTATCCTATCATAACAACTATTAAAATTTTGACACATTAAAAAAGATATGAAATTCATGAGTCAATAGTTACCCTCTGAAGTCTACATTAAAGGGGATAACTTTGTACCAAATTCTATGAAGGAACATGATCTGAGTTCTTACTGGAGTTGATTACTGTACATATTACCTACAGTTTCTGCTATGGACAAATACAAAGTAGTTGAATTAAGCAGCACCTTCTACTGACTATGCTGATTTTATCACTAGAGATGAGCTGGAATTACTACCACTACATTCACAACATCTCACTGGCAATGTTAGCTTCAACAATGCATTCAAAATGAACAAGTTTCTTCTTTTTTTCCAATAAAAACATTGAATACCAGATTACAATATTTAACAGTCCAATGGATTTAATTCAAGACTACACTTGTACTATTATTATGCTCATTTATTCTGTACATATAATTAGCATCTACCATTGCAGCACAATTTAATTATTCATAGTTTTTGCTACATTTACCCTGATATTAAAAGCATCACAATGAGCTACATGTACAGCTACATAGAGTCCAGAGTTGTCAGAAAAAGATAAATTCTGAAGACCAGTCCTTAAAAAACTTTTTTTACATTTGAGTTCAGCACTGCCAACAAATCTATAATGCACAATGTTGACAACATATGAAACAGAACTTCTCCATACGTTCCCTATATGTATAAATAATGTCATATCTGAACCTTACAACAATGTAAGTGTAAGTGTAATACTTGGGTCTAACAACAAAGCTAATCCACAAACAAATACATGTCAGCATTTGTCTGTATGTATCTAAAATAAGGTCTGCTCTGTCAAGACTTAATACAAACACGAGCAATGCACCAGGAGCCAGTCACAACTACAGCAGGCACCATTGGTGATACCTTTGAATGAAGAAATAAATTTCATATTTTGTTGGTAAAAGCAACAAAAGGATGGGTGCAGACCCACTTTTCACCATGTGTAAGCTAATTATACCAGTCTTGCCGCTAACAATTCGTAATCATCATTAAAAATTATCATCAAAGAATGCTGGAGCAAAAGTGGTGATGCTTGAGATATGAGCAGGGTAATATGCAGGAATACTGGCAATTTTGTCCTATTCATGAATGAAAATTATTGTACATTTCATTAAGTTTTGTGATTTGCCACCAATTTTAATTAGAGCAGAAAATGGTCATTGAATTTAAATTAAAATCAATAGATTTACATATATCGACTGCTAAAACTAGATAATAGTATATAAAAATAATTGGACAAGTCTACTCTAAGACATTGATATCAAAATCACAATTTTCTTAAAATATTCAATAAAATCACTTTTCAGTGGTTGTTTTGTACCCAAATGATATGAGAAGTTGGAATTATGTTATCAACAGCTTTTTTTCATGATTAAAAACTTTCAAAGTTAGTCTTCATAATTGTTTCAACATTTACAGCAGTGAGATACCCAGGACAAGTAATAATTTTACTGAAATATATTCTACATAAAAAAGCCAGGAAGCTGGCAACATGCACAGCTCTTTTTCTCTTACAAATGCTAAAATTTTTCTTGAATACCGAAGTTTCATTTTGATTTCTGAGGAATGTTATCAATTCAGCAGCTTTAGATTTTCTAATTTTTTTACTGGCAATCTCTGTTTTGTGACTTCAAAAGCTGGTTTCAATCAATGACTGTAATTTCTCATTAGTTAACTTAAAATTATTGTAGAAACCAAACTTGGTAGCTGCAAGACAGTATTAAATTGGCAAGACAGTATCAAATTGGCAGGGCAGTACTTACTTGTCACCCAACATTTGCCTGACGTTAAAAGAAAGATAGCACAAAAAAGAAAGCCTAAAAACACATAAAAAAATAAGCCTAAGCCTAAATGTCTGCTAGTAGAGTAAAAAAAAATGGCACATTTCAAAATCTTTTACAAAATTTCATAAAATCAGCAAAAAATGGCTGATCACTTCAGAGTCCATACAGAGTCCATCCAATCCAAATCTTGTCTAAAAATGTAACAGAAAATGAAGAATTAAAAAATGTCTCCCTGACCAAATGTCATGTCCCTCAGTTTTCAATAGCCAAGGAAAGGTTTAGTGTTGCTCCCAATATATGTGATGATCATATATACAAAATTTTAATTCACTGGCATTTGATGAATTTCTTATATTTATGATAATGAGAAGCCATGATTCTTCTTTCTCTTAAGTTTACTTGCAAATAGAAAGTTGGATTTATATTATTACCATTGACCTGACCAGTATATACATGGAGAAGCAGAAGTCCTTAACTGTAAGTTGGTTTTTGTGTGCCAAGTATAGCACGTCAGCAGAATGTACTGTGCCTGTGCAAATTTTTTGCAGTTTTCGTTGGATGTTTGGTCAACGTTGCATCAAAATTTCGCCTGTTGCAGAGGATATCTTTTCCGACACAACATTTGGAAACTACAGACGGGATGTTGACCTTATATACGCAAATACAACCTTATATGAGACGTTCTGCCTAAGTGCTGTGCACAATACATTACGGGTTTCGCGCAGGTGCAGTACGTTCTGCCGACGTGCCGCAAAACTACCCCGTAACCGTGTCCTGGTCCTCGTACGTAGCCAGTATCAGAGACCCGATGACGCTGAAACCGTTGCTCCCCGAGTTTTCCCCGCCCCTGTTCATCCCCCCGTCCTGTATCTGTGCCTCCATCTCGTGTTCATCGTCCGAGCCTTCCGCGTGAATCATCTGCAGACCTCCGGATACCTCCGGCTTGGGTGAGACACCTTCAGGCATAGAGGCCAGGGTTAGTTTAGAAGTCAGCCCGTACCCCTCCTCTGCATCACCGCCCCCCTCCCCCTGGGACGTGAGCAACGTCTTCCTGTCCATCTGTTGTTCCTGGGTTAGCGCGCTCTCCTCGTTTGCCCCCTCCTGGCTGGAGAGAAGCTCGAACATATCGTCGCTGGGGTGCTGCTGCGAGCGCCTGTTTCTGGGGGCCGAGTACTGTCGGCGGTGCTTCTTACGCGTCTTCGGGACTTCATCTTCCGCCTCCTTCATCACCTCCTCCTCCTCCTCATCCTCCTCGTCTTCTTCCTCCTCGTCTCCGTGGTGATCGGCTTTCGCCTGCTTCTTGGTTCTCTTGCCGCCGACCTGGGCGCGTGCGTCGTAGCTGCTCTCGCGCCGGCGCTTCTTCATGCTCGAGACGAAGTAGCAGATCTTCTTCTTGGACGGCGTTTTGCCGCGGTCGACCTCCGGGTGGTGCTGGATGACCTCGTAGATGTCCGACGTTGACTTCTCCTTGTTCAGGCTGCGGAAACAAAAGACAAAACTAGAGAGGTTAACATTTGCAAAGTAGCTACATCTTCACATGGTCTAGCCTAACAAACTACCGCTCTTTTTATTCATAGATATGGTGACCAGTCCGTCAGGCTGTGGAAACAAAAGGAAATTTTTAAAAAATTTTGTTTCCTTTAGCCAGGGTAGCCCGTTCAGTGATAAAACACTGCTTTGTAGTGGGACCTGGACACAGGATGCAGTCATTGAAAACATACAAATAATACAAGTTAGAAACAAAACAATACTTCTCTTTGTTCAGGCTGTAGAAAAAAATCAGAAGGTAACTAGACGGGTTTCAGGCTGTGGAAACAAAAGACAAACAATGACGTTGATGTCAGGTTAGATATTTAAACTCTACTACTTGATAAATTATGTTGATAATTTCCAGACGTTTCAAGCTACATCCACCATTCTTCTTCAGCGTCACTAATGAACTAACAGAACTCGTTAACACATACATATGAGCAACTGGAAAAAATGGTTGAACATGGTAAAGACTCATATAGTCATTGATATGTAAAGGACATAAGATAGTTACTTAAGTAATGTTCATTTTCACTAGCCTAGCCTAACAAACTACTGCTCTGCTTATTCCTACTTAAACACATTCATATTCATATTTATGAGGGCCAGCCCCTCCAACAATGTCCGGCCACTTGCTACATATTGTAACCCAACACCACAGGGTGTCTACTACAGTACCATTTACCATGGTGACAGACATCTGGTCCATCCTATTTGTTTGCACTGATATACCTGTACCACCAAGAACACAAATATCCACACAGATCCCTACCTGTAGTCCACAGTCAGATCCCATAGATATGCTGACCAGCCCCTCCTACTCTGTCCTGCCACTTGCTACATAATGAACCCACCTATAGTCCAAGATGGGGTCCCATATATATGGTGACCAGCCCCTCCAACTCTGTCCTGCCACTTGCTACATAATGTAACCCATTATGAAAAAGTCAACACAGATATTGTGACCAGCCCCTCCACTTACTACATAATGAACCCACCTGTAGTCCACGATGAGGTCCCGTGTGTCCTCGTCGACCTTGAGTTTCTCCTTGGGGGGCGGGACCCAGGGGAAGGTGCAGTCTGGGGGCAGGTGGCTGCCTGTCACGCGCACGCGCCAGCGCTCAAGGTCGCTCAGGAACAGCTTTAGCGTGATCATCAGCGAGCAGTTGTGCCGGTCCTGCTTGTGGGCCATGCCCTTACAACCTGCCAACCAGGAGAACAGCAATGTAATCATCTGTGTTTGGGACCACATTTGTACTATTTTCTATATCGATTCTTTATCATCTTGGTACTTCACCTTCAGAGGTGAGCCTTATTTCTTGTGTTCGAATCAACTCTAATCCCTCCTCATAACTTTCGGAGATATTTCATCAGTAACAGGAACTTTGAGTAATGACAAAGCATTTTCTTACTACTCCATGACGGATGTGATATTGCATTACAACACACTTAAGCTAGCACTCTGAAGAACGAAAGGTAGCCAAAACATCAAGACTTCGTGCAATAACAGGCAGAGCGACGGCAAAAGTGATTCTTAATGCAGAGAAACCCCTTACCTTCATTGCACTTGCCGTAGCCTCCGCACTTGCGCAGACAGTTGCCATGTCCTGGGCACCACAGATACCACGCCACCACATACTCGTCCCGCGCCTTGCCCTCCTTCACCAGCTGGATCCGCTTGCTGCCTTCCTCCGTCGGCACGAAGAAGTCGTCGTAGCGGCAGCGCTCGTGGATGACCTTCCCGCGCTGCCAGTTGCCCTTGTCCACGGCACTGTTCTGCCGCTGCATGCCGACCAGGTTCCGCTTCACGTCCCGTTTTCCCCGGTTCAGGCTGATCTCCTTCAGCCCGTCGCGCGCCATCAGGAACGTCTTCAGCGGCTGCCCGACACCGATGTACTCGTACTCGTCTCCAGCTTTCTTACTTTTCCTCCGCTTCGACGCCGACGACTTTGCCGCCTGGGAACGGTGCCCCTGCTTCGAGGGGGAGAAATTCAGGGAGTACTTTCGTGGGATGGGCTTCCGCTGCGGGGTAGAGGCCTGCGTCTTTTCTAAGCTGCCCCTGTTCTCTCCCTTCTTGTTCGACTCTTCATCCGAGTCGTTGAAGTCGTAAATGTCTATGTTTTTTTCCTCGTCCTTGATGATGTCGGCCTGCTCCTGGTTCCTGCTCCCGAAGGGAAGAGTTCTGAGCGCAACTTCTCGGTCGCTGTTTGACACGTCGCCCCCCTCATGTGCTGGCTCCTCCCCTCTCCCCTCCGCGCTCTCCTCCACCTCGGGAGCAAAGTGCACGTGGCGAGGAGTCTCTGTCTCCTCAGTGCCGTGCGCGGGTGTAGAATCGTGCCCCTGTGCGGGTGTAGGATGGACGTGCGCAGATGTAGGATGTAGATGTGCACCGGTTGGATGCGCGTCCGCCGTGCTGACCTCCTTCCCGCCGTGGAGAGAGCTCAGCTCACACTCGATCCGCTGAAGCTCCTGGAACGCCAGCGTCTCGTCCGCCCGGGTCTCCTCCCGCAGTTGCTGGCTCGCCTCGGCCGGATCCGCGGCGTCTGCGGGGCAGCGATCGTTCCCCGTCCTCTCCCCCGCAACAGTCAGGTCAACAACCGGGTCCTCGTAGTACACATCAGGTGTTCTGGCAGACACCTGGGTGTTGGCAGGTGTTCTGGCAGACACCTGGGTGTTGGTACGTGCTCGTGTGCACACGTGGTCATCGGCAGGTGTTCTGGCAGACACCTGGGTGTTGGCAGGTGTTCTGGAGCGCACCTGGTCGTCAGCAGGTCTTCTGGAACACACCTGGGCATTGGCAGGTGCTCGGAAACACACCTGTGCAGCAGCAGGTGTTCTCGAGCACACCTGGCTAAGCTCCGTCACCAGCGCCTGTTGGCAGGTGGGCAGACGTCAAAAAACACTTCATCAACCACAGGTGAGAACGTACTGTCACCTCCGGCTGGCCGTGTGCCCGCAGCAAGCCTCCCGAGCGAGCGAAGCGAGCGGCAGGGTCAAACCTGCGCGTTTAGAGTCTGGCCTACCTACAACCCCCGTCTGGGCACGGGGAGGGGCATTCATAATGGTTCCTGTATGCAATGTGCAGTGTGGGGAGGGCGACAGACTGGAGTCAACTCAGAACAACGGGAAAAAACGTTTCTATGTAGATATAGAAAGTTTCATCAAAGTTGTGGAACTTGGTAGTACTGTAAGTTAGTACGACTGTCTATCTAATATCCATGTCGGGAGACATACTCTCCTAATCAGTCATGGACTATAATTATGAAACCACAAGACTGCCATTGCATACAACATTATGAATGCCCCATTTCCACAGCGAGAAATTGTCTATGACTATAGAGAACTTCTCAGGTTATGCTTGTTTGTTTGTTTGTTTGTTTGTTTGTTTGTTTGTCTTGCCAAAAACACAGGAGGCTTGTTGAGCGCAGCATCGGCAGACAGAAGTGACAGGACATCCTAACTACAAATTAACAACTATAATTACTGTACTCGTTAGCTGTAAGCACAATGTTTACTGCTATCCTCTACAGGCCCACTCTACCTCACTACATGGTCATGTTGCTGACAACAACTCTGGTTCACAACTATACAAGTCAGCTATGAACAGTATTACAGGCCTAACAAAGAGTTTTGACTGCACTCTTATGGAAATGGGACATTGCTGAATGTTGTATACACGGCCAAGACACATGTACAATACAATAGATAGAGAGCAATTGCAAGAAGGCAGCTTAAATTTCTGACTATGCTGAGGTGCAGTCATCTGAAGAGAATAACTAGCAGCATATGCCAGCTATTCTCAAATCTGATTGCTGGTGAAATCACTTAACAAATGTTTTCACATCTAACTTCGGTGAACATGCCAACATAGGAAATAGAGTGGGCAGGTAACTACATGTCTCATCGATACAATATTATGCATTACCTTCCCATATACAACATAGCATGTTGTATGGGGTTCACAGGTTTTGTTTAGGTAAAGTATGGAAACAGCAGAATCTACAGTGATGTTGCATAGCCCTCCCGACATGGACATACCAGACCTAGGCTAAATACACGTGTTCCACATACCTTTCCATTGCCAGCAAAAACAGGAGTATTCCTGTGTAATATTTGTAATCTTTGATGCGGTAGTTTTTTTGGGGGGACTGAACAAAATGTAAAACTGCAGGAGTAAACAAAAGAGCGGTACCGAGTGTGTGCTGTGTGCAGGGGTGTAGACATGTGTATATACTTTCGCTGAGCACCTTCTGTTTTTGTAATACGACAATACATGTGGTACTTAGGACAACGGCAAGTCGCTAAACCGAGACCTAGACATAGGATGTAGGGGCTTTCTTTTACACAACCAGCATTGTCTCTTATCTTGTCTACATTTCAGTGTCTATCAGACACCTTCCTCAGAGCTTCTGACTGGAGCTCTGCTTCTCGCAGCTACATGTAGCCGATGTAGGTGGCACTTTTGCGGCAAGAACACAACGGGACGAGGGGGAGTATAAACTCAGCCACGTTTGGAATCGTGTTCTCCCTGCAAAAGCGCCACCTACATTTAGCTGCGAGAAGCAGAACTCCAGTCAGTAGCTCTAAGGAAGGTGTCTGAGAGACACCAAAACGTAAGCAAGGTAAGAGACAATATTGGTTGTGTAAAAAAGAAGACCCCTATATCCTAAACTCTACCAACCTGAAACTACTGTATTTTTGGAAGTAAGACCTACACACTTGTGTGTACTGTTCCAGTAGGATGAACAGGACTTACATGCATAGATGTGGCACTGACTGTGGCTGGGGAGTCCGTGCTGCCGGCCGGGGTTCTGCTGTTCTCCGCGCCGGCAGACATGCCGTCCCCTGTGTTCATGGCATTGTGGGTGACCTGGATGTTCTGTCTGTGGTCCGCCAGTAGGTCCAAGGCATGAGGTAACGCTGGTAGAACAAAGTGGAAGCACTCCTGCACAGGGCAGAAAAACAGTCATGTTAGTAAAGCCACTCCTGCACTGGGAAACAGTTTTGCTCAGTATTATTCCTAATCCTTTTTTCCTAGAACTATTGCAGAGTGGAACTCGCTGTCACCAAGTACAGTAGGGGCACACAAAACAAAACTAACTAGAAAGGAAACTTTGCAAAGCAAATGCATAATGTTTACCTGAACATGGTCCAGCTTAACAAATACTGCTCTTGGCTATTTATTCTTACTCAAACATAGCTCAAGCAAGCGTATTTGCCGACACGTTTGGGTATTTCCAACATTGATTACACAGTATAAGTAGTTGCAAAATTGTATGCTCACTCCAAGAAGTCCTTAAAGGGATACAAAGGAATAATTGCTATCATAACATTATACAGTATAAGTAGCTACAAGAGTATGTTCACCCAATATTCTAAGACTAGCTCACCTGTGAGCCCTTTTTACTGCCTGGCAGGTTGATAATGAGTGTGTTTTTCCTGATTCCACACACGGGCCTGCAGAGGAAAACAATAACAACTTTAGATTCAAAACATATTTCAGCAGGGCACATGCTACTTTTTAATATGGTACATTAGACATGCATGTAGATACACAGATATTACACTGTGTTACTACGTCTTGTGTTGGCAGGCATTCTGAAGAGTATGGTGAGTCTACTAATGCATTCAGTCCTTTCATTTAGTCCTTTTTTATTACTTATTACGCTAGGCTTATGAGAACAGAAATTAGCACTTCACAAAGAAAAAAAATGCCAGTGGTGTGACGTTTAGTGAAATTAGCATTTCAAAAAGAAAAAAAATTGCATTCGGATTTTCTACACAACCCCACCATTTACATTAAGCCTGTTTCTAACAGTTTGACAACCTGTGCGTGCTGTAATCTATCTGCCCATCTCACCTAGACAGCATTGCCAGTGGTGTAACGTTAGTGCATTCAGTCCTTTGTAATGTAGTTTGACAATGTCTCTATGCTGTAATGTATGTGCTCATCTCACCTGGACAGCATTGCCAGTGGTGTGACGTTAGTGCATTCAGTCCTTTGTAATGTAGTTTGACAATGTCTCTATGCTGTAATGTATGTGCCATCTCACCTGGACAGCATTGCCAGTGGTGTGACGTTTAGTGATCCCATCAGCATCGCAACTGCCATGCCCGGAGCCTCCTTCTCGATCACATCCTTGGTGGCCTGAGGAAACAGCAGAAAAAATAATTTGTCAGCATATCAGCCCGATTATTCACCAGTTCAACAACAACAACAGGATATCAGCTCCATTATTCACCAGTTCAACAACAACAACATCAGGATATCAGCTCCATTATTCACCAGTTCAACAACAACAACATCAGGATATCAGCCCCATTATTCACCAGTTCAACAACAACAACATCAGGATATCAGCCCCGTTATTCACCAGTTCAACAACATCAGGATATCAGCCCCATTATTCACCAGTTCAACAACAACAACATCAGGATATCGGCCCCATTATTCACCAGTTCAACAACAACAACATCAGGATATCAGCTCCATTATTCACCAGTTCAACAACAACAACATCAGGATATCGGCTCCATTATTCACCAGTTAAACAACAACATCAGGATATCAGCCCCATTATTCACCAGTTCAACAACAACATCAGGATATCAGCTCCATTATTCACCAGTTCAACAACAACAACATCAGGATATCAGCCCCATTATTCACCAGTTCAACAACAACATCAGGATATCAGCCCCATTATTCACCAGTTCAACAACAACAACATCAGGATATCGGCCCCATTATTCACCAGTTCAACAACAACAACATCAGGATATCAGCCCCATTATTTTTTATTGTTTTATTGTTTTATTGTTTTTATTGTTTTATTTATTGCACATACAAAGTAAAAGCAAAATTTGCAAAACATAAGTATAACAGAACAAATAAACATGCAGGGGTAGAGGAAAAGCCACAGGCTTGTATGACAACTCCCCCCATGTGAACTAACATTATATTCTTACATCAATGAAACAAAATAATGAATCAATTAAAGAAATAAGCAAAAACAGTCATATAAAACAAAATGATCTAGGTTAACATAAGTAAACAAACAATGCATGAACCAAGCAAACAATGCATGAACCAAACAAAACCAATGTGTTTGGCTACAAACAAATGAAAATATAGCAAATTAGTAAATCAATCAGTAAGAACATGAAACAATGTAATAATATATAAGAACGTAGTATGTGAAAAGATGATCTAGGAAAGTGCGGAGTCATTAATGAAATCAGCTTTGACGTGGGATTTGAAAATATTTAAAGATGGACATAGCTTTAAAGTTTTGTTTAGGTTATTCCAGACTGTAGGTCCCCTGTACATGAATGAGAATTGCCGCTGATTAGTTTTTGCAGTAATAGGTCTTATATAATTGCTTTGTCTTGTGTTGTAGCTATGGATATCTGAGTTCAATCTGAAGGTGTTGTAATAGGTTTCAGGAAGACAGGGACATTTTCTTATTATTTTAAACATTAGCAAGCAGGTTTGAAGTCGGTTTATATCATAAATAGTCAGTATTTGTAACTTTTTAAATAAGGGGGCACTAGGGGTAGTGAAGGAAGCTCTTAATGTCATTCTAATGTACCGTTTTTGAAGGAGAAAGAGAGGTTTGAGTGATGTGGAGTACGTAGATGCCCATACAATGTTGCAGTAGGTCAAATAGGGATAAACAAGACTGTAATATAGGGTAATAAACATTTTATGGCATAAGAAATTGCTTATTCTCCGTATTATCCCAATATTCTTATAAATCTTATTACATACGTGATCAATATGATTCTTCCAAGTTAATTTGCTATCAATCAGGACACCTAAGAAGCGAGTATGGGTCACTTGGGTAATACGGATGTTGTTCATTAATATCTTAACATTTTCCTTCGGGTACTTCTTATTCTTAGCTGTAAAAATGATAAAATTAGTTTTTTTGACATTTAAAGATAATTTGTTTGTTTTGAACCACATGTTTACTTTATCTAGTTCTTCGTTTACGGTGGTTATTAGAGTATTAAGATTCTTATGAGATATAAATAAGTTAGTGTCATCAGCAAAGAGAAGGCTAAATAATTTTTGTGAAACAAGTGGCAAATCATTTATGTAAATAAGAAAAAGCAAGGGTCCCAGAATAGATCCTTGAGGAACGCCACATAGAAGTGGATTGGGACGGGATTTGTAAATGCCATTGTTAACATATTGTTTTCTATTCGAAAGGTAATCTTTGAGCCAGCTATGAGTTGTGCTTTGAAAGCCATACAAGTGTAATTATTCACCAGTTCAACAACAACATCAGGATATTAGCTCCATTATTCACCAGTTCAACAACAACATCAGGATATCAGCTCCATTATTCACCAGTTCAACAACAACAACATCAGGATATCAGCCCCATTATTCACCAGTTCAACAACAACATCAGGATATCAGCTCCATTATTCACCAGTTCAACAACAACAACATCAGGACATCAGCCCCATTATTCACCAGTTCATCAACATGTCATGGAAATAGCCTATCTAGAGAGCACGTCGGCAGAATGCACAGCGCGCCTCCGCGAATCCCGTAATGTATTGTGCATTGCACTTTGGCAGAAGGTCTCAAATAAGGCCATACTCGTGGTTTTGCGCAGGGTTTTGCGCAGGTGCAATACATCATGCTAAAACCATGTCTGTGTGCCCTGTAAGATGACAAAGACATAAACATTGTGACAAACCAAGTGTCCACCACTGTCAGACGGCACCACATACCTCTGGTTTACTATAGCTAATAGGGAATGGCTGACCAGTACACATTTCTGTGCCGTGTGGTGGCAAAGGTATGAACACTGTGACGGAGTGTCCACCATTGACAAACGGCGCCACGTACCTCTGGCGTGACGTCGCGCGGGGAGAATCCTGTCCCGCCCGTGGTCAGGATCAAGTTTATCCGCAGGACATCCGACCACTCCAGAAGGGTGTCCTGGAACAACAAACACTCATGGTCATGGTCATCCACTGTTCTAGGGTTAGGGTTAGGTTAGGGTTAGGGTAAGAGTTAGACATCTGACCACTCCAGAAGGTTGTCCTGGAACAACAAATATTCATGTTCATGGTCATCCACTGGTCTAGGGTTAGGGTTAGGTTAGGGTTGGACATCTGACTACTAAAGAAGGTTGTCCAGGAACAACAAATATTCACGTTCATGGTCATCCACTGTTCTAGGGTTAGGGTTTAGGGTTAGGGTTAGGATTAGGGTTAGCTTTAGACATCCAATCACTCCAGAAGGGTGTCCTGGAACAACAAACACTCATGGTCATGGTCATCCACTGGTCTAGGGTTAGGGTTAGGTTAGGGTTTGGGTAAGAGTTAGACATCTGACCACTCCAGAAGGTTGTCCTGGAACAACAAATATTCATGTTCATAGTCATGCACTGGTCTAGGGTTAGGGTTTAGGGTTAGGGTTAGGGTTAGGATTAGGGTTAGGGCTAAGACTAGGGCCAGGGTTAGGGTTAGGGTTAGGGTTAGGGCTAAGACTAGGGCCAGGGTTAGGGTTTAGAGTTAGGGTTAGAGTCAGGGTTTAGAGTTAGGGTTAGGGTTAGGGCGAGGGTTAGGGCTAAGACTAGGGCCAGGTTTAGGGTTAGGGTTTAGAGTTAGGGTTAGGGTTAGAGTTAGGGTTAGGGTTTAGAGTTAGGGTTAGGGTTAGGGTTAGGGTTTAGAGTTAGGGATAGGGTTAGGGTTAGGGCGAGGGTTAGGGTTAGGGTTAGGGCGAGGGTTAGGGCTACAGGATGTAAGACTAGGGCCAGGGTTAGGGTTAGGGTTAGGGTTTAGAGTTAGGTTAGGATTAGAGTTAGGGTTAGGGTTTAGAGTTAGGGTTAGGGTTAGAGTTAGGGTTAGGGTTTAGAGTTAGGGTTAGGGTTAGGGCGAGGGTTAGGGCTAAGACTAGGGCCAGGGTTAGGGTTAGGGTTAGGGCGAGGGTTAGGGCTAAGACTAGGGCCAGGGTTAGGGTTAGGGTTAGACATCCGGCGACTGAAGAAGGGTCAACAACAAACACTCATGTTCATCCACTGTTCTAGGGTTAGGGTTAGACATCTGTCCACTCCAGAAGGGTGTCTTGTGACAGCAAACACTTCTGCTTATCCACATTTCTAGCGTGAGGATCCTGCCCACCTTGATCTCCTGGAAGTCGTCTGGAACACACTTCTGCACCGTCACGATCCCAGCAAGCCTGGAGGGAACACAGTCAAAATAACAGCTCAGCTCAGAAATTTTTGTGGCATGTGGCAAATATTTGTTAAGTGGCATGTTCCTTTCCTAGTCCTGACACTTACAAACAATGGTTACCTCAACAAAGGGGCAAAGTCAGTGGGAGGGTTACCAGACAAAGTCACAAATACGACCCATTGCCAGCACGTACTAAACGCTACCAAAATAGCC
>NW_017804331.1:653778-659383 GCF_001625305.1 Branchiostoma belcheri
ATAATTGTCACATAAATTATATTAAGCAATCACGTAAGCTACCTACATACCAAAATCATGACGATCCGTCAACCGGTTCTTGAGTTATCCCCTTCTGAATATTTTCAAGAATTTATCCCTGCAGTTCCAGAGCAAGCCGCTAGGGGGCCTAAACTCACGTCACTTCTTTCCCAGCACAAGAGCTACCTACCATCTAAATTTCAATACCATAGCATGTCTAGATCATGAGATATCAAAACTGGAAGTTTAGCTGCAGTACCATAATAAGCCGCTAGGGGGTCCAAAATCTAATCATTTTGAGGTCTCATCAAGACCTACCCACCTACCAAGTATCAAGACAATCCATCAAGGCCTTCTCAAGTTATCGTGTTTACAGACAGACACACACACACACAAACACACACATACACGAACGCCCCTGAAAACATAACCTTCTTGGCGAAGGTAAAGATGTTAAATGTATGTTATGTATAGAGCATATTCTTAACATCTAAGTGTCAGAAAAATAACAAAATCATTGTTGTAGTACTTTTCTTTAAAAATGAAACATAATTAGTTTTTGCTGACATTTTACTAATTTCATTTTAAATTTTCACCCAAACAACTTTTTGTGCACCTATTTCCAAAAATGAATTTCAAGCCCTGAAACACAATCCACTTTCAACTCTTCACGGTCCAGAAATCACATGCTCCAAATAGACCAATCAGAAATCAATAATGGTATACATTCCCCCCTGCTCCCCTCATATATTCCAGATGACCAAGCCCAGCTGTATACTCATCATGCACAGCCTCCGAAACTTACTTTTCCCTGGCGAAGACTCCACAGATTTTATGCCAACTCTTTGAAACATGAGACACGTATCTTTTTTTTTTAAATGCCCGTAGCTTCGGAAACCTTTCTAAGAGTAAGCTCACAGCTGCCAAAGGCCATCATTTTGTACAGTTGGTCTGACTGATGCCCCACAAATCTCCTCCCCACTACCTTATAGAACAGACTACCCACCAGCTATGGGCCGTCAGGCATAGGATTAGTAAGAAAAAAAAATGTTGTGTTTCCTGTTTCCCGACCAAGTTTACCCTAGAAAAAACTACCGACCCTAGACTTTTTTTGGGTGGTGGAAATTTAATTTTTCGAGCTGATCAACCTTTTCTATCTCCATGATCTGACACCTGAGTGATAAAACGTTGTACAACTGGTTTTCTAACATTGACATTGAAAATTAAAGTGTCCTTGTACAAATTTTACTTTGTTAAGATGTATAGTACAAATTGGACCCCTATATAGATATCACTGAAGTCTAATTAAAAACAAAAGAAAAAGAAAAGACAATCCCTACCTACCGACCAACATTTTTTCAGGACTGAAACAGGAAACACAACATTTTTTTTCCTAGGCCTCAGTTTGTCAAATTCAGGACAAGTTACAGAAGTGGCCCGAGAGCGCTGCACCTCCATTCAGCAGCTGAATATACACGGAGCGGGGAATAGTGGCCTTATTGTGTCCACTGTGCTGTATAAATGAATCTGGCAAGGACAACCGTTGGGACATTCGGCCAATGGGCCAGGATTAAGCAGTGTCCATCAAAACCTCATTTCATCCATCAACATGTTCCACGGAGCCATTGATGCAGTATGGATGCATACCGGCATTCTTTAAAATCAATAAACCCTTCTAATGTGTCCTGTATAATTGTTCTACAATCCAAGAAAAAAAAACTGTACCCGTAACTGACAGGAAAGATCAGGAACAATGAAGAAAACGGTGAAAAACAGTTCTACTTCTGTGAGATTGTCAGACATTAAACATGTGAAGTCCTGATATTCAAATATTCCACTGGACATGACTTGTAAAGAATACAATTTGACATTATCATTACATGCTTTTGTATCATACTCTAAAAGTAAACAGAAATGTAAAAAAATGAAATAGAAATGTGTAAAATGTACTCAATTACCATTCTTGAAATTTAAGAATCGAACAGTGACTGAGTGACGAACAGTTGAGATGTTTGGGTATAAAAAGATGGTTGGATGGCTAGCCTGAGGGCACTGGACATGTTGTCTTGTGGTATTTGTTTGTCCCATTTGTTATGCATGGAGAAGTTGTAGACCTGAAGCACAATTCCAGGGCTGGAAAGTAAAGGTGGTCCAATGGCCACTGACCACTAAAATGTAGGCTGGGACAACTAAAAAGACACTTTTGGACTTTTTTGGGATAATAGAAAAATAGTCAACATCAGAATGTCAGCGCTTCTTTTGTTTATCAGGCAAACGTCCCGGCTTTTGGATCTGGAAAAGTTCCCCCGAATTTCTTGTCTACTCTGCAATTTTAGTGTGCCTGGGAGTGAACATGAGCAAAATAAAGTTGACTTCAAGTTGTTGTCATACATACTTCCCAAAAAACAGGTTGGGTCAGCTCATCCTCACTTCGTGACAATTGAGATATATTTTTGGGACAGTGCTGGGACAATAGGAAGAAAAGTTCATTTCGAGGCCTGCATTGTCAGACCAGCTTAGATGGGGGAAACCAAAGTAGCAAGCACTGAGGGTGTGACCCTAAGTTCTACTTAAACCTACAATTAAAATACACACTGTGTATGTACAACATGGGCACAACTATGATGAAAACTGGGCATGTTTTTGAAAAGTTTTGAGACAAAAGTTCTAGACCAGGAGCATCACTCCTTTCATTGCCTAGTTGAAAATCTACCAGAAAACTACTTGCAAAATTCAAAATGATTCACATACAGTAGTTACAAGTTTATTCAGTACTTTCTATGTCTTTCTTGGTAACTACTGGTAAATCACACAGTACTTAAACTAACATGACAAAACTGACAAACACACAGGTAAACCAAGTAAACCTCCATATACACATGAGAGGTATCAGAGAAATTTTGTTCCTTATATCAGTAGCAACAACAAGCCTGACCAGCATGTAATTAACTTAAGTATTTCTTGACACAATGAATGAGATGTGGCAATAACTTGCCAGGATCAAAGCTTTAAGTACTTGTATCACTGGACTAAGTAAAGTATCAGACTGTAGCGAATCCTTAGATTCAGGAGGGTTCCAACACAACAGAGGGCAAAGCAGGCACCCTCAACTCAGAGTCAGATGAAGCATGATGCTTTTTCAAGTAGCTTCTAGTGTAAAGTGGCTTTACTACGCATGCAGCTTGCTTTATAGCCAAGCAAACTGGGTAATCTCTATACTTCTAATAAGTGTGTTGGGTTCTTTTATGTGAACTGGTTATCATTAGCTTTAGTCTAAGAAAGAACTACCAGTTGTCCTGATTCTTATGTAGGACTTGCGAGTCTTGGATGTCAAATATTATCAGGACATGGCTCTAATTAACCTTAATTTCTAAACAAAGATAAATGTCAGATCCTGGCCACCCTTTCCCATACATTTGGCTACAACTAATAACATATCATAAGCTGTATAGTTCTTTGTTGAAAATTGCAGTGTGGAAAACAAGTACAAGAGAATGAAGAGAAGAAGCCTTTGAACTTTTTTGTTCCGAACTTTGTGTTAGATAAATTTTGGCCACAGCAAGACCACAGATAGCTAGAGATGTAACTTATGTTTCTGTCTGTAAATATACTTGGCTCCACCATAAATCTAGATGTATACATGTATATGGATGTACAGGTTTTCAAGTGACATAAACATGGTGATACCGGACGTTCTAACATCATGATTGACTCTGGTCTGCAGGGCTTGTAGGGGCAGACTGCTGTGGTAGTAAAGTGACAGTGAAAATTATGCTCCTCCCCGAGGCTGAGGAAATCATTTCATCGTGAATCTTAGATCCGGACGCTGAGTGAACTGGCAAGAGGCGGGGCCACAAGCTTGTAAAAAGGCACAAGTATAAAACTACTAGTTTGATTGGTACATAATTGAGTTAGTCATGGAGTCCGCAGCTCACAAAACATGCAAAAACCAAAAGGAGGTCCTGCAAACGTACCCAATTTTTTTGGGCTGTCAAACAAGAAACAGCTCGATTTTTCTACGCGATATTTCCCTGCAAATCGTAACTTCATCCCGCACTCTAACGCATCAGAACTGTTTGTAAAAGTGTTGTGGTGCTCCGCGGGACAGCGTTAGGCAGGACGGCAATCATGCACCGGGTCTAGCAGAAAACTGATCATCAGCAGGAACCCTCCCCTCTCCCATCACCCGGAGTCTGGCTGCCAAGTCTGGACCGAACCCGACCGAAATGCCCTTCCCCCGGGCCGAACTACGCGCCCAGGACCGGCGAATTTAGCTCACCGGATAGCCGCAACGCACAGGTTTCCCCGTGTGAAGCCACCCGCGGTAGAACAGCGGCGCTTACCTGTTAGGATGCCGACAGTGACCCTGATCTCGGCCTCCCCCTCCTCCAGAGCCGCCATTTTGGCTCCTTCCGTGCAGCCTTCGCCAAATCTCGTGCCAAATCAATGAAACTGATAGATCTCGCGCGCTCTCGCGAGAACTCGCCGGACCATTTCCCAGGCCCGCGAAAAAACGACAACGGATCGCCAAACAACACGAAAGAAAAACCCGCACACGAAGCATACACCTGAAAAAGTGCAAGATTTCTGTCTAAGAAAAATGTAGTTTTCGTCAGATGTATACAATTTTGATCAGGCGTGTTTCCTTTCTGAAATTTCAAGTTTTTTTGCGTGTCTGTGCCGCATGAGCAGTCTCCAAGGAGTTTCAGCTGCCAACAACAACACGAAGTTTGAAGGCATGGCGTGACAAGTGCAATTCTCGGCCTCTAGAGGAGTTTGGCAGGTCCATACATTCTTCTCCTTATTCTTATAGCCTCTCTCGACACTCAGAGACACCAAAGCGCACACAAGTGTGGACGTTTTTAGCTCTATTCGTGTCAGGACAGTGCACCTGCAGCCCACCTGTGAATCCACCTGTTACGCTTTGCACCTGTAAGAGAAAAAGCGTTCGCACAAAGGTGCAGCTACCACTAGCACTGATACCTGTGAACTACTCGTTCCGATTTATGTCCAGGCTATGTAGATATCGATGGATTATGTTATTTTACTTTGTTTCTAAAGAAAAATGTACTTTATTTATTTATTTACTTTAAAGGGGCCTGCGGGAAACGTTTTGCTTTGTTTTGGTGTGAGGGCCGAGGAAAACAATAAGGGGAGACTTGAGCTTACAAAAATAAGTTATGAATTAAAAAAGGATAACATGGGTAGGGTACTTTCTGGTGTAGTACAAGGAACATTTAGGTTTACCTAGAACACCGAGCAGATTATTATTGGAATGAGCAGAGCACTTTGGACTAATGCCTCTGACTATTTACAGCTTAGAGGTACATATCCAATCTTTTGTCACAAACTTCTCTGTTACATAGCGGATCATAATGACCCCCAGCGGGGGTCTTCACGCTTCGTTAAAAATTGAAAAATCTCAAGATTCATTCTAAAGATCTCAATATTTTAGACGAAATCTTGAGATCTTATAAGACAATCTTGAGATTGTTCATGACAATCTCCAGATCTTTCAGAAAATCTTGAGATGAAAACAAAAGGTCTCAAGATCTTTCCAAATGTTTTCAAAGTATCTTGAGATTTTTCCAACGCATCTCGAGAT
>NW_017804331.1:659403-683827 GCF_001625305.1 Branchiostoma belcheri
ACAAGAAATACACACGTCTTTTAGCACTGAAAAGCATTCACACACAAGTAAGCATTCCTGCCCCTGGTGCTAAACACCATCCTTACACAAGTAACACACTTGTCCTTGGCACTGAACAACATCCAAACAAGTAAGCATTCCTCCCCTTGGTGCTAAACACCATACCTTACACAAGTAACACACTTGTCCTTGGCACTGAACAACATCCAAACAAGTAAGCATTCCTGTCCCTGGTGCTGAACACCATTTCACATTGGGCAAACACACATGTCCCCAGTACTTTAAAACTACTGTTTTTAATAATTTCTTGTTGACATTTACCCCTACAGCTTCCCTGCTTGTGTGCTTGCCCAGCCAACTCCTGCATCACACCTGGACACCAAGCAAGATGAGCTAGATGAGGCGGACATGTAAGATGCAAAATGAGACCAAAGAACTTTTTTTAATTGTTGTGTGATCATTACATGATTCTTGTACTAATTTCTTCTGTCTGATTTAAGACTATTTCATCATTCCTTTTTTTTCTTGAAACTCCCATAGAGCGATCCTTGGTATGGAGAAAACACTGGCAAGGTGAGTTTGAATACAACCTTTCTTCCTGTATGGTGTAAAGCTATGGTATTTCTATAATATATATCACTATATGGTGATGAAATACTTATGACTTTAGACATCAGTAAGTACAACCCTTTTTGGGGTCTAGTTTTCAGTAGAACCTTTTCTATCCAGGCATATGAGCCTGAAAAGCTATCTTTAGTTAGTGATTTCAGTGTAATATTTCTTTCTATGTACTAGTAAACGCTGATTTTTGTACAAAACTTTCTTGCTGACTATGGTTTAGAGCTGGCCTATCCACAGGTCTACTCCCTACCCAGTATAACTTCATGAAAATATACCGATTTTGTGCAAAGCAGTTGATAAAAGATGTCACAATCTCAAGGATTTTGTTTGACTTCCTTACAGCAATCGCCAGGACATTGCAAACAAGGAGGAGAAGCTCCGGATTCAGAGGAATAACAGGTAAACAAATCCTGCAACATCCATGTGCTATCTTATAATTGTGCTGTCTGTGTGCTGTTTTTGTGCTGCCTATAGGTATGAAGTTAAAAGTACCAAGATCTGAAAACTAGTTTCATAAGCTTGTAAGTTGAAAACACCGAGCAGATTATTATTGGAATGAGCAGAGCACTTTGGACTAATGCCTCTGACTATTTACAGCTTAGAGGTACATATCCAATATTTTGTCACAAACTTCTCTGTTACATAGCGGATCATAATGACCCCCAGCGGGGGTCTTCACGCTTCGTTAAAAATTGAAAAATCTCAAGATTCATTCTAAAGATCTCAATATTTTAGACGAAATCTTGAGATCTTATAAGACAATCTTGAGATTGTTCATGACAATCTCCAGATCTTTCAGAAAATCTTGAGATGAAAACAAAAGGTCTCAAGATCTTTCCAAATGTTTTCAAAGTATGTTGAGATTTTTCCAACGCATCTCGAGATGCTTTAAAAAATATCAAGATTGTTTAAAAGATCTCACGTTTTTTCAAGATTGCTTTAAAAATCTTAATATTTCTTAAAGCATCTCGAGATGCTATGGAAAAATCTCAAGATACTTTGAAAACATTTGGAAAGATCTTGAGACCTTTTCTTTTCATCTTAAGATTTTCTGAAAGATCTGGAGATTGTCATAAAAAATCTCAATATTGTCTCATAAGATCTCAAGATTTCGTCTAAAATATTGAGATTTTTCAATTTTTAACGAAGCGTGAAGACCCCCACTAGGGGTCATTATGATCCGCTATGTAACAGAGAAGTTTTTGACAAAATATTGGATATGTACCTCTAAGCTGTAAATGGTCAGAGGCATTAGTCCAAAGTGCTCTGCTCATTCCAATAATAATCTGCTCGCTGTTCTAGGTTTTTAACTTCCTTGGTTAAAAATCAACAACTGTGATAGTCTTGAAGTTTTCTTACACTCCAAAAAAAACTACTCCAAGAAAACTACTCTCCAAGCAGAGGTTGGTGGGGAAGATCATTATCTTTCTATGGTGTGGGTAGACGCCAAAAAAAGGGACATACAAAGGTAATGATCTTCCCCACCAACCTCTGCTTGGAGAGTAGTTTTCTAAGCAGCCCTTTGAATGAGTATTGAACTTCTCCAAGAAGCACATGAAATGAGTCTTGAAGTTATCTAAGTAGCCCTTTGAATGATTTCTTCTTACTCCTTTATTTTTATTCTATTCACATAGATGGGGGCCCGCATGCCCTTTTCCGTAGAGCGTAATTGGTCGTTTTATTTCGACGTAGACCGAAGACTTCAACCCAGAGCATAATTGGCGCATTTTGTGTAGACTGTATTTGCCTTTTAATCCTACGTAATACGTTGTAGCCATTTGGAATTTAACGTAAAGCGTAATCAATTCCTCAATTCGGGTCACAAAATTTAGCGTAGAGCCTTGTCCCCCTGCAGGCCCCCATAGATTTGTTAGCATTGGACAGAAAGCATGTAATAATGTGCTTAATAAGAGTAAATGATCCTTTGCTCTTGTGTAATACCAGTCTTAGAAAAAAAGGAGTGCAGACTTGATCATCGCCATGGCGATGGAGAAGCAGCACGTTCTGCGGGACACCCACAACCACTCGGTAACGGCGCTGGGTCACCACCCCACCCGCAGGGAGATTCTCGCTGGCTTCGAGGACGGAGTCATCAAGGCCTGGGAGTCCGACAGCGGCAAACTGTCACAGGTAGATTTCTTAACACTAATGATTCAAAATATCTCTGTCTGCTGTTTTTAGTTTCTACCCTCATGCTAAATGCTTCTTTTCTAGAAAACTTTTGTCTCAAAATCAGGCACACTTTTGGGGTGGCCTATCGGGGCTAAACTCATTTGAGGAGTTGATTTGGTCATCAGCATATAGTGCAATCTGGCATTCCAGAACACAACTGGGCATGTCGTTCACATATATTATAAATAGTAATGGCCCCAGGATTGCGCCCTGTGGGACTGTAAAGTTTGTGCAAAAGTCTGATGTATGACCATTAATTGAAGTACAATGGAAAGGTATGACTCAAACCACTCTGCTGCCTGGCCAACAACTCCAGAGGATGGTACCCAGGCTGTGACTGGGCCGGTGTTTCCCATGTTGAGAACCGCCTGTTTCCCACCCCCTGTAGTGTTATTTCCCATGTTGAGAAACCGCCTGTTTCCCACCCCCTGTAGTGTTATTTCCCATGTTGAGAAACCACCTGTTTCCCGCCCCTGTAGTGTTATTTCCCATGTTAAGAAACCACCTGTTTCCCGCCCCTGTAGTGTTATTTCCCATGTTGAGAAACCGCCTGTTTCCCGCCCCAGTAGTGTTATTTCCCATGTTGAGAAACCGCCTGTTTGCCGCCCCCTGTAGTGTTATTTCCCATGTTGAGAAACCGCCTGTTTCCCACCCCCTGTAGTGTTATTTCCCATGTTGAGAAACCACCTGTTTGCCGCCCCCTGTAGTGTTATTTCCCATGTTGAGAAACCACCTGTTTGCCGCCCCCTGTAGTGTTATTTCCCATGTTGAGAAACCGCCTGTTTGCCACCCCCTGTAGTGTTATTTCCCATGTTGAGAAACTGCCTGTTTGCCGCCCCCTGTAGTGTGTGCAGAAGCATGCCTGGCTATGACTGGGCCGGTATTTCCCATGTTGAGAAACCGCCTGTTTGCCGCCCCCTGTAGTGTGTGCAGGAGCACGCCGGGTGGATCACAGACTTCCTGTTCTGGGCGGATGAGAAGCTCCTCCTCTCAGCCTCCAACGACGGGACCATCCTCTGCTGGAGTGCCGGCGGGACCGTCCTGGACCGCATCACCTTCGGCTATCCCATCTACAAGATGACGCTCAACGTCAGGCGCCACCACCTCATCTGTGGGTTCAACGCAGCCGTGAAGGTACGACATATTCATTCACAGTGGATTTTTTTTTGTATCTGTGTTAATTTTGAAGTAGGGAATTGAAAAGATAAACCCTGAATGTGGAAGGCCAAAACCCACAAGGTAGGAGGAAATGGATGGACAACATAATCCACAGGACAGAGGCAAATGATGGGCTGCCATCAAGCCTTGGGATCAACCTGCAAGCACGTCCAGCCCCCATTGACAAGAATAAAAATGTTAGTGAGTGAGAGAGTGAGAGTGAATGACACTTGTCATGATAGTAACTATCTATTATACTCACAGGTAGTACTTGTTGTGGTTCTGTAGTGAAATACTTTTTTTTTCCTTCCCAGCTCTTTGATCTTGACGAGAACAAGGAGAGCGGGCACTTCATCAAGATGCGGGGGGCGCACGTCGCCCGCGAGCACACGGACATCGTGCGCTGCATCGTGTGCCACGAGAACCGGGTCTACACGGCCGGGTACGACCGCAAGTTCATGATCTACGACACCATCACCTACCCGGGGACGAAGGGCCTGAACGTCTTGTACAGCAACCACAACGCACACGACGCCGGCATCAACTGCATGATCATGGTCAAAGACAGCGAGAACAACACGTGGATACTAACCGGGTCGTTCGACAAGACGGTTAAGATCTGGTCGCCCGACGGGCAGCTGACGCACAAACTGGACGGTTTCATGTCCGCCATCACCAGTATCTGTTACTGCAAGCCCAGCAAGACGGTTTGGGTCGGCAGCGGAACGTCCTACGCCAGTCTGTACGATCCCAAGTCCGGGGAGAATGTATCAGATTTCATCGGGACGTTCCAGTCGGAGGGAGAGCAGACGCTGAAGTACCACCTGCAGCTGCTGTGCTTCTGCCCAGAGTTTAACCAGGTTTGTTTGTTTGTTTACTAGAATCTTTTTTTCCGTCAGCCCAGGTTCATGATTGGACCTGGGGAGACAGTGCTTGCAATCTAGGAGGATCAGGGGGCAAATTTATTTGGATTTTTAAGCCTTAAAAAATGCAATTTCCTACATTTTAAGGGGCAAATCATGGGGTTGAGAGTGGGTGTTAGTGGTCCTTTGGATATTTTTACATTTTTTACCGTTTCTAAGATTAGGCCACAGCAAGTAATTTTTATGGATGACATCAGCGCGCGCATGTCATCCATTTTCGCCTGATTTTGGGAAAAAAAACAAGAAATTTTGTTGCCTTCTGACAGTGGTCAACATACCGAAAATGGGCAAAGATGTCTGTTGCCATGCCGGAAGGTGGGTGGCAGATTACTATGAAGAGAGGAGACAAGAAAAGGCTCCAATTTAATGTTTTGTTTCTTACTTTGATGCAGTGATATGTGATGCTGGCTGTGTATATATGATGTACCCCCTGAATCAAAACCATTTGTACAATGATTGAGTCAAAATTTTAAAATGTACCCTGGAACCTAATGTTTTTTTCGGCCCGCCTTGTTTTTTTTTCGCCCGCTCGCATTAGATTTGAAATCTGCGGAGGATGTCATCCATAAAATTTACTTGCTGTGGCCTTATTGTCAATTGTATCCGTCAAGGTTGACCTATTGGTTTAAAAATGATTCTGTCACACTCCACAAGTTCCTGCAATTGATGGAAAAACGAGTGCTGGGTAGAGCGCTGGGTCAGAGGTACATAATTATTACCTCCGGGTAGGGATGTACATCCCGAGCGCGGAGGTTTTGTGAGGGAAGACGAAAATTGCGTTCGCACCCGTTTCTCGCGTTTGGGTGGACGGATATGTCTGGGAGTTGGTATACGTTTTGCTGTTGGGCTGTAGATGGTGCACGTTGTTTTGGTTTTTTAGTATGTGTGTTTTAGTGCGTCAAAATGATGCGTTTAGACCGCCGATGGACACCCCTTTCAGTGTGAAAGTGGACCTCAGCTTTTGACCTTTGCATGTATAAGGACGATTGAGGTCGCGACCACTGATCTGACCTTTCACACAGAGGGGTGTCAGCATTGTCGATAAATTCTTTCTTTGAAACTGTTCAGATGTGAACCACATGTGCCGTCAATCAACGTCTCATTATCGTGCCCGTGCCGGAAACGCCCGCAGGCCGGCCGTGTCTGAAACAGGGCTGCTATTCACACTGATATCTAAACAAACACATGGCGGCACGACCTGAATATATCACCGCCACTTGTGCTAACCGTGGCAAATATGTCGCTGTTCTTAGCTGCCTGCCGCGGTTTGGTACCGGTTAAATCTAACAGGAATCAATGAAACCTTGCTGATAAGATTGCGATTTGTTTTCGAAAATATTATTTTGTCTCGTGTTTGTAACGTTCGCTCAAAATGAGGTTCTAAGTTTTAACCGTAACATGAAAGATATGAACACGCTTCTGTGCATGTTTTGATGGGTTTTTTTTACGTGATTTGAACTAGTGTGGGATAAGTGGGGAGGGATGGCAGCCGCGGGGGGAAGCGTAGCGGCTTGATACATTTTCGAGAGCAAGTTCCGTTCCGCGCACTGGAGTTGATCGCTGGTCGCTGAGGGTCGGGCAGCCAGATTCGCCACGGGATGCCCCCTGTCCTTTCTATTTTTGGGCTCCAGTCGGCTAGGGGGGATTAGTGATTTCACAGATCATTTAGCCAATTACAAACATTTCGAAACTTTTCGAAAAACTAAAACTGAAACTGTTTTTTTATTCACATTGATTGGCAGCCAATATTCATTGCTTGGCTGAATTGCACAAGTGATTACATGTTAAAATAGCTTGAAAAGAGATACACATTAAAAAGCACAACATTGACGATTAAAATTAAATAGATTTAAAATTTTGTAGCTCAGGTCCATTAAAACAGAGGCGGACTATTTACAAATCTTGATTGCTGAGGCTTATTGCCTGAAACAGAAAAGGTTTCCTCAGTCTTTCAGTTCTGAACTTCGGAACGGAGATGTGGTTTCCATTTCTCAGGGACCGCCGTGTGCTCTGTTGTCTGTCGCAGGGCATCAAAGAATGCAAAGTGTGGCTGACATGCCGCATTTGCTTGAGCAGAGTTTTTGCTGCAGTTTCCCGTCTGTCCTGGAGGGTGGAGAAGGGGGTTGTCTGAGTACTGTTGCCGTAGGATTCTCGCCGCCCTTCTCTGTACAGCCTCAAGAGTGTTGTTCTGTTTTGTGTTACAGCCCACGTACACGACATTTGCATACTCTAACACAGGTCGTATCAGAGTCGTATACACAGTTTCCAGGTCCTCTGGTGGCATCCCGCCCTTCTTGAGCATGCGGAGAAAGTGAAGACGGGTTGAGCCTTTCTTTGCCATGTGTAAGATTTGGCTGTCCCACCCAAGGCTGCGGTGACGTTTGAAGCCCAGATACGTGGCACATTCAACAACCGGGACTTCTTTGCCTCCAAGTGTGAGGGGAGGTGGAACAGGTGGATTTTTTGAAAAGCACAGTCTCAACTCATAGGACTTATCCCCGTTCATAATCATATTGTTCTTGTTCGCACAGGTGTCAAGTTGCGTAGCTTCCTCTTGCATAGTTGTGTCACGTGGTATTCGCGTGAACACACACACACACCCAGACACCATTCACTAATTTAAAGAACAGTCCCAACATGCACCCAACATTCTGCAACATACATTACAATACCCGGAGGTACAAAATCTACGATTTTTCTTGTTTGTATCTGTTTCCAGGTGGTTGCCTCCAGTAGCCGGCGGCAGCTGTTCGTGTGGAAGTACAACACGTCAGGCTGCATCACGGCGCTCAAGTGTAAACATGCCGTGGAGAGCCTCACCTACACACAGAAGGTAAAACTGCCTGTTGTTTACATTGTGCAGTATTCCCCCTAAAACACATCCTTGTTATCCTACCTGTAACTTATGTATACAGAGAAAAAGAAGAGAAAAAAGTACTAGGTAGACCTAGTGTCACTCTGCAATACTGTGACTGAATGAGGTTGTTTACGATACTACAAAATAACTTTTGCATATGGCACTCATTATTCATTACTATGTAATAGTTTATCCTTGATAATGACACACATGTACATTATATTAAATTGTTTGCCTTTCATTGTACAAAATAAAAGTGACAACATACTTGTTCATCACAATGATAATTGTAAAACCCTATGTTGTTAGGTGCCCATCCTGATCTTCAGTGGCGGCAGTGACGGGATGTTGAACAAGTTTGAGAGACTACAGACCAACACCTTCATGTACAGTAAGGAGTCTTTCCTGTACAGTGAGGCTCAGGCCAAGCTTGCCGCCATGCTGAAAATCAAGAACAAGAGAACCGAGAGCGACTCCACAGGGCACAGCTACCAGTCTGCCACCAGGTAAATGCTATTTCCAATGTGTTGTTCTATTCTCAGGGCTCAAAATTCATTTTTGGGAATACTGGTGCACCCAACCTAAAATATTGGGTGCACAAATATTGGGTGCACAAATTTTTTGGGTGCACCATTATTCTGTATACTACTATACATTTAACATCTTGACATATATAAACCTACAAAAATATTTGGGTGCTCTAGTGCACCCACAGAAAAAAATTGTGTGCACAGCTTCAAATTTGAGTGCACTAAGGTGGCACCCAGTAATCCATTCATCAAGATGAGAAATACTCAAAAAAGACTTAGCTATTGTGAGAAACAATAACTCAGTAATAAGTGAAGATATGTATTAATAATATGTATTTTTTTATTGTATAGATAACTATTTATTAATGTGCTAAAAAAATTTTATCCCTAAAATCTTTTTAGATTATGCAATTAGCCATGTACTAGTTAGTTTGTTTTCTGGTTTGTATTTTCAGTACAAATCAGTCCGTGGGTGATAAGTGCACACTGCGAGACTGTACATGTTTTTTCTTCCATGAATAGTTTCATCAGGTTGGTAAGCTACTGAGTATTAAGAGACTCTTTTTTCACAACCAAGTGAAAACTCTTTATTCACCCCGACATTTTATGTTTGGGAATGCATCTACGCTGTATAGCGACACCTGTGCTGCAGTGCAATGTGAACCTGTCAGAATTGCCCTGAGGAAGGTGACAGACGGTCACCGAAACATCAGCTGTGAATAAAACTCTTGGTTGTGAAAAAAGAGTCTCTTTACTCTGTAAATGTTTTTAATGAGAAATAAACCAATGATTACAGGCAGCACGCCGTGAACAAGCCATTCCTCCCGCCAGGGAAGAACCGCCGACACGCCAACGTGGCCCTGCTACGAACGATGTTTGTGGAAAGCCTGGACTTGTTAGTCGCTACATGCGAGGATAGCAACATCTACGTGTGGGGCTTCGACGACGAGGCGGCCACGGTTAGTACTAGTAATAGTCTGGTTTATTATCTACGACTCAGTCGGAAGCTTCAGTGGTACGGCATCGAACCACAAACCAGAGACTGGATAGAAGACTTTTTTTGTTGTCCCACCCAGTCAGTGGTTATCGAGGGGGTGACTTCTAGCAAACTGGATGTCATCTCGGGGGTTCCACAGGGCTCCATGCTCGGGCCATGTCTGTTTTTGTAATATATATTCACCTGAATCGAGGCCATTAGGTACCCTTACTGGGTAATGAGGCCGTCTTCGTGGTGTAGACAGTTTGGGCATTATATAAATGATATCAATGAAAACTTAAATTCTACAGCTCGTCTCTTTGCTGATGATACCATGATCTGTATGACGGTCTCATGCCTGGGTGACTCACAGAAACTCCAGAGTGACCTTGTTACCTTGGCAGAGTGGGGGGCAAAGTGGATGATGGACAGTGGTCGCTGAAAATTTGATCTCTGTGCAACTTTCTATTCGAATAAAGTTCAACGTTTTACTAAAAATCTCCTTTTCTGGGCGCTTGTTTGGAGTTTAGGTTTTGCAGAGGTGTTGGTGGCACAATGGTTAGAGCATTGGACTCGGAGCGAAAAGGTTCCGGGTTCGAGACTCACCGTTGCCCGTTGTTGTGCCCTTGGGAAAGGCACTTTACACAACTTCCACACCTATACGGTGGAGTGACACCCACCGAGCCTCCTAGGCTAATCTGTCTAACTTTAGTGGCGTCGGGTGGTGTAGTGGTTAGAGCAATCGACTGTGAACCGGGAGACCCGGGTTCGATTCCGAGTCGTACCCGGGACATGTCTGGACATGCGCCCCGACGTTGTGACCTTGGGAAAGGCACTTTACACGAATTTCCTCACTCCACCCAGGTGTGAATGGGTACCTAACTTCGGTTGGGGAAAGTCGTATTGAGGTCACCTTGTGGCGCCGAATGGCAGCCGCACAGACCCTTGCGACTGTGTGTATCATTTGTATTATTTGAATGTTGTAATTGTTGTGATTTGTATTGATTATTATGTGATACCCTGCATCAATTCAGCCGTAAGGCTGCGACTGCACGGGTACTGTTTGGACAATAAAAACCATTTAAAACCATTTAAACTGTGTGCCAAAAACACACTACAGATTTGGTTTGCCAATGTGTCAACATCAGCACATTTGCCACCGAGAGCCGTTAAATTCTTTTTTTTAATTTTTAGGTTCTGCAGAGGATGCAGCCGTCGACGTCTGAGAACCTGGTGCAGAAGTACCTGATCCTGCTGGGCCCGCAGTCGCAGCTGCTGCCCAGGAACGGTGCCGGCGGGCAGCTCGACGACCACGACTCCGTCACCAACCGCGTCGCAGGCTTCATCTGCAAGAACGTGCTGCAGGGGCACAACAGCTGCGTCACGTCCGTCATCGTGGTCGGGAAGGAGGCGGGGTACGACAGGTGAGGAAATGCATTTACTCACTATCCACTCACTGTACAAAACGACTAATAAACTAGTGGACGTACCAACTACCAAGTGCCTAATACCAGCCCAGACAAGTCTTATCAGATGGGACGTTAAAATGGAGGTCCCGTGTTTGAGGAGAGACACACCTCAAGCACGTTAAAGAACCCACGTGAGCGGAAGTTGAACAAACCATTATGGTCTGAAAAGGGGTAGGGAATTTTCCCGACCAGCCTCGTAACCCCTGCTTCTTCTATTGGGTCAGTTAGTCCTCACTACTTGTGACAAATTCGGGGCAGGTCTCAGTCATGCTGTTTCTGACTCAGGGAGAAGAGTTGCTGTTACAGTTCTATACCTCTAGCTCTATGCCTAGAAGTGGCCAAAAATAATTGGCCTTGCATTGAGCTACAACCGTTAAAAAAAAAAAAGAAATAGCCATGTCTTCAAGTAGCAGTACGACAGGTGAGGAAATTCACTCCCTTATTATCCGTTTTAACATCTGCTGTTTCCTGGCCCTTTCAACAGAGGTTAGACGTACTTGCACCCTGATGCTGAGGCTTGATGGCAGCAGCCATTTGCCTCTGTCCTCTCTTACGTTGTTGATCTCTTCCAGAACCACATTATACTGAGTCTCATAACTTTTGTTGTGTCCCATTTTGCCTGCCCGGAGCGTACCAGACATCAGTCAGAAAAATGCTGATGTCCCTGTCCTTGGTGCTGAAATCGATTCTGAGTGTTGTCCTGTCTTTAAATGATCATGATGTGCAGCCTATCAAAGTTCCTTATGAAAGTCCATTGTTCATGTTTGTAAAGCATGTAACAACAGATGAAGAGTCTGTTTAGAGTTAAAACTTTTGATCCAACACAAAAAAATTCTCTCACCTAGAGCTTTTGACCAGTCACTCTGGTCTTCCTCAGTAGACTGACCCAGTTAGGCTTGTCACGTGGCTTCTCTGAAGTGTGACGTCAACACTGGGTCAGAGGTATCTGGTAGACGATGTCGGCCCCCGTCTCGGTTAAGATGAAGAGTGTCATGACTTCTGTTTTGTCCCACGTTGCCTGCGTAGGGCGTACCTGGTGAGCGGCGGCTGGGACCGCAGACTGCTGATCTGGGACCTGGCTGCGGGAACGCTGCACGACTTTTTCCGCAGCAGCACCCCAGAACTCGCCCCCGAGGCACAGGAGCTGGCGTGTGACGGCATCATCATCGACATGGCCTACTGTCCTAAACGGTACATACCAGCTGCAATTCTATAGTTATATGACAAAAACATGATGCTCCTTATATCCTAACCCGAGTCATACCAAGGACTTAAAAAATACAGCTTTCTCTGCACTTAGCATTTTGGGAAATAGTACGGGAGTTGAACACACACCACTACCAGTGGACTAGCCCAGTGCTGTAGTGATTGCTGAAGTTTGTGGCCCAAAAAAGGAACATGCCCTATGCATCTGCTGGTGCAGGAAGGACTTTGAGTGACGTAGCCTGCTCCTGATATCACCTCAGACTAGATATAATCTCTAGCATTAATTATTTCTGCAGGAACGAGTTTGCGTACGCCTCCAGTGACAAGATGGTCTACATACGGACCTTCAGCCCTGTTGGGAGCGAGATGACACTTGTCAACACACTACAGGGACACGAGGCAGAGATTACACAGGTCAGTACACAACACACTACAGGGACACGAGGCAGAGATTACACAGGTTAGTACACAGCACATTACAGGGGCACGAGGCAGAGATTACACAGGTTAGTACACAACACACTACAGGGACACGAGGCAGAGATTACACAGGTTAGTACACAACACACTACAGGGACACGAGGCAGAGATTACACAGGTTAGTACACAACACACTACAGGGACACGAGGCAGAGATTACACAGATTAGCAATAATTATAACATACACAACATGGTATAGGGGCACAAGGCAGAGATTAAACTGGTCAGCAGGCACACTTGAAAATGATAATAACGGTTTTAAAGGTCTGAATTTGATTTTGTTATCTGAATGGTCGACACGATGCATGTGAAACGCATTTGAATTATTTGATGGAACTGTGTGATAACCAATACAATGTAGAACCCTGTTTAAAGTTAAAAATGTTCCAACACAAAAAATTCTCTCAACTAGAGCTTTCGACCAGTCACTCTGGTCTTCCTCAGTAGACTGACCCAGTGAGGCTTGTCACGTGGCTTCTTTGAAGTGTGACGTGAACACTGGGTCAAAGGTATCTGGTAGAACCCTGTGTGATACTGCTAGTTATCACACAGGTCAGAACATCAGAACACGAGTATCAAACGTTATTGAAGCCCAAATGTGACGTAAATGGTAGTAAGTATGTGTAACTAGATGACATTGTGTTTTTGCAGGTTCGGTGGAACCACCTGACAGACAAGTGGGTGACGGCCTCTGAGGACGGCACGCTGCGGATTTGGTCGGAGGACGGCATGAACTGTGACCAGATCCTCAACGTCCACGGAACGGTACGTCTGCACGCCCGTGCAGGAAACGCAGTGGAGGATGAAATGCACTTTATTTGTCACTGCCCTCATTATAGCACCGAAAGAGATCAGTTATTTGAAATGGTCACCAAAATGTTCCCTAGCTTTATTCACCTTCCCAGCCTACAAAAACTGCATTAATTTTCTATTAACACCTCCCAATTCATATATCTCGCAAAATGTCGGTCATTTCATACTCCACTGCACACGGAAAAGAAATCAAATCCAACAATAACTACAAATGTATATATAAAGTAGCATTAGCATCACTTATTATCATTCTACTGTTTACTGTTGTTATCATGTTCTTGCAATTAGCCCTCGGGCATGAATTTGCAATAAACGTTCATTATCGTATGCAGTAATCTGTAGAGAGATCTGTCTTACTGGGGTAATTCTAATGGTACTAGATTCAAGTACAGTGGATTCATTCCTCAAGCTAACTAACATCTCTCTATCAAACCTCAGTTGTCCCTCAGTAAGACATCTGGAGCCCATTCAGTTCTTTTATTCAGCCTGTCATGATCGGTTGTGCCCCTTTGGCTTCTTCAAGTGTATGTAGGCTAAATGACACAGGTTCATGAAGTTCTTAGTCATAAATCTTCCCAGTGCATTAAGAATAATATTAGTGTTACATTGTTATTGAAATGAAAAGTGGTGTCACCACCATGCATCTGTCGCAGACATCGGTCAGACCAATGCTGATGTCCCTGTCCTTGGTGCTGAAATCGGTTCTGACAGTGTTGTTCTGTCAATGACCAGAGTGCCTTAAGACAATCCATTGTCCATGGTGGTGATGCATGTATCAACAGATGAATTAATTTATTACATGTCCTGTTACTATGACCAGTGCTGATGTCCCTGTCCTTGGTGCTGAAATCGGTTCTGACAGTTGCCATGTCTCTGAATGGTTTCTTACCTGGTTTAAGCCTAACAAAGTGCCTTATGACAGTCCACTATGCAAGGTTGTATTGTATGTAACAACAGACTTACTCACTATCTGGTTTATCGTCTGTTGTTCGGAACTTGTTCCGAGGGTTAGACGTGCTTGCACACTGGTGCTGAGGCTTGATGGCAGCCCGCCATTTGCCTGTCCTGTGGGTTGATGTTCTGCAGGTTAAGGTGGAGGAAGTCCTCCCTTATGTTGTAAATCTATCTATCTCTTGGACGCCCGCACGGGTTTTGGCCTTCCATATCGACTGTGATAGACTTTATGAATGACAATGACAATGAACTTAATTGCATGTTCACGCCCTACACGGGCCAAATGCACTTAAGTTAAATAACTTGGTAACAACAATAGAAGAAGTAATTGTTACATTCATGTGCTATTACTCTATCTACAGGATCTACCTACAGGATCTCTTCTCTCTTTTTGAAACATGCATGAACAAATTTACATAGTTTTTCAATTATATCATAGCGCTTGGATGTCATAATATGTTTGAACAATTCTATTTTCGGCAAGTATGCAAATTTCTTTTCTAACTGTAAGGAGCTAATAAAGGATTTCCGGATGTCATTGTATACCGCACATTCTAACACAAAGTGTGCTTCATCCTCTATACAGTTATAGTTACATAGAGTGCAAATTCTGCTGTCTGCGGGAGTCTATGAGTGACCTCGCCTGTCCTGTTGTGTGCCGACAGGTGAGCGCCCTGTGCATCGACCAGACCAACGGCTGTATGGTGGCGGGGGTGCAGGACGTCATCAAGGTGTACGAATCGGAGCAGTACAAACTGGTGCAGACTAATGTTGGTAAGTTGGTTCTTAAGGCCACTTAATTTTATGGATGACATCCTCTTAAGACCCCCAAACTAGTGCGCGCGGGTGAATAAAAAAAAATTCCGGCCGAAAATAAAAATGCTACAAAACCACGGGAATACTCTGTACAAAGCTGGTATCCTGAATTTGCGGCAGTATTAGACAAGCCGGCACATGCTGGCTTTTTGTGGCACTGCACGTATGTACTGAGTTTTTGAGTCGTGGTGCTATCCTCCTGAGCTAGAGTTACCACAGGCTCTGTATTGTCGCTGACTACCCAGGCCTAGAGCCTCAGAGGACGTGATCTTTTTTTTTTTTGAGAACAGGCGAAAATCAATGCTTGCGCGGATGTCATCCATAAAATTAAGTCAGTGTGGCCTAACTACGTGTACGTGGCATGAGGCAGTTGACAGTTTCAGGGGCCTGTACTGTGGAACAAGCTCTCTTCTGAGCAAAGCAACTTAACAGTTTGTAAAAATGGACTGAAATAGGACTTAAGTGTAAGTGTTTTACTGGTAATTGTTTTCAATATGATTTCTCTACTATTTGCTTGATGTCATTGTTATTAGTTGTTTTATTTCTTGAGAATGAAACTTTTAAGGGACACCTGAAAAACAGGACCTGAGTGTGATCTACTGGCAAAATAAATAAAGATGGAACATCAGATGTTGCTTCCTGTAATATAGCATTCACAGCACAAAGTTGATCACTACCAAAGTCCACCACTACCAAACAACATATCTGTACTTTTGTTGAAAGTTGTGTTGCCCCTACAGCAGAATTATAGCGACGGGACAGTTGATGATGATCTGTATCTTCTGTGTTTCCCTTCCACCGTTACAGGCCACACCGACGCCGTGCGCTGCATCATACACATCCCAGAGCGGGCGCAGTACGTGTCTTCTTCGTGGGACATGACTATACAGTAAGTTTTTGTTACAATGTTTAAGGTTTTATATACCCTGCATCTCCAACATACTTCAATTTGCTCCATACGTCAACCAGTTTTTGCAAGCTAAAATTGATACTTACAGAGGATTAAAACCAGAGTGTCCCTGTGTGACTGGCAGTTGGAAAAAAAACATACAGTAAGGCCACACCAATTTAATTTCTTGGTTAATGGATTTTTCTAGAAAAATAATGGAGCGGGCAGGCGAAAAAAATAAAACAGGCCTAGGCATCCTATTATGGCCCAAAATGGTACGATAGGAGCCATGAAGTCAACACACCAGGCTGGGTCAAAATTTAAACAATGAATTTTGAACTTTTAATGATACCATTGCATTGAAAGATGAAATAACTGTAACAGCTAGGATGAAAAGGACTGTTTTCAACTGTTCAGGGCAAAATATGAGCATTTTGCAGTTGATTCTGAATTTTTATTTTTATTTGCAAATCAAAAAAAAATGAAGTGGGCGAATTCGTTAACCAAGAAATTAAATTGGTGTGGCCTAAGCTTTTGGTACAATGTCTAGGAAGTATCCTGCATCTCCAACTCTATAAACCAACCCGCTTTATAAGCCAAAATTGATGCTAATAATAATATAATAATAATAATGTTCCTGTGTGATTCCCAATTGGCCACTAACTTTACAACTGTTGCTTACAAAGTAAAAAGACCCTTTTTTCCACAACCAAGTGTTTTATTCACAGCCGACGTTTCGGTGACCGTCTGTCGCCTTCCTCAATGTGAACCAGTCAGAATTGCCCTGATGAAGGTGACAGACGGTCACCAAAACGTCGGCTGAATAAAAGACCTGGTTGCGGAATAAAAGAGGCTCTTTACCCAGTGACTTACCAACCTGATGAAACTGTTCACGGATGTTGCTTACAGGATTTGGAACGCTTACAAGAAACCAGTTCCACGGAAGAAGGTTCAGCTGGATGAAAACAAGCCCAAGACCTTTATCTTCCCGCCAGGAGGAACGATCAGCGATGCAGTTTCAGAGTAGATTAACTGAACCGGGGCTACCAATATTAGCCTGGGTGCCATCCTACGTAGTTTCCGCCCGCTCCCTGATGTCAATGGCATTACGGAGCCAGCAGAAACTACAGAGGATGGCACCCAGGCTATACCAATGAGACTTCTTGTGTGTAAATTTACCTACATCATGTGTGTAAATTTACCTACATCAACAGTAAGGCATATTTAACAGATGCGTAGATGCCACAGCAGAGTAACTAAAAGTAAATATGCTGATTGGGCCGGGGCTACCAAGTCACATTTGTCAGGGATCCCATCACTGAGACTTGTTGTGTAAATCTACCTGTGCATGCAGTAAGCCCACTTGTACAGCAGGCATAAAACAGGATATGTGCGGATGCCACAGCAGAGTGGCTAAAGTAAATATGCTGCTTTTTTGTACTTTGAATACATTTTTACTCCCCATGTTTGTATGATATATGTATATATATTTGTAATAAACAAATTGTGTACATCTGACGGATAAATTATGTGGCTATGTGTTGAATAAATTTTTACTTTGATGATGGACATGAATTGTTTGCTCTCATCTCTAAGGAATGGTTCAAACAAAATGTTGGTCTCTGCTAACTCAAAAAGTAGGACAAGATCAGCACTAGTGAAACTTTTGAAATGTGTCCCAATTTTCTGTTACAAGTAATTACATAACAGTGATAACTTCTCAGTTACACTACACAAGAAGAAGCAGGTTAGTTACTAAGACGAAACAACAGACAATAAACCGGATAGTAATTTCCAACACAAGGGATTGGACTTACCCAAATTTTTAACTGTACAACTCGAGTCTTTGTCAAGGACTATGCAATCACACACTTCTGTATCTGTATAGCCGGTATAACTGCCCTTCAGCGTAACACACCAGCTTCTGTATCTGTATAGCCAGTATAACCGCCCTTTGGCGTAACACACCAGCTTCTGTATCTGTATAGCCGGTATAACCGCCCTTCGGCGTAACACACCAGCTTCTGTATCTGTATAGCCAGTATAACCGCCGTTCAGCGTAACACACCAGCTTCTGTATCTGTATAGCCGGTATAACCGCCGTTCAGCGTAACACACCAGCTTCTGTATCTGTATAGCCGGTATAACCAGCCTTCGGCGTAACACACCAGCTTCTGTATCGGTATAGCCGGTATAACCGCCCTTCAGCGTAACACACCAGCTAAACACTTCCGTGACGTCACGTTATGCAGATGACACGCGTGACCCTTGCGTTGGAAATAACAGTTTAAACTACTTCATAACGACTTCTACCAACACAGATGGACTTTTGAGATAAGACAGTTTAGTTACTGTTGGCCTGGTTTAATGAAGATTTGCAGACGTCGGGCGGCCACATCTGTACACAACCCTGTAACTGTAGTTTGGCACAAAGACTCCAGGATTGGCTCCATCCAACTCAGCCGGCACGCTGGGCAATTCGTGTAAGGCGACAACAAGTAAGTTTTATGGATGACGTCCTCTGGAGACCCTAAATCTAATGCGAGCGTGTGAGAAAATAATTCAAACAAGAAGGAGCGAAAAAAGCGATGCCTAGATTTGAAATATACTAAGGGACGACATGTTAGGACACAATATAACAACCAACAAATCTTATATTTGTCGTGAAAACAGCACTAAATCAGTGGAACAGCAGTTGTCGTCCTGTCCCGTTTCTTTCATTTGCGGCACTGTCACAACTCTTTAGTCAGAGTTACAGGAAGCAGAATTTCTTGCTTCTTTTCTTGGAACAGGCCAAAATCAATGCACGCTCGGACGTCATCCATAGCAATTACTTGGTGTGGCCTTACGTCTTTGATTTCAGATAGAGCTAGAGTGGCAAAGTGGGGCTTACCTTGTCCAAGCACACTGAGCTGCTTTCACCTTTTTCCAATCACAATGTACCCAACCCAATGTACAGATTACGGGTACAGAACTATATTTATATACCATCATTATACTTAATATCTATACGAGTAAATTCTTATGCTTGCATGGAAAATATGGATTGAGTTATACTGTTCTCTGGGAATCTCTGGTAATCTTAAAGAATCCATGTAATGCTTCTTGTGAAGCTAATATCTAGACTATCAAACAATGCAACCTAACAAATTCACAGCTAAATCATGTGCGCTATACGATCATCTGAAGACCCAAATAAGTATAATAATATTACAATACAATACAATACAATAAAGATATGTCATTTCGTGTGCCACATTGCAAAGGAAAGAACTTCAGAAAAGTGGTCTCTAAACTTAAAGCATACGTTTTTACAAAAGCAACCATGTCTTAGAAAAAAGGATCTGCCTGCTTCAATAAGGGTTACACACCTGACAACACCCTCATTATTGACATGCAAACTTAAACTAGCAGAAGCACAGGCTGGCTTTTCTGGCTGCTCCATGTGGTACAGTAACACTGATCTTGTTTAAAGTTCAAACTTTAGATCCAACACAAAGAAGTTCTCTCACCCAGAGCTTTCGACCAGTCACTCTGGTCTTCCTAAGTAGACTTACGAGGAAGACCAGAGTGACTGGTCAAAAGCTCTGGGTGAGAGAACTTCTTTGTGTTGGATCTAAAGTTTTAACTTTAAACATGCAACTACCAACACAGATGAACCTTCATGATAGTATAACACAGATCTTCATCAAACATGTGCAAAACACGAAAAGCTTTGTTTGTATATATATATACTGTATATGTAATGCAACATGTTCACTGTCATTGAAAATTGTTGTGAAAATTGTACTAAATGTTAGTCTTCACTCTTAGTCTTACACTATGCTGAAAGGTTTGCATAAGTCTGTGCAGAAAGTGGAGTAGAAGAAACTTAAGGATTACGTCAGTGTAGAGCCTTACATGTACAGTAGGTCAGAGATGGTGAAGTCATCTTAGTCTTAGCATGTAGCCAATAATGCCATTAGAATTGTTAAGTTTCCTAAATTCAGTACTATAATATATTATCATACCAGATATGAATTTTCTTTTATAAGAATTGTAGATTAACGTACCAGGTCAAACAACACATTCTGCAAAACATATTTATCATATACATTATGTACCATTTTATATTATATCACAAGCCATTCTGGCCTCAATTTACAACAAAATACCGTGTTAGCAAGAGGGCAAACATGCTGTGTTAGCGAACATACATTGACAAGGAAGGTAACAAAATGTGCACAAACAAAACACAACAAAACAGAATGCCGGGAAAGGCTGGGACAGGCTCAGATCGTTGAAGCTTCATTATGACAAAAAGGGCTAAACGTTCTTGTGAACACAGTAAATTGGGACTTACCCAAATTTTCGGCCCATGGAATGGACCCTTCTACTGCAGCTTCCGGGACGTGACGTCGGAAACACGTGATTGCAGCAGAGGGCCGTACGTGTCAGATAACCTGTGTCGCCCCCCGTCTCTGTTGTGTTGGACGGTCAGCCCGAATGTACACAAAATGACAGAGTCAGCCGAAAATTTGGGTGAGTCCCAATTTGGCTAGAACGTGTTGGCTAGAACGTTTAGCCCTTTTTTGTCATAATGAAGTAGACCAACACAGATGAACTTTCATACTAAGGTCATGAAGCTGTTCTACAGGAATTATCAGGCTGTACCAGTGTTCCAGACAGCATCTGTCTTCCCGTCATTTGACAGAAATTTCGCTGCTCATGACGGACAAATACTTTGCCCAATCCGTCAGCTTTGACAGACAAAAATTGGTTCATAAAGAGATGGTAAGAGATTCATCTAGCTTAGTCTATTGGCAAAATCTGCCCCTTAAAATGCAGCAAATAGCATTTCAAAGGGTCAAGATTTATAAATTTCCAGGGGGAGCATCCCCCCCCAACCTAGAATTGTCACATCCAACGCTCCACATGATGTTACATCCAACAAAATTGACACAAAATTGACACAAATTAAAAAAAAAATTCAGACTGGCTGGAACACTGGGCAGTACTGTGTCCGTGTGTCTGTTCACAGCTTAACTACGCCCCCTATCAGTGGAATCTGGAATTGCACAAGTGAAGTCCTGCGGGAGGTCAGCTGTCGGTGGCGTCCAGAACCTTCAGAATCTGGTCTTTGATAAATCTGGTGCAGGTGGCGGCCTCCGGGATCAGAAACCTGGACAAAACAATCGGGTGTGTGAGCTCTATAGGGACATCTGTATCAGATTCTGTATAGTCGGTGCATGTATAACAGGACTTTGGCGGCAGCTGGCTATATTACACAGAACAACTTGTTACACTCAATCTTTGCACATTTAATTGCACATTCCGATGCCTTCTACAGGAATTCATTCTTTCGGAAGACCTACCATTTATTATGCTTTTAGGTTTCTTCCTGTTTTACTTGTATGTCTGTAGAGTTTTCGTATTATTTTAATGATGTATTGTACATGTGTTATATGGGTTTTTACCTGAAATAAAGAATAAAGAAAGAAAGAATTGCAACAGTTGTTTAAAGCTTTCTAGTGATGATGCCCCAACTGTGCTTGGTGGCAACGAGTTCCAGTCTACGATAGCTGTTGGAAAATACAAGTTTTTGAGCACCTCAATTTTGCCAAAGTGCTATGCACAATACATGTACATGACAGCTTCCGCGCAGGTGCAGTACGTTCTGCAATGTGCTATGGCAGGAGAGGTCCTTATTCTGTACCTGTATCTGTATAGCCGATATAACCAGCCTTCGGCGTAACACACCAGCTTCTGTATCTGTATAGCCGGTATAACCGCCCTTCGGCGTAACACACCAGCTTCTGTATCTGTATAGCCGGTATAACCAGCCTTCGGCGTAACACACCAGCTTCTGTATCTGTATAGCCGGTATAACCAGCCTTCGGCGTAACACACCAGCTTCTGTATCTGTATAGCCGGTATAACCAGCCTTCGGCGTAACACACCAGCTTTACAGGCACATGGTGCGACAGCAGCTGGCTACATTACATGCACCGATCGATGCATTACACCGAACCCTTGAACATCTAACTCTAAACATGGTTTAAAGCTATCTAATGACAATGCCCCTACTGCACTTGGTGACAACGAGTTCCACTCTGTGATAGTTCTAGGAAAGAATGAATTCTTGAACACCTCAATCCTTGGTTGATAACTCTGGTACTTGAAGGCATGGCTATTTCTTCTCCTGGGCTGGTATTAGGTACTTATTAGTTGGGACGTCCACCTGTTTATTAGTCATTTTGCACATAATGTATAGTCTGGACATTTTTTCTAGCCTCACCTCTCCATGCCTGTGACCTGAACTCCTTCCTCCTCACTGATGCCGTACTTAAACGTGATCAGGTCAGGATGTCTCTTCTTGGACGTGATCTTCACAACTTCCGTCAGCGCGTGTCTCGACTGGATAAACGACATTCCTGCCGACGCAAGAATCGTAGTGAAAACAAAGGCACAATGGACCTATACCATTATTACATCACAGTTTGTTTACCTCACAGTTCTAGAGACCATTCTAGAACGGTCAGTTAAAGAATAAAGATCATTTCAGTTTTCAAAGTAAGGTATGTCTGATTTTTGCTGCGTCTAGTTGTGTTGACACAGCATTACATGCCGCATGGGTGATTTAGTTGTGACATTAGACGAAAGTAGTACAGTAGTATTAAAAGCCTTATATTAGGCTAACGGTACACAAACACACACCGCTCTACGCACCCCTGTACAACATAAACGTAGATTGACCGGCATTCATTGCAGTAAACAAACTGTGACGTAATAATGGTATAGGTCCATTAGAGGCTATTTTGTACATTTCCGTGAATAATTTCATTGATGAGTTGGTAAATGATTGAACAGCAAAGTTTTTTTATCCACAACCACTTGTTTAGTTTTTTTATTCAATCGTGATTGTTAGAAATCACTTAATTTAATCATTGTGTGTGTGTTTCATGTACTTAACCATGGCACATTGATGGCAAGAAGCAAATAAAGATTATAAATGCATGTTTGACAAAAAATGATACTGACAGTCATTGAAACATCAGCTGCTCTTGTTAAAAAACTGGTTGTGAATTTAAGAACATTCCTACCCTGCATTCTATTTTGTACATTGCTTCTAAATCTGACAGTGTAAAGTCGGCTCCTAAAACCAAAATATTACACAAAGCCTTGATTGAAAGAAATTTTCCTGCACAAGATAAGATGTCCAAGGTTTTCAACTTCAACATTATCAAAACTTCTTTCTTACTCAGAAATCTTTCTATATGGCCACACCAATTTAATTTGTTGGTTCTCGGATTTGCCTCTTCATTTTTTTCCAATTTGCAAAAAAAAAAAAAAGGTTCTGGGTCTGAATCAACTAAAACATGCTCATATTTTCCCCCCAACAGTTGAGGAAAGTCATTTTCTTCCTAGTTGTTGCAGTTTTTCAATCTATCAATGCAGTGGTTTGATTAAAAGTTCAAAATTCATTGTTTAAATGTTAACCCAGCCTTTTGTGTTGACTTCATGGCTCCAATTGTACTATTTGGGGCTATAATAGGATGCCTAGACCTGTTTTTATTTTTATTTTTTTTCGCCCTGTCACTTCATATTTTTTCTGAAAAAATCCGAGAACCAACAAATTAAATTGGTGTGGCCTATGGGAAAAATTCAAGGGGTAACATTGAGAATCCACGTTCTCCTTATTGTTTATTGAAAACCAAAACCCATCGCAGCCTCGCGGCTGAATTGTGAGGTATTTGTACACAAGTCGCACGCACGTTACAATTGCTAGTATCTTTACATTTCGAAAAATATGTTAAATTGAAATTACTACTTACAACATTTTAAGACCAAATACTAAAATTCACAGTATAATGTACATTTAAAAACATTTTTCATCATTCATAATCTTTAAAATAGATATATTTTGTAGCTGCGACATTTAAACAAGTTAGAAACAAAGAAAAAAAGAAAAAAACACATTCATTCGGATACTATACTTGAAAGGGGCACGAAATAACAGATTATTACAAAGTCTCATTGTACAGTCTGACAGCGGCGTACAAAAATGATATTTTCTCACCTTTTCTGTCTGGATTGTCTCTCAAGACGTACATGTGAGTGCTGGTGAGCAGCAGGTGGCTGGAAGTAGACAGAGAAAAAAGTCGACAACCTTCGCAGCTGCAGTTTGCTTACCTTCTATGGCTATGCAGGGTTTTTTCTAAACGGGAATAAGGGCACTGCTCCCTCATGTAACCAGCCAGCTCCCTCATACCAATTTTCAAATTGAACCCTATGTGGCTACTCACACACTTAAAGATGTAACAACAATACAACAATGCATTCTAGCATTACAAACTGTGATACCCTTATTAGAAAATCCCCCCTCGGTTGCTTCGTTCCTTGCCATGCTTGCGATCTGCTCCCTCATGCTAAATTTTTCTAGAAAAACCTCTGGCTATGTATAAAATGTTTCTTAATACAATGTATGTTAAAACAAATTCTTTTGACAAGTACTAATCTGATATATCTAAGAAATAATATGGCAGTCTCTGTATTTTGAGGACAGCAGATGCACAGAAG
>NW_017804331.1:683847-707557 GCF_001625305.1 Branchiostoma belcheri
CAGCTGGCTATATTACACAGAACAACTTGTTACACTCAATCTTTGCACATTTAATTGCACATTCTGATGCCTTCTACAGGAATTCATTCTTTCGGAAGACCTACCATTTATTATGCTTTTAGGTTTCTTCCTGTTTTACTTGTATGTCTGTAGAGTTTTCGTATTATTTTAATGATGTATTGTACATGTGTTATATGGGTTTTTACCTGAAATAAAGAATAAAGAAAGAAAGAATTGCAACAGTTGTTTAAAGCTTTCTAGTGATGATGCCCCAACTGTGCTTGGTGGCAACGAGTTCCAGTCTACGATAGCTGTTGGAACATACAAGTTTTTGAGCACCTCAATTTTGCCAAAGTGCTATGCACAATACATGTACATGACAGCTTCCGCGCAGGTGCAGTACGTTCTGCAATGTGCTACTGCAGGAGAGGTCCTTATTCTGTACCTGTATCTGTATCTGTATAGCCGGTATAACCGCCCTTCGGCATAACACACCAGCTTCTGTACCTGTATAGCCGGTATAACTGCCCTTCGGCGTAACACACCAGCTCCTGTATCTGTATAGCTGGTATAACCAGCCTTTGGCGTAACACACCAGCTTTACAGGCACATGGTGCGACAGCAGCTGGCTACATTACATGCACCGATCGATGCATTACACCGAACCCTTGAACATCTAACTCTAAACATGGTTTAAAGCTATCTAATGACAATGCCCCTACTGCACTTGGTGAAAACAAGTTCCACTCTGTGATAGTTCTAGGAAAGAATGAATTCTTGAACACCTCAATCCTTGGTTGATAACTCTGGTACTTGAAGGCATGGCTATTTCTTCTCCTGGGCTGGTATTAGGTACTTATTAGTTGCAACGTCCACCTGTTTATTAGTCATTTTGTACATAATGTATAGTCTGGACATTTTTTCTAGCCTCACCTCTCCATGCCTGTGACCTGAACTCCCTCCTCCTCACTGATGCCGTACTTAAACGTGATCAGGTCAGGATGTCTCTTCTTGGACGTGATCTTCACAACTTCCGTCAGCGCGTGTCTCGACTGGATAAACGACATTCCTGCCGACGCAAGAATCGTAGTGAAAACAAAGGCACAATGGACCTATACCATTATTACGTCACAGTTTGTTTACCTGTTCTAAAGAACATTCTAGAACGGTCAGTTAAAGAATAAAGATCATTTCAAAGTTTTCAAAGTAAGGTATGTCTGATTTTTGCTGCGTCTAGTTGTGTTGACACAGCATCACATGCCGCATGGGTGATCTAGTTGTGACATTAGACGAAAGTAGTACTGTATTAAAAGCCTTATATTAGGCTAACGCTACAGGAACACACACCGCGCTATGCACCCCTGTACAATATAAACATCGATTGACCGGCATTCATTGCAGTAAACAAACTGTGACGTAATCATGGTATAGGTCCATTAGAGGCTATTTTGTACATTTCCGTGAATAATTTCATTGATGAGTTGGTAAATGATTGAATAGCAAAGTTTTTTTATCCACAACCACTTGTTTAGTTTTTTTATTCAATCGTGATTGTTGGAAATCACTTCATTTAATTATTTTGTGTGTGTTTCATTGTACTTAACCATGGCACATTGATGGCAAGAAGCAAATAAAGATCATTATAAATGCATGTTTGACAAAAATTATACTGACAGTCATTGAAACATCAGCTGCTCTTGTTAAAAAACTGGTTGTGAATTTACGAACATTCCTACCCTGCATTCTATTTTGTACATTGCTTCTAAATCTACATTGCTACAACCACCCAAAGGGACACAAAGATATCTACGTAGCCCGGTTCCCTCAATGTTGCACATATTGAACACCTTGAACTTATAGTAGATTATTTTTTTATAATAGCTGTATATGTTGTAATAGTGTTTTATCTTATGTTTGTTGTAATAGTTTTTAGCTATATCATGTAATTTGTAACTGATCTTGCAACGCCGTAATTTTAACATAAAAGTGCAATAAAAGTGCAATAATCTAGTGCAATATTTGATGCTTATGTTTAAGTTATGTACATGTTAAATATATTCTACCTGTGTATCCCATTGTAAAAGCTGCCCAATTCAGCCTGCAGGCTGCAATTAGCAACTTATATGTATGTTGTATGCATGTTCCTTTCGAAATAAACCAGTCTATATTCTAAATCTGACAGTGTAAAGTCGGCTCCTAAAACCAAAATATTACACAAAGCCTTGAAATTTTCCTGCACAAGATAAGATGTCCAAGGTTTTCAACTTCAACATTATCAAAACTTCTTTCTTACTCAGAAATCTTTCTATATGGGAAAAATTCAAGGGGTAACATTGAGAATCCACGTTCTCCTTATTGTTTATTGAAAACCAAAACCCATCGCAGCCTCGCGGCTGAATTGTGAGGTTTGTACACAAGTCGCACGCACGTTACAATTGCTAATATCTTATTACATTTAGAAAAATACGTTAAATTGAAATTACTACTTACAACATTTTAAGACCAAATACTAAAATTCACAGAATAATGTACATTTAAAAACATTTTTCATCATTCATAATCTTTAAAATAGATATATTTTGTAGCTGCGACATTTAAACGAGTTAGAAACAATTCTGAAAGAAAAAAACACATTCATTTGGATTCTATACTTGAAAGGGGCACGAAATAACAGATTATTACAAAGTCTCATTGTACAGTCTGACAGCGGTGTACAAAAATGATATTTTCTCACCTTTTCTGTCTGGATTGTCTCTCAAAACATACATGTGAGTGCTGGTGAGCAGCAGGTGGCTGGAAGGTGACAGAGAAAAAAGTCAACAACCTTCACAGCTACAATTCGCTTACCTTCTATGGCTATGCAGGGTTTTTTCTAAACGGGAATAAGGGCACTGTTCCCTCATGTAACCAGTCAGCTCCCTCATACCAATTTTCAAATTGAACCCTATGTGGCTACTCACACACTTAAAGATGTAAAAACAATACAACAATGCATTCTAGCATTACAAACTGTGATGCCCTTATTAGAAAATCCCCCCTCGGTTGCTTCGTTCCTTGCCATGATTGCGATCTGCTCCCTCATGCTAAATTTTTCTAGAAAAACCTCTGGCCTATGTATAAAATGTTTCTTAATACAATGTATGTTAAAACAAATTCTTTTGACAAGTACTAATCTGATATATCTAAGAAATAATATGGCAGTCTCTGTATTTTGAGGACAGCAGATGCACAGAAGGCATAGCTGGTATCTTTAGCTGATGGAAAGTTAACCAAATTACATGTATATAGCATGAAAGTTCATCTGTGTTGGTATATAACATTATGGTAACAGTTAAACTTTACGTAACCAACACCAAGTAAATTGGGACTTACCCCAAATTTTCGACTGACTCCGTCAGCCTTGTTCACGGAATGGACCCTTCTACTGCAGTTTCCGGGACGTGACGTCGGAAACACGTGGTTGCAGCAGAGGGTCATATGTGGCAGATAACCTATGACGCCCCCAGAGACAGGGTTGCCCCATAGGTTACCTGCCACGTATGACCCACGTGTTTCCGACGTCACGTCCCGGAAGCTGCAGTAGAAGGGTCCATTCCGTGAACAAGGCTGACGGAGTCGGGCGAAAATTTGGGGTAAGTCCCAATTTACTTGGTGTTGGTCACGTAAAGTTTAACTGTTATCATACATGTATATAGATTTATGATCCAGAAAAGCTTTAATTTGTACTGTTACAATTTCAATAAATCAAATCAATCAAACCTTGGCAGCAGGTGGCCTGACTCCTTGACCTCCTGACAGGGGAAGTGCTGAATGACGTCGGGTTTCTTCAGCCACGTGTCCAGGTTCACCACCTCATGTTCATCGTCTGACACGCTGAAGCTGTCCATCTCATCTGATGGCAGGAGAACATCATCATCAGGCCACACCAATTTAATTTCTTGGTTAACAGATTTTTCCAGAAAAATAAAGGAGCGGGCGAGGGGAAAAAAAACAGGCTTAGGCATCCTATTATGGCCCAAAATGGTACCATAGAAGCCATGAAGTCAACCCACCAGGATGCTTTAAAATTTAAGCAATGAATTTTGAACTTTTAATGATACCACTGCATTGAAAGTTGGACTAACTGTAACAATTAGGATGAAAAGGACTGTTTTCAACGGTTCAGGGCAAAATATGAGCATTTTGCAGTAACTGTTGATTCTGAATTTTTATTTTATTTGCAAATCAGAAAAAAATGAAGCAGGCGAATCCGTTAACCAAAAAATCAAATTGGTGTGGACTCAGTATAATAAAACACACTAGGACATCAGGTTATGAAGAGAATTAAACTGTCCACAGCACTTGGTCATAAGCTGATGAAGACTGAGTGATTCAGTCGAAAATTCCTAGCGAATTAATTTTCGTTTTTGAGCTGGAGAACAGTGGACTCTGAGAGAGAAGAGGATGACAGAGAACCCACCGTGGTCATCCTCTTCATCCCCGATACTGAAGACAGGTTTGACCCCGCGGTACGGCTTGCCCAGTTTGTCACTGCTGCTCACATGTCTGCAAAACACAGGGGGGGGGGAAGTTTGTTTAGACAGAAGTCATGTAGGAAAAAGTGTGTACTGTCACTAATGGAGGTCTTTGAAACAATAAACAATGAAAGGAACTAGCATCTAGCAGGCTTTAGAAGTGGCTGGAAAGAGTAGAAATTGGCCAAATATTTCAAAATTACTCCTTTCGTCTGGTATGTTTGATGACGAGATGGAAGTCTGGTCTTATGTTTCCTTAGTATGCTGAGCTACTCAAATGCTAGCACTAGTCTACTACAGACACTTAGAGGGGTGTTGCCCTGGTTAGTATTACTGATAATGCAACAACAAACACCCATAGTAAAATGTTGAACTTTATTCCAACGTACACAGAGATCAAATTTTCAACGACCACTGTCGCCTTCATCAGGATAGTTAATGACCAATCACTTCCAAACGTGAACTCGCGAGATTTACGGTTAGAGACACATGACCTTATGCACGCGAGACTTTATGGATGTGTGACGTCAGCAACTGATCAAACGTGCCAGGGAGTTTACGGTATATCGTCCACCGTCTCTATCTAGTGATCGCTGGAGTGCCTTTGATTTACTATGGTTACTACCAACACAGATGAACTTTCATGATAACAACAAACCCCCACCTCTCCACAGGCCCGGCCCCCTCGGCCAGTTTGTCCTTGATCTTGGAGAGTTGTTCCTTCATGGCGTCGGACTTGTGTCTCACGGCGCTTGACAGTTTGTTGATGAGAGACGCTCCCTGAGCCCCGGGTCTCTGCAAAACAGAGAACCATCGTTATGTTCACCGAACGAAAACATATTGTTTTGCTCCATTTCCTCTTCTTCAAACAAATAAGGTCAATGACCTGAACCACACGTCTGTCACCATGGTAACTAATGTTGGGTCAATAATAAGGAAAGTAGAAGATAACATATCCACCTTCCCAGACCTCGGTTGTTCATTCATTAGACACACACATGAGGTGGGTGTACATTAGTCACGACAGTGTTAGAAATGATTTCAGCACCAAGGACAGGGACTTGGTCTGACTGATATAAGGCACAGATACATGCATGGTGGTGACATCCGAACATCACTTCAACAACAGTTTCACACTAACATCACCAAAGTGATTTGATACATAGAATCCTCTCTACAAATTGTTGCGATACTTGCAACCACTGTTAAGCATACACTGAGGACAAAGCGCCATCAAGTAAAAGCGCAAAGGTTGTTTAATAAAGTACATTGCTATAATGTACCTTCTTACACAGGCAGGTAGTGATATAGATAATATATCTTATATCATACCCGGGCCGCGATAACATTCGATAACGTTCGATACCGTTAAGTACGGCCCAGTCCGGAACCCGTTATCGATCGCTTCCATGGCCTCCATAAAACGATTCAAACACGTACTGCCCTAACCACGTGTGCCCCTTTTGAAAATTCCAATACAGAATCCGGACGTTAGAATTGATGTTGTTGCATTTTAGGGTTTAGTGGCACCAACTTTTGGCTCATCTTGCATTGAAAGGCGTGTTTTCTTGGGTGGGTATGACATCCGATGCGCGGTCGGGCCGATACCTCGGGCGATACGGAATATTGTGTTCTATATTTACCCCGTCATGTTCCCCGTTGACGTCCTCCCCTGCTGTGGATACGATGCAGGTCCTGACTGAGAAGCTGGAGTCTCCCTTCTCTTCTCTCTTCACCAGTTCTGTGTGGAGCGCTGCAGAAATACAGAACCACACTTTCAGATAGTGATGCATACCGGTTCACTGGACTTGGATCCGGACTTGTAAGAATGTTTAGGTTCAAGTCCAAAAAAACCTTAAAGTCAAGAACCGAGTTCGGATTTATTACCATAAAAGACCATTTCACAGACCCCTTTCCTTTCCAAACCACTTAAAACCTTCCGTAGATTCTAAAATCTTTGCTGCAAAACGAAGAAAACATTGCCATCGGCCTCCATGTTATGTGGCCAAAGTTTCACCCAGACAACATTGCAAGGTTGCCAACATGCAATTTTGTATATGCCATGGGTTTAGGTCAGGACTTACAAGTCCGGAACTGAACCTAAACCTCTGGACTTGAATCCGGACCTGAACCTAAAATTGGGTTTAGGTATGCAGCACTAGTCTCAGAACTGGCAGCTGATTAACACAGCCTGGACAGAGCTTTCTTACATGTAGACTTACTAGGAGTCAATGAAAGTTTATTGAAAATACATGCATGTGCCTGAGGGCTAATTGCAAATACAAACAAAATGTATGAAAAAAAAGATACTGTCTGATAAGACAGACTATATACAACATACATGGTACTACATTTTGTTGGGTTTGGGAGACAAATTTACCCACTTCGTCTATGATATGTGAGTTCTTTGATTATAGTTTTGTAGTAATGTACAATGTACAAATGCCCACTCACTGATAAACAGTGTACCTATGATTTTAGAATAAGCTGAAGAACTGAAAACCCAAATTAAACCTTCCCTTAAACAAAGGTACATGCATGACTATAACACACATAGAAGGATGTGTGGAAAAAACTGCGGACTCAAATGGAGAGTCATATCTGGTACAAACAACAAACAGTATGAAAAAGAACAACCATAGAAGATACTTGCCATGGTAACCTCCTCTGGCTAAGCTGATGAAGGCTGTATGTCTCTGTAAAAAGAGAGGAGCCACCTAAAGTTGACTGAAAAAATCATTCTATCATAATAAATAGAATAGATGGCAAGGCATTCTTACAAGTAGCATCCAGTAAAATCCGTTCTGCTGATGTTATGTCCTTGATTTGCTTAACTGAGAGAGAGCATGCTTGTATGATAAAGTGAATTTTTGTGTTAATTCTATGGAGTCAATCTTTGTAAATACCAACAAAATTCATACCAGTATGTCTGCCGGTTGCATAATAAAAATCCAATTCACACCTGTAGGAAGTGTGCGACCACCATGTGCACATACCTGTAGGAAGTGTGCGACCACCATGTGCACGTACCTGTAGGAAGTGTGCGACCAGCATGTGCACATACCTGTAGGAAGTGTGCGACCACCATGTGCACGTACCTGTAGGAAGTGTGCGACCACCATGTGCACATACCTGTAGGAAGTGTGCGACCACCATGTGCACGTACCTGTAGGAAGTGTGCGACCAGCATGTGCACGTACCTGTAGGAAGTGTGCGACCACCATGTGCACGTACCTGTAGGAAGTCTGCGACCACCATGTGCACATACCTGCAGGAAGTGTGCGACCACCATGTGCACGTACCTGTAGGAAGTGTGCGACCACCATGTGCACGTACCTGTAGGAAGTGTGCGACCACCATGTGCACGTACTGGTCCTCTTCGTCCCTGCCGCTCCCCATGAAGCACAGATGCTCCCCTCCCGCCACCGACCCGGCCGCGATTGCTGTGCGCTGCGCGGAAAACAAGGCTTGCACAGCCAGGGCAAACTCCGTCGGAACCTGCAACATCTAAGGAAGAAAGAAAGAAAGGCCCATTCATTAAAACACATAGCAGCCATAGGCTGAATTGCATGTTTCAATACACATAATAGATTAAAAAGTACACTTAAAAATCTCAATCTGTATGCCGACACAAATTTTTGTCAGTTCAAAAAAAGGTTGGAACATTTCACCCTAAATTTGAAAAGCATCAGTACGTACGTACCAGATTGGCATCTAAATGGAAAGCAGTGGAAAGATGTCCTGTGTTGTATTGGTCGGCAGGCCTGCAGTCCACCACAAAGTAGTGTACACTGTCGCCCTGGAGAAAAAAAGCATACCAAACAGACAATGGTTTGATTAGGCCACACTGAACTAATTCTATGGATGACATAAAAAAAATTCTGCTAAACCACAGGAATACAAAGCTGGTATCGTGAATTTGCGGTGGTACATAGCGACTTTTACGACAAGCCGGCACATGCTGGGCCATTGCTTTTCACAGAATTTATGAGTCAGCACTGTACTGAGTTCTGGAGGTCTGTGGAGCTTCTGCAGCCTGGGTGCTGTGCTCCGTAGTTACCGCTGGCTCCCTATTGTCACTAGCTACCATGGATCAAAGCTGTGATGACACCCAGTCTCTAGTAGTGATGCATACCGGTTCACTGGACTTGGATCCGGACTTGTAAGAATGTTTAGGTTCAAGTCCAAAGAAACCTTAAAGTCAAGAACTGAGTCCGGACTTATTACCATAAAAGACCATTTCACATACCCCCTTTCTTTCCATACCACCTAAAACCCTCCGTAGATTGTAAAATCTTTGCTGCAAAATGAAGAAAACATTGCCATCTGGCATCATTAAGTGTCGGCCTCCATGTTATGTGGCCAAAGTTTCACCCAGACAACATTGCAAGGTTGCCAACATGCAATTTTGTATATGCCATGGGTTTAGGTCCGGACTTACAAGTCCGGAACTGAACCTAAACCTCTGGACTTGAATCCGGACCTGAACCTAAAATTGGGTTTAGGTATGCATCACTAGTCTCTAGTATGTGGAGACCAAAAAAAATCAGAAATCGGCCTTACATTTGTCTCCTCTGTGGCCTGCAGGAGCTCAGCTACTGACACAGGCAGGCACAGGGCCTGGGACAGCATTTCTTCTTCACTAGTGTCCTCTCTGGCTGTCAGGCTGCCTCCAAACATGTACTGGTAATCCTGGAACAACAACAACAACAACAAGGTTAGAAACAACGACACAGGCAGACACAGGGCCTGAGACAACATTTCTTCTTCACTGGTGTCCTCTCTGGCTGTTAGGCTGCCTCCAAACATGTACTGGTAATCCTGGGGAAAAAAATGTTAGACTCTTCTTAGTGGCAATATTCTGCAGTATATTTGATGAAATGGAACATTTGGAGATCTTTCTTGGACCTGTCAATTGGAAAACTTAATCTCCACTCATCCACCCGACCTTGCTGAAAATCAACCACATGGCCAAATATGCTTTTGAATCAAAGTAACGACATAGATAGATAGATAGACAGATAGAACAGCATCTGTCTGATTGACTGACTGATTGGTTGATAGATAGATAGATAGATAGATAGATAGATAGATAGATAGATTGAACAGCATGTCTGACAGACAGACAGGTAGGTAGGTAGGTAGGTAGGTAGATTGAACAGCATCTGTCTGATTGATTGACTGATTGGTTGATAGATAGATAGATTTTTATTTTATTTCATTTCATTTCATTTCATTTCATTTCATTCCATTCCATTCCATTCCATTCCATTCCATTCCATTCTATTCTATTCTATTTTTTATTGAAATTGCAACAATGCAATACACGCGGAGCTAAGGCAGCTGTTGCTGGTGTTGTGTCCCACACATAGAAACGAATACTGGACAGACAATACTCATTTTCACTTGAGTCTAGTGGGGAAAGTCGTGTAAAGTGCCTTTCCCAAGGGCACAAGATCGGTGGCGTGTCAGGACTCGAACCCGGGACCTCTTGATTCCGAGTCGCGCACGCTGCCGTTGCGCCACACGACCCCACATAGATAGATAGATAGATAGATAGATAGATAGATTGACTGACTGACTGATTGATTGGTTGGTTGATTGATTGATTGATTGATTGATTGATTGATTGATAGAACAGTATCTGTTTTTGACCTCTCATCCTGGTCATTAATCCTTACTCCACTTGGTGTGCCTGTTTTGACCTTAGTCTCAAGAAAATGTACCCCACAAGTACAAGTGTCTTGATTACAAGAATGTCTCACCTTTCTGAAAGACTGTGGGGTTCTTGAGGAGTAGTAGAGAGCCAGCGCACAGAAATCCTCAATGTCTTCCGCCTCCAGTTGGGCTGGAAACACTTTTAGGGTGTCTGCAGAAAACACAAAATTAATCAATGTAGCTCAGAATTTTTTTTTAGTGCCTTCCAGTATGTTAGAAATGCCTTTTAGGGTATCCACAAAAAGCACAGTCAAGATTAATCAATATAGCACAGATATCACATATCTCCAGTTTCATGTTTAATAGCTTGGTTAGCACACAGTGTTGGAAAATGTATATAACTCCATATCATATATAATAGTAGCACACAAGACACTTATTATAGTAACAACTACAACTCATGTATTGACACGTTTTACATTTAACGGCTACAACTTTGTTAAAAAAAGGTTTCTTTCAGCCTTGCACGCAAAATATACCAGTTACAAATATAATTTTGCATACAAAGCTAAGAGAAACTTTTCTTTAGCATTGAGATATTTTGCCCAAATAAAGTATTAAGAGCATGGATGAATCAGTACACGTACCTACAATAACCTGCTTATCTTCATTTTCCATGGGAAGAATCTGCTCTCTGCAAGTGAAAAGTACTAGTGATTGGTTTATTGAAAAGAACAAAGAACATATCAGACTTGCAGTAAAAACTGAATTGTGCTGATATTTACAACTTATAGGATTATACAATACTAGTAGATATAAGAGGGCAACTTACACTTGTAATATACTAAATTTATAAAAACTATCGTCGTCGTCATATTATCATAGCAATATAAGTAAACCAATATAATTTCTCACGAGTAAGATCACTACTGTCGTTCTACATTAAAATGACTGAAAGTCTTTGAAGTTTTAAAAGTTAGTCTGGTACGAGCGCTAAGGATATGTACAGTTGTAAGAATTCGATTTGACACAATAAACAATCAATAGTACTGAAATTAGGGTCCAGCCCGATTAAAAATTGAGTTAAGAAGTAAAGTTGCTTCATAAATGACATCATTTATTCAGAAGGCTTTAAAACATTAGAGTAGCTACCAATGGAAAATGCTTTGGCTGGATAGATTTGGACATTGTCAGTGTGAAGTGTCACCATGGTAACTGGTGCTGTAGCGGACACCCTGTGGTGTTGGGTTACATTATGTAGCGAGTTGAAGGGGCTGGTCACTATATAAATGAATGTCACTATATAATATATGTATATATATGAATGTATTTGAGTAAGAATAAACAGAGCTGTAGTGTTGTCAACACAGATGAACTTCCATGATGAAGCGAGCAGTTGATGTCACACTTTAAAGAAGCCACGTGACAAGCCTCACTGGGTCAGTCTACTGAGGAAGACCAGAGTGACTGGTCGAAAGCTCTAGGTGAGAGAACTTTTTGTGTTGGATCTAAAGTTTTAACTCTTAACATGCAACTACATGTACCAACACAGATGAACTGTCATGTTAATGAGAGCAGTAGTTTGTTTGGCTGGACCATGTGATTAGGTAAACATTATGCAGTGTTTGGCAAAAGTTACCTTTCCAGTTTCAAACTGTACTTACTCAAGACTCAGACTCAAGAATTACTTATTGATCATACGCAGTAAACTTTAAGTACAAGCTACTGAATTGCGAATCAAATTGAATGTACATTTCATTTCAAAAACCTAAAAGTTTATACCATTGCACATAATGAAGTTAAAATACAGAAACATTAGGAAGAATACAGGGAACACAATAATTGCACATACTATTACCTACAAAGTGTTAAAAAATTACGACTAGAAGAACGGTTAAAAGGTATGAGTTAGCTCATGATATACAAATATGTCAAATGGCTTGTCTGGTACATGCCCAAACTTGAACTGTACTTACTTGGCGTTGACCAGTATGACCAGTGCGAGGAAGAAGAGGAAGAAAGGGTCAGCCTGCTGTAAGTACAGGTCCCACATGGGCTGCACAACACTCAGCTCACACGGACTCGCAAACAGGCTCTGGATCTGCAGGGGAAGGAACAGGGGAAGACCAGCATGAAAGTTCATCTGAGTTGGTAAATTACATTATGAAAAACTTAAACTTTTCTCCAACTCAAAATTTGACTCACCAGATATTTTCGACTGAATCACGTGTCCACAGCATTTGGGTCAGATAGCTGAGGAAGACTGAGTGATTCAGTGGAAAATTTCTGGTGAGTCAAATTTTGAGTTGGAGAAAAGTTTAAGTTTTTCATAGGGGAAGACCATTTTATCTGTTAGAACAGAAACTCCAATCATGATCTCTGTCTAATAATTATGAGATCCCAAATGGCGTCTGTTAATAGAGAACTTTCAGGACTTTTCAACTTGGATTCATGTCACTTTAGATCAATGGATTGACTTGAAATTTGGGATTCAAATGGTTTTAACTGACAACACATCAGTGTTTTTTTGCAGATCTGTCCAAAGAATGATGATAGAGAATGAAGACCTTACCCACATAAGCGCGTACGTATCTGCTGATATCCTTACCCACATAAGCACGTACGTATCTGCTGATATCCTTACCCACATAAGCGCGTACGTATCTGCTGATATCCTTACCCACATAAGCGCGTACGTATCTGCTGAATCCTTACCCACATAAGCGCGTACGTATCTGCTGATATCCTTATCCACATAAGCGCGTACGTATCTGCTGATATCCTTATCCACATAAGCGCGTACGTATCTGCTGATATCCTTACCCACATAAGTGCGCACGTATATACTGATATCCTTACCCACATAAGCGCGTACGTATCTGCTGAATCCTTACCCACATAAGCGCATACGTATCTGCTGATATCCTTACCCACATAAGTGCGTACGTATCTGCTGATATCCTTACCCACATAAGCGCGTACGTATCTGCTGATATCCTTACCCACATAAGCGCGTACGTATCTGCTGATATCCTCTTGGTGTCGAGGAAGTTGCAGAGTTCAGGATCCTGGTACAGCAGCAGGAGGCGGAACAGGTGGAATGGCTTCCCGTCGACTTTACAGTCCCTGGAAAATAAAGGAGCAGTGGTTAACTTCTTATTTGTTTGTTTGTTAATTTTATTTCAGAAGGGAAAACATACCCTACTGCCATTTTCTCCCAACACTAAACAACAAGATTTCACAATGCAAGATTTACAAAAAAATAAGTAAACTTGCTAAATACCAGGGTCTGTGTTTTGTTAGAAACAGGAGAATGAATGACCTGTACAAGGCATGAACATTGCCTGATAGACATAGAAACATCAGCAAGTGAGATACGGTACAGGTCATGTAAGAAGAAAAATCCCTATATGCCATGTACTACCAACCTGATGAAATTATTTTTGGATAAACTATTATGTTTCCAAAGGGATTTTGCTGATGCTACATACAATGTACCTCTCCTCTCTGTCTCAGTAATGACTGAGTATGTATTTAATCAGACTGTGGAAAGCTGTGCGACACCATTTATGAAAGCTTGCAGGTTAGAAATCATGCCAGGACATGGTTACTGATGTACTTTCTTCATAACTTAGCTAGTTCAAGTTATTTACCTTGGGATATATTTGGTCATGATGGCGTAGAAGCAGTTGTAGAGGTCCTGTCTGGGAAGTTAATTAGTTAGTTAACATAAGTCAAGTCAAGTAACTAGTTAGTTAACTAGTTAGTTAATTAGCTAGTTAGAGCTTACCTTGGGATATATTTGGTCATGATGGCGTAGAAGCAGTTGTACAGGTCCTGTCTGGGAAGTTAATTAGTTAGTTAACAAGTTACTTAACTAGTTAATTAGTTAGTTAATTAGCTAGTAAGTGCTTACCTCGGAATGTATTTGGTCATGATGGCGTAGAAGCAGTTGTAGAGGTCCTGTCTGGGAAGTTAATTAGTTAGTTAACAAGTTACTTAACTAGTTAATTAGTTAGTTAATTAGCTAGTTAGTGCTTACCTCGGAATGTATTTGGTCATGATGGCGTAGAAGCAGTTGTAGAGGTCCTGTCTGGGAAGTTAATTAGTTAGTTAACTAGTTAATTAGTTAGTTAATTAATAATTTAGTGCTTACCTCGGGATGTATTTGGTCATGATGGCGTAGAAGCAGTTGTACAGGTCCTTTCTGAGAAGTTAATTAGCTAGTTAATTAGTTAGCTAGTTAGTTAACTAGTTAGTTAATTAGTTAGTTAGAGCTTACCTTGGGATATATTTGGTCATGATGGTGTAGAAGCAGTTGTAGAGGTCCTGTCTGGGAAGTTAATTAGCTAGTTAATTAGTTAATTAAATAGTTAACTAGTTAATTAGTTAGTTAATTAGCTAGTTAGTGCTTACCTCGGGATGTATTTGGTCATGATGGCGTAGAAGCAGTTGTACAGGTCCTGTCTGGGCAGCCGGAGGGGGATGAGAGGCGCGAGAACGTCGACCCAGCCGTTCCCGGAGGCGTACTGAAGACTGCGAGATTTGGCGTAGAACGTCAGAACGGACTCCATGTCGCTCAGGATGGCCAGCTGGTCCTCCGCCAGGTCCTCATACTTCTCTATTTAATACAGACGTTGTTTTAGTTAATTATCAGGGATACCTAAGATAGCAAATAAAGGATAAGAGGTATCATTCCAACGAAAGGCCACACGTGGGACAACCAATTCGTCCCATATCACTAACTTACTTGGAGTGATGCAACATCAAGTGAATGAATACCTCAGTGAATACTTTCATCAGGTTGGTGATTGATTGAATATCAAAGTTCTTTATGGATGATCTGAACCTGATCGAAACAAGACTTGCTGCACATCCACCTACACTACAGGGCGATCTTGACAACCTCTCTACGTGGACAGAAACCAACAGAATGAAACTGAACCCGGGAAAGTGTAAGGCAATGCAAGTCTGCTTTGTCCGGATTCCTCCTCCTCCTCCTGTTCTCACCATTGGCGGCCATGAACTTGAAGTTGTCAGTATCGCCAAGTGCTTAGGAGTAACCTTTCAGTCAGATCTGAAGTGGGACATGCACGTCCTGGAAATGTGTAAAAAGGGGAACCAAAGGCTGTATCTCCTATGTAGGCTGAGGCAGTTTCACCTACCAACACACGACTTGGTTACTGTTTACACAAGTTTCGTAAGGCCGGTCCTGGAGTATGCAACACCCCTGTGGCACCCAGGCTTAACGTCCAGTCAACGGAGGAAGATAGAGAACATCCAAGTGCGGGCAACTAAGATCATCCTCGGCAACACCTTTCACAGTTACTCTGCAGCATGTGAAGCACTACAACTCCAGAAACTCGAAGACCGACGTGTCTCTCTGTGCCTGAAGTTTGCCCAGAAGCTGTACAAGTCTGAACAGTACAGACATTGGTTTCCTCGACTTCGGGGAGAGATCAGTGGGAGGGAAACAAGACAGAACAAAAAACTAGACCAATTGCCAGCACGCACAGCAAGATATGCGAAAAGCCCGTTGCCTTACCTCGTCCAGCTTTTAAACAGCACTCTGTAATGTAATCCTGTAATGTACATGCCGTTATATATTTGATTTTAATCTAGTACTTTCAATGAGGTTGGTATTTTAACTTTTAGTGTTGCATTGTAAAAATGTAATGATTTTATTGCCACAATATGTTTTTATACAATGTACGGGACATGTAATTCAGCCTTCGGGCTGTGAGGTGTTTCAAATAAAACCCGCATTATCATTATTTATTTGCAATGATTAAGATACACTATAAATACTGTCTTACCGAGCAGACTGAGGCAGTCCTGCCTGAGAACCTCCTGTTGGGGCAGGTCGAACACGCCGTCCCAGGATTCCATGGAGTCTCCCTTCCCAGCAACATTCAGGCAGATCTGATGGGAAAATAATAACAATAATAAATGGTTTTTATTGTCCAAACAGTATACGGCTGAATTGATGCAAGGTATTACATAATAATCAATACAAATCACAACAATTACAACATTCAAATAATACACAGGATACACATATTTGTTCCACAATTTTTTCGTGGAACTGTCGCAAGGGTCTATACGGCAGCCATTCGGCGCCACAAGGTGACCTCAATACGACTTTCCCCAACCGAAGTTAGGTACCCATTCACACCTGGGTGGAGTGAGGAAATTTGTGTAAAGTGCCTTTCCCAAGGGCACAACGTCGGGGCGCATGTCCAGACATGTCCCGGGTACGACTCGGAATCGAACCCGGGTCTCCCGGTTCATAGTCGAACGCTCTAACCACTACAACATCCGACGCCGATTTTAGAATGTTTTAGCTGTTGTATTCATTGATGTGATAAGTTTTTGTACTGTATCTAACTATGCAGATATAATCATATATGTAGGATTTTATGCTAACTATCTATTTGTAATAATACTCAACATATTTCATGCACTTCATTGTGACATGCCAGTCGATACATCTGAATGTTCAACATGTTAAAACTTAAAATTCCAGCCTTCCAGGAGTCTTCTTAGACAAAAATAAGACCTACTGAGATTGGAATCTCAGTAGGTCTTACTCTTAGAATATCATCCTACCAGTTGCAACTACAAGTACCAATTAACAGGGCAAACTGTTCAACATATTTCTATTCATTTATTTCTTCAACATTGTGACACAACAATTAAAGGTGTGCACTACGCAGCGAGGATGCTGATTTAAAGTTGTTTTAAACATGTTTTATCTTAAAGTTCCAGGAGCCTTTTTTTAAATTAAAATAAGTGATATTGGTATTCAGATTAATAATATTATCCCACCAGTTGCAACCAGCTTGGCAGACTATGATGAATGAATTGCCAAACGTGATCCATCATAGAAATTTCAGACAAGGTTGTTAATGTTAACTCCCTCAAGGTTTTCTGTACAGACGAGGTGACTCCGTGCAGGTATTGATTTAATCTTCCTAACTACCGGTACGTTTGAGTCCTGTGAGATCCGTTCCCTCCGAAGAACCTGAATAATCTAATTAAGAGGAAACACTAGGCATGTTACAGAATAGGCAAATCTTCCCTTGTGGTCTGCATATGTATGTTGCATATCATAACATCCTACGGCACACCCTATACCATGCATGATAATGGGGGAAGTGCTTGTAACTAGTGATGCATACCTAAACTCAATTTTAGGTTCAAGTCCGGATTCAAGTCCAGAGGTTTAGGTTCAGTTCTGGACTTCTAAGTCCAGACCTAAGCCCATGGCATATACAAAATTGCATGTTGGCAACCTTGCAATGTTGTCTGGGTGAAACTTTGGCCACATAACATGGAGGCTGACACTTGACGATGCCCGATGGCAATCTTTTCTTCATTTTGCAGCAAAGATTTTGCAATCTACGGAAGGTTTTACTTTTAGGTGGTTTGGAAAGAAAAGGGGTATGTGAAATGGTCTTTTATGGTAATAAGTCCGGACTCGGTTCTTGACTTTTAGGTTTTTTTGGACTTGAACCTAAACATTCCTACAAGTCCGGATCCAAGTCCAGTGAACCGGTATGCAGCACTACTTGTAACATAGACCAAGACTTAGTGTTCATGGCTGTCATACTGTATCATATGCAACCATGTGAAGAAAAAACATACATGTATACGACACCTGTAGATTTGTACTAGTGTCAACAGAATGTTTACCCATTTTCTAGCTAAACATTATCTTATTTTTCTGACAAAGGCAATACAAAGCTTGTTACTGTACACCCCAAGACGTCCAACCCTTGCATGACAGGGAACAACGGACGCTAAGCCGTGCAGTGAGTGAGTGAGTGTATTGTAGCTATCAGTATCACAGAGCCTGACATATACAGTAGTGACAAACAGTTTAGTTAAATATTTACTTACGTCTAGATCTTCTTCTGACAAAGGCAGCGGACTGTTACTGTACACTCCTGTCACTAAGCTATCAGTTTTGGTGTCAAACCCAAGCCTGAGCCTGACATAAACAGTTTATAGCAGTGACAAACAGTTCCATGCTCTCACCTTCCACACCGCGGGTCTGAGTTCCTCGGGAACCTGCCTCCCTTTGCAGATGTTTCTGATGATGCCGATGTCACAGCTGCCTTCTAACACAGCTGTCTCCAACTCCACCTGCCTGGGGAGCAAACCGAGAGGTGCGTGAACATGGTGTAATATAGCTAACTATCGTAGAAAAAATAACAGAAGGCAGTACGTCAGCAGATGTCAGCATCTGTGCAGATGTTCCTGATGTCACAGCTGCCCTCTAACACAGCTGTCTCCAACTCCACCTGCCTGGGGAGCAAACCGAGAGGTGCATGAACATGGTGTAATACAGGTAACTATCGTAGAAAAAATAACAGAAGGCAGCATGTCAGCAGAACAAACTGCGCCTGTACAGATGTTCCTGATAATGGCGATGTCACAGCTGCTTTTTAACACAGCTGTCTCCAACTCCACCTGCCTGGGAAAAACACAGTGGGGACAGGGGTAGTGATGCATACCGGTTCACTGGACTTGGATCCGGACTTGTAAGATTATGTTTAGGTTCAAGTCCAAAAAAACCTAAAAGTCAAGAACCGACTCCGGACTTATTACCATAAAAGACCATTTTACATACCCCTTTTCTTTCCAAACCACCTAAAACCTTCCGTAGATTGTAAAATCTTTGCTGCAAAACAAAGAAAACATTGCCATCGGGCATCGTCAAGTACTGGCCTCCATGTTATGTGACCAAAGTTTCACCCAGACAACATTGCAAGGTTGCCAACATGCAATTTTGTATATGCCATGGGTTTAGGTCCGGACTTACAAGTCCGGAACTGAACCTAAATCTCTGGACTTGAATCCGGACCTGAACCTAAAATTGGGTTTAGGTATGCATCACTAGACAACGGTGCGCTAAAAGACATGGTGAAAAAAGAAAAAGGTAGCAAGACAACAGAACATATTGCGTCTGTGTGTAACCTGGATGTTTCACGTTTTTATTTGTTGAATGTTTGGTCAACGTAGCATCAGAAATTTGCCTGTTGCAGATGATATCTTTCCTGGCACAACATTTGAAAACTATAGACGTATAGACGAGATGTAATCTCATAGTCATGAATATGTGAGATGTTCTGCTGAAGTGCTATCCACAATACAATCCAGTTTCGCCCAGGCATTAAGTAAATTCTGCTGACATGCTACATGAGTCTCTTATTACATATATTGTACATACAAAATTTACAAATGTCATATTGAGTAACAAGTGACAACCTCAGTCCTTGGTAGGGACATTCTTGCTGTGTCTACTATATCCAGTTCATGTCATGCACATAATTTATGGCCGACAAATGTGACACAGACACTTAATAAGTTACATTTTCATTTCGATTCCACAATGGGCACCTGATCCAGGCACTGCAAGAATATAAAGTATTCCTCTCGTAAACAGGTAACCAAATTTCATAGGTTAGAAATGTCAAACTGATATTAGTAATAACACATAATTAAGTCAAACATATCATAGATATTGCAAACAACATAATCTATAGTATATATGCTTTTGTATTTACAAGATCAAGTTGTGTTAACAGTCAGTGATCATGCATATTGTTATAATAACAATGTTCATGTATGATATTACTTAAGTTTTATGAGTATTTGATAGATTGTTCTAACGTCAAACTTTGTTGTTTCTAGGTAATTTGTGTGTATAATGATGTGGGTTTTATCGAATTGTTTTATTAATGTCAATTTGTTCCTTCCAAATGTTAAGAATTTAAATTGTACAGGGCATAATTTAGCCAATGGCTACAAGTTCTTGTTTGTTTTCACAAATTAACCATTTTATTGATTGATTGGTTGGTTGGTTAATTGATATGTCACGACCACGTGTGCCTGACGTTTGTCAGTACGACCACGAGACGACCCAGTCGCTCCTTGTTTATCGTGTTTACCCAAAGTTAGTGTACAAATATCCCTACAGCTGTCGTACTAGCTACTATCCAAGGGGCGGGGGGAGGGGGGCACAGCAACCAGGCTTGTTTTTCACTACCGTCACGACGTAAGGACCTTCTTAATGTTGCCAACGTCAAACGGCATCTTTAAGTGCGACGGAGCGTTTAAGAATCCCCCAAACAGTACACCTTGAGCGAGCTACAAGAAGTCAGAACCAAGAGAGTCCGTCTTTATAACTTACCAGTCTTCCGACTCTAGCTCCTGTTCCTCAACTTCCGCCATCTTGGTGTGACGTGTCCGACGCAAACATTCGCCAATAAATGACGTTATCTCTATTGTGCAAATTTCGTTCCAACGTTCAGGTAAACATTTGGACAGATGATCTGATGTGACGTTGTGAATTCGCAACGATAGGCACGATATCGGGGGTAAAACTAGACTTCCGTGTCCACCTCTCACTTTTTCAAAACAGGTATTAATGGTGACGTCATATTAGTAGTATACGGCGCACAACATGTCTGATGTTTGAAGGAGGCTAACGTTAATGTGTGTAAAACATACCAGTAATTCATATATGCGCAAATTCTTGATATCTTACGTTTTTTATACTCAGTGCAAATCTTTATGTTTGCATTGTACAGATTTTATTCACATTAACATTAATACTTTTCATCTTTCTGCAAAATAATTTGCCTTATATTCTCATTCTGCATTTTTCAAACTGAACATCTAGCTATTTTTCCAATTAATTAATTAATCAATCAATCAATTAATCAATTTTCAGCCTCATCAAATCAGTAGTAATGAGTAGTGCTATAGCTATTTATCATATAGGCGGTGATGTTGACCAATCAGAAGGCTCCATTCCACATTCTTTATGTCGCGGTAATGTCGCAAATAGAGTCAAAATCGGGTATTCATTCATCCCAATCCATACATTAAACAAAATGAATAATCACTCGCATATGACCTCAGGTGACCCAATAGAACAGGGCTCTACTTCTAAAAAATCCAAAAATAACTTATTTGTTGTGTTCCGATGACCTCGGGTGACTCCCATAAGAACCTGCGCTCACTTGGTGGCTTTATTCGGTGGTTATAGCAACTGACAAGGCTTTATCACACCATATTCACCTCGGGGCGGGACATTAATCCTTAAATATTAAATGGGCATCACCATTATGATGGGACATCACAATACACTGTCTGATTCACCATCACATTGTAGACATTGTTGATGTTCAAGAATAAAGTGTTCAGCACCAGGGACAGGTCTGCTCCGATGGGTAGATAGTGTGTACTGTCTATGTACATCACTATAACATCTCACCTCTGACAGACCTTGTATTTTGATTTATGACTTCACTGTTATGTTTAATTACTACAGTAATCTACGTTCTTCTTCTTGAATACGCGGAGACTTTTGAGTCCTACTACCTAGCTGATTCAGGACTAGATACGGTTCTGGATACAATAAATAGGCAACGCTTCTTTGAATCGACAATAAATGTAAAGTATTAAGCTTACGGCAAAAACGTAGTGTGTGAGCGCCATCGGTTTGTAATCAATTGTCTGGCCGGTTTGCAAGTACAAATCATTGGACTCGGCTGAATGGGAAGAACTGAAAAAGGGGGGATGTGAGATGAATAGGAAAAACTGAAAAAGTAGTTCGCTTTTTTTTACGAATTTTCATTCGATGAAGGCCCTATTAACTGTTAATCAGTAATGAGTCCTGACCCGACAAGTGTACGGGTAGCCTGACTAAAACCGCGCTCCTGGCGGCCGCCTAGTCTCCACCAGACTCCTTTGCAGGCTGAAGAAGTAGTAGAAATCGCCGGTGCACGGCAAACTGGACCCTCTATGGCCGGCCAACTCCCCTGGCCAGCTACCTTCTTTTTAGGCCGATTTCTACTATCATTCAGCTTGCAAAAGAGTCTAGTCTCTAGATCTGGTGGAGACTAGCGGCCACCCGTCCCAAAGGTTGTCACCCCCCCCCCTTTTTGAGGGGGGGGGTGTCATTAACTCCCGGCCGAGAGCTTAGGGTAACATGTTAGGGTAACATTGACCTTGGCACAGGACTGAGGATAAAGTGAGGTTGCAGCATTCAAACTTGCCGCCTCGCCGCACACGCGGTTGGAAGTCTGTACTACAAGCCGCCGGACTCTATATGGCCGGCTACCTTATCTGGCTAATTATGTTTTTTTTTCGCCCGCCCGCTCCATTATTCTTCTTCAAAAATCCGTTAACCAAGAAATCAAATTGGTGTGGCCGTACATTGTAGGTATTGCTGATGCTTAACAATAAAGAGTCTTCATAACTTGTCAGATTACCAGCAGTTTATTTAAGTTAACAATGTGCAGCAATATGAATAATTATCATTTCTAATACTTGTTGACTTGTTACATCCAAAAGGTCATCATATCAAGAATTACATTCGTATGATTGGGTTCACATAACATTACATGAAGCACAATAAAAATTTTTTCGAAGTTTGAACAGTGGTGACAATATGTAGAAATAAAAAACATGGACAAAACTTTTGATACCTCTATAGAGACATACTTCTTCATGTACACTTCTGACTTTAGTTTGTGCATCTAGATAGATCTTTGTGCCTACCTACATATGCATCTAGATACATGTATGAGGGCCCGCATGCTCTTTTTGTAAGGCGTATTCAGGCCTTTTTAGTCTTTGTAATCCGTAGGCAGCCTCCCCAAAAATCAACGTAATTCGTAATCAGTCATTAGCCGTAAGGTGTAATTGTTCGTAATCAACTGTGAGAATTTAAGGTAATTCGTAATCGGCGGTGAAAATTTTGCGTAATTCATATCACTTCCCTGCCATGCAGGCCCTCATGTATCTGCCATTCAGTATTTGGTCACTACCCTTTACACACTAAATAATGCTGCTCTGTCTCCTACTGCATCAAAACATTTCCTCCCAGTAAATGTCAGCATTAAATACAGTCTCAATCTTCTACATAATAATTTATATCTTCTCCATGATATCTACGTTTAAGGAATGTACTGACAATAGATCTCACAATGACTCCACCAACAGATAAACTATTGCCACATGGACTACCACATAACACAGTATACATGTAGGGTAAAGACACTCTTTTTACACAACCAAGTCTTCTATTTAGCCAACGTTTCAGTGACTGTCTGTCACCTTCCTCATTGCAATTCTGACTGGTTCACATTGCACTGCAGCACAGGTGTCGCTGCTACAGATGAATTCTCAATGCTGCAGTGCAATGTGAACCAGTCAGAATTGCCCTGAGGAAGGTGACAGACGGTCACCAAAACATCGGCTGAATAAAAGAGTTGGTTGTGTCTCTTTACTCAGTGTCTTACCAACCTGATGAAACTATTCACGGACAGTATACATGTACTTTACAAGGAGTGCACATCCACCTATTATATACTTTACGGTTGAAATCTAGCTACAGGTATGTAGTTATGTAGAACATGTCTGATATTTCTGTGATGAGCTACTCGTGATGTGGAGTTAGTCCTCCAAGTTGCGGAAGGCCGTCTGCATATCTTCATACAGCTGGGCGTATTCAGCCTTGA
>NW_017804331.1:707801-733276 GCF_001625305.1 Branchiostoma belcheri
AATTATTACATTTTTTTTATGTATCAATGTTTTTATCAAATCATTATAAATTAAATTTAACCCGGCCTGGTATGTTGACTTCCTGGCTCCCACCGTAGCACTTTGGGCTATCATAAGATGCCTAGCCTAGGCCTATTTTTTTTTTCCCTGTCACTTCATATTTTTTCCCCAAAAAATCAGAGAAACAATAAATTAAATTGGTGTGGCCAAAACAAAACAAACACCACCCACCTTGAACTTCATGCTGCTGAGCCTGTAGAGGATGTCTCCCATGTTGTCTCGGATGATGGCCCAGGTGATCTTGTTCTCGCTCTGCGCGGTCGTCTCCACGGCGTGTCTCGCCATGTCGTAGAACGCCAGCAGGTTCTGAATCATCCCAACCGTCTTGTAGAATGGGCAGAATCTAACAAACAACCAAAGGTTCACTTCATATCATCACATCATCATATCACGCCACTTATTCCTGACAGGATAAACTATCTGTCACCAAAAAGTCAAGACCATAGCTTGTTCAGGACAAAAGATCCAATAACCGGAAGTTCTGCTGCCGTACCAAGGTCATCCACCAGGAGGCCCATACTTGACCTTGACCTTTGTCTTTCCAAGATTTACCAGCACACCAAATATCATCACAATCCATAAAGGCGTTCTGAAGTTATGATGACCACAAAGTTGCGGAAACACACACAGACAGACACACACACAGACAGACAGACACACAGACACGCCAAAAACAATACCTCCATTTTTCACGGAGGTAAAAATTAGCGTGAAGCCATTTTATAGTGTCATATGTTTTTAGAAGTTAGAAGCAGCGCGGAACTGGTTGGAGTGGATTGGCGACAAGCTATGATGATGAGAAGTTAGACTTGCCATGCAAAATCCCTATTTTAATGTGATGTTTTTAGAATCTCCAACTTGTACAAAACCTCAAATCATCCTTGTGCTGCAAGGTTTTCTTTATTAATTAACCATTACTCCAGCCGTTTTTTTTCCAATTAAATAATCTAAGAATCCAGATGTTTCCCCACCTGTCATAAGCAGTGTAGCCGTTCTGCTGTAGAAAGTCATCCTTGATGAGTCTGGCCACCTCCAGCGTGATCTTGTCTGTCTCAGCAAGGGAACCCTACAGTAGGATCACAGTAGGGGTACAGATCACTGTTAGACACATGGTCTGGATCACCTAGTCTGGATCACAATGCAAGCAAAGGCCAACCAACTACTGTACTACAGTAATTACTGATTTTTTCACGGTACTTTATTTATGTTCGTGTTTTCGCGCTCACTTCTGTACCGCGAAATTAGCATTTCCATTAAACAAATAATTTACCGTCTTTCTTTTTTCTACACCTGCCGCCGCTACGAGCAAATGGTTCCGTGAACACATCCATTTTTCTCAGACCACAAAACTTTTGCTACCATGAACATAAAATGAATTACAGTACTGTTGGCGAAAGCTTGAGGAGAACACATCTGATTCAAAGAAACTCTAAGGAACCATTAGAGAAATTCTGCCTAGTAAAGGTGACACTGTGATAACAGCACTGACATATTTATTTATTTATTTGAAATTGCAACATGGCAATACAATGTTGCCGCCAGGCAGCTGGTAGCTGATATTGTGACATCATACACAAATATACACAATAGACACATACGTAAGTACATTATCGATCAAGTTACAATAAAAAATTAGATATAAGAAACAATAGGGTACCTAGAATTAAATCGATAAACATTAGGGCTAAACATATCTGTTAAAAAGAAACAGTGGCTCAGGTGGAAGTAAATCTTTTGGTAGATGCAATGTACATGTGGAGTGCATCTAGAAGTTGCTTGTTAGTGACAACGTCGTGGTCTGCTAATCCTTGGAGTAGGACATATGCTGGTCAACTTCTCTGTTGACATATGCTGGTCAACTACTCTGTTGACATATGCTGGTCAACTTCTCCGTTGTGATGGGCCTTTGTATGCTTATAGCAATCTTACAAGCAAAAATGCTTTGAAATGTGTCTCTACCAACCTTGCCGACCAATTGCACAATCTCTGACAAGTCCTCCTCTTCCTGTAGAATCTCTTTACACTACAACAAACAGAAAAATCGGGCATCAGTGATTCATGCATACAGATAGCTATACAAGAGGCCTAATGTGGCTAAAAAACCCAAAGGGAAGGCACATGGTACAGCAACAGTCCGACTCTGTCCTGCCACTTGCTACATAAAATGTAACCCAACACCACAGGGTGTCTGCTACAGCACCAGTTACCATGGTGACAGCCATCTGGTCAATGACCTTATTTCTTTGGAATGGAAGCAGAAGAATAAGAAGAGGAAGCAGAATTAAGAGACACAGCAAAACAATATCAACACTTATACTATCATGAAAGTTCATCTGTGTTGGTAGTTACATGTTTAAGGTTAAAACTTTAGATCCATCACAAAAAGTTCTTTCACCTAGAGTTTTCGACCAGTCACTCTGGTCTTCCTCAGTAGACCGACCCAGTGAGGCTTGTCACGTGGCTCCTACTGAGAAAGACCAGAGTGACTGGTCGAAAAGCTCTAGGTAAGAAAACTTCTTTGTGTCGGATCTAAAGTTTTAACCTTACACAAGTATCAACACTTGACTGTAACGACACACACAGACAACAGTTGAAGAGCGTACCTTGGTCCGTAGCGGCACGAACTCTGGGAAGTGTTTGTCGTAGTACTCCTCCAGGGCGCGCATGTACTTGCTGTGGCTGATGATCCAGTTGATAGACGGGAAGTGCTTCCTCTGGGCAAGCTTCTTATCCAGGCCCCAGAACACCTGCACGATGCCCAGGGTGGCCGACGTAACAGGGTCTGAGAAGTCACCTCCTGGTGGGGACACACTGCAGGGAGAGATGGACAGGTTTGTTTGTTTGTTTCTTTGTTTGTTTATCTACAGAACACCTGCACGATGCCCAGGGTGGCCGACGTCACGGGGTCCGAGAAGTCACCTCCGGGCGGGGACACACTGCAGGGAGAGATGGACAGGCTTGTTTGTTCGTTTGTTTGTTTGTTTGTTTATCTACAGAACACCTGCACGATGCCCAGGGTGGCCGAGGTCACGGGGTCCGAGAGGTCACCTCCGGGTGGGGACACACTGCAGGCAGACATGATGGACAGGTACATGTAAGTCTTCTTGGGTGAATGTTAGACATCCAGGTAATAAGATACGCCAAAAAACGGTTACTCAAGCAACTGGATATGATTTTGGAAACTGTCAGACGTTTCAGGTAGCGTCCACTACCCTTTGCCAGTGACACTGGAAAGTTGTCAGTGACTGATGCATGAATGTGGTAAGGTGAAGTCATCAAAATACAAGGATTGCTATAGGTATTCGTATTTCCCAAGGACTGTAAGAGACTGGAACGAGCTTCCACAGGCCCTACCAGAAATACCAGAGGCCAACAAGTTTAAGGAATCTGTTCTTCTACACTTGAGGAGTATTTAGAGCGCTGCGCACTGCCCGATCCCCCCTGCGTGTTTGATGATGACTGGTTTATTGTCATAAACAAATAAATAGACATACAGGTTTGTGTTTGACCCCAACCGAGGGGTGTTACGCAGTACAGTATCAAGGTCAAGAAATACTCACGCTCCAATGATGCTGACGCTCCCCTCCCGTTCCGGGTTCCCTAAACACTTCACCCGCCCGGCGCGCTCGTAGAATGACGCCAGCCGTGCGCCGAGGTAGGCGGGGTAACCAGAGTCTGGGGAACAAGCAGGGGGTTACTCAGCACACTTTTTAATTGCTTATTTCATTTCATTTCAACTGCTGCATGTTACACTGATGTAAAACATTCAGTTTGACTATATCACTGACATGGGGTAGCTATCTAAAGTAAGTAAGAGCTTGGTTGCATACCTTTGTTTCAAGCGATATTTCTTTTATTCAGGGTATTGAAACATGAACAGTCACTGATAATTGAGTGCAACTCTGCAGTCAAGCTTTTTCGGAAGACAGAGCAATATAATCTTGCATATAATCTTGCACACACAGACACACACGCACACAGACACACGCGCACAGACACACGTGCACACAGACAGATATACACACACACACACACAGACGCGCACACACACACACACACACAGACACACGCACACACAGACACACGCGCACACAGACACACACGCACACAGACGCCCACACACACACACACACGCAGACACACGCGCACACAGAAATACACACACACACAGACGCCCACACACACACACACACAGTCGCGCGAGCACACACACACCCTCACACACACACACACACACACACACACACACACACACACACACACACACACACACACACGCACACACACACGGACCCACACACACACACACACACACACACCCTCACACACACACACACACACACACACACACACACACACACACACACACACACACACACACACACACACACACACACACACCCTCACACACACACATACCCTCACACACACATACCCACACACACACACACACACACACACATACCCTCACACACACACACACATACCCTCACACACACACAGAACTAGCCTCACCTGCAGGCATTTCAGCCAGACGTCCTGAGATCTCACGCAGCGCCTCGGCCCATCGAGAGGTGGAGTCCGCCATCATGGAGACGTTATAGCCCATGTCACGGAAGTACTCAGACAGGGTGATGCCTGAAACAAGGCAGACCATGTACTCAATGTAACACTGGTGTGTCGCTGAAGGTTAGACATCCAGGTAATGAGATACTGAAGAAACAGGAGCAATGAGCAATGGGATAGATTTCGAAAACTGTCATACGTTTCAAGTACATGTACCTACTTTTCAGTCACTACTTTTTGTCAGTGACAGGTCTAGCTGATTTTGTGTGTGTGTGTAACTCTGGTATGTTAGATAGATACAGAAGCTGGTGTGTCACACCAAAGCAAAAGTTGCATGAGGACACTAATATTTTTAATGTTAATGTTGGAAAAGTCACTTTTTTTCATCACTTTTTATCACTCGGGTGTCAGATAATGCAGAGGTCCACACAAAAAAGGCTAGGGTGGGCAGGTTTTTCTAAGGACGGTCGAAAAACAGGAAACACAATAACTTTTTTTCCTAGGCCTACAGACGTTCTTCCAGAAGACTGTCCTGTACCTGTGTAGATGGAGGCCTCTCGAGCGGCTACCGGCATGTTGGATGTGTTCGCCACCAGCGCTGTACGTTTCATGATGGACTCCACAACGCCGTCAATCTCTATAGACAACTGGAGGGGGAGAGACACGCGGGACACTGTTAACCCGGGGATAATTGAGCAGTGGGTTTTTTACATCTGAAGACAACAAGCTGCAGTATGAATCATCCTCCCACGCCAGGCGTGCTTCCTTACCAGTAAGGAGCAACCCTGGCAAACTGCCCATTTCAAACCACTCTAACGGGCTGACAAGCTTCAGCCAATCAGAGGCATAGCTTTCAGTAGCGGAAAGCTAAGGTCAAAGGTCGCTGGGAAGCTGTAGGCCAATCACATCACGGCTTACATCGCTTCTTTGGTTTCACTGAAAACATCCTGTCGGCTATTTTTTGGGCCAGCCGTGCAAGAATTGTTTGAATCGACATCGTCAACATCAACAGCGCACGGTACAGACACTGCTTCACAACAGAGACATCTTCCTAAGTGTAAGGATAGGCGGGGGAAAGGTCTGTGTTGTATTTTAGCCAGCGAAACAGGCAATAGACACCGAAATGTCAGCAAGGTAAGACAAGTTTGGTTGTGTAAAAGAGAACTCCTATATCCTATACTCGACCAATCTGATGGATGTATGTGGCACTCTTTGTAAAAATGACTTTGTTCATGACCTACTGTTCTCAGTTGTTTGGAGTCCAGTTATGGAAATCTGTTCATGCGAGTGTACTAGCTAAGTGTCGTGTTGCATACAATAATTGCTTTCGTATTCTTCTTAAGTTGCCAAGAGGTTGTAGTGCTAGTTCAATGTTTGTACACCTCTCGACCGATACATTCGATGCTAGACGCAGGAAATTGTGTTATTCCTTCATTAATAGACTTTACGCCACCAACAATAGTATAATATGCCGTCTATTGAGGTCTGACTGTCAGTTCAGAAATACGTATTTTAAAAATGTGTCTAAATTGTTGTATGTTTAATGTTTATGTGGTTTAATGTTTGTATCATGGGTATTACCTGAAATAAAGTCATTCATTCATTCATTCATTCAAAAAGCACATGTATAACAGATGACTGACCTCAGGGAAGTCTCTCAGAACCTCGGACATCTCGTTTCCACGCTCCCCACATCCCACGTAGACGATGACGTCACTGTTGGAGTACTTGGAGACAGACTGGGAGATGACGGTCTTCCCACAGCCAAAAGCACCGGGGATAGCAGTGGTCCCGCCCTGCACGCACCTGGGGTAAGGGCAGAATGAAACATTTCACATTTCAACATTTCATGAAATATTTTCACAATGGCACACTCTGCACATGTGAAACACATTTTTATTATTGTATGGAACATTTCAAAGCCCGTGTAGAACTGTTACAACCCCGTGTGATATACATAGAATACAACATGGTATATTCCGTACCACCCATGGTCAGAAGCTAAAACTTTAGGTCCAGCACAAAAAAGTTCTCTCACCTAGAGCTTTCGACCAGTCACTCTGGTCTTCTTCAGTAGACTGATCCAGTGAGGCTTGTCACGTGGCTTCTTTGAAGTGTGATGTCAACACTGGGTCATCCAACATCGTCTACCAGATACCTTTGACCCAGTGTTGACAAAGCCACGTGACAAGCCTCACTGGGTCAGTCTACTGAGGAAGACCAGAGTGACTGGTCGAAAGCTCTAGGTGTTGGATCTAAAGTTTTAACTCTGAAAACAGTTAACACAACATTTTTTAAGGACACTTACGGGAAGAGTGCGTCCAGCACCCTCTGTCCGGTCAGCAGTGGGAAGTTTGCGGCCAGTTTCTCCGACACGGGGCGCATCTGTCGTACGGGCCACACCTGGAGCATGCTGAACTTCTCTCGCTCTCCGTCAAACTCTGTCTCCAACACAACGTCCTAAACAAATAAACAAACAAACAAACAAACAAACATCAGGGGGGTTAGTACAGCAAACTCCAACACAACCTCCTCTGCAACAAATCCAAAAGTGCTGAAAACCACACCAGATACTTACTGCCCAAACATCTGTGTCCCACTCAAAAATCAAGACCATAGCATGTCCACAACATGAGATATCATACCCAAAATTACCCAAAATTGACCTTGACCTTCCTTTTCCCAACCTCTTCCTACCTACCAAATATCATAAAGATACATGCACCACACCACAAGTTATCACCGATTACAAAATCAGCAACCCCCTATGGATGGTGTACCTAAACACATAACCTTCTGACGAAGGTAATTAAATAAAGCACAAACACCTTCTGGTATGCTGTCTTCACACTAACACAATTAGTGCTGCATACCGGTTCACTGGACTTGGATCCAGACTTGTAAGAATGTTTAGGTTCAAGTCCAAAAAAACCTAAAAGTCAAGAACCGAGTCCGGACTTATTACCATAAAAGACCATTTCACATACCCCTTTTCTTTTCAAACCACCTAAAACCTTCCGTAGATTACAAAATCTTTGCTGCAAAATGAAGAAAACATTGCCATCGGGCATCGTCAAATACCGGCCTCCATGTTATGTGGCCAAAGTTTCACCCAGACAACATTGCAAGGTTGCCAACATGCAATTTTGTATATGCCATGGGTTTAGGTCCGGACTTACAAGTCCGGAACTGAACCTAAACCTCTGGACTTGAATCCGGACCTGAACCTAAAATTGGGTTTAGGTATGCATCACTAAACACAATACATCAGATTGTGCTGATACTTACATTGATGTCATAGTTTCCTGGCTCTGCTATGTAGGTGACTGTGCCGTGTGCCTTGGACGGCAGCAGCAGCTTGTGCTTGATGAGCGTGTTCTCGTGCACAATTCCGTAGATGTCTCCTCCGGTGATGTGGCTACCAACCTGCAACAGGCCACAAGATACAGAAAAGAGTTGCACATGTGTATGTTACAAGAGTGTTGAATTGATAAAGAGCATTGATAGATGGAAAAACTGTAACAACTCTAAAGAGAAGGGACTTCCTTTAACTGTGGGGGCCAAAATATGAGCATTTTGTTAGTTGATTCAGAAGCTTAAATGTTTTTTTTTTTTTCAAATCAGAAAAAAAAGAAGCGGGCAAATTAACCAACTAACAAATTAAATTGGTGTTGCCTAAAATAAAATAAAAGGTACAGGGCTCAACATACCGGGTGCATGTGCACCTTAGTGCACCCAAATTTGGAGCTGTGCACCCAATTTTTTTCTGTGGCAGGAATTTACATTAGAAATGTATAATAGTATACCGGATATTCTTGGTCTCGAAGTATCAGAAAAATAATAAAATCTTTGTTGTAGTACTTGTTCAAGGTTTTGAAGTTAGCTTTCATTTTAGATTCAAGCTCAGAAGAGGAGCAGTAAGATCTGTAATTAAGTTTTGCTTTATATGGTGCACCCAAAAAAAAGTTTGTGCACCTAATTTTTTAGGTTGGGTGCACCAGTGCACCTATTCTCAAAAATGAATTTCGAGCCCTGCCTTAACTCCAGCCTGAGGTTTGAAGTCCCACTTGACAGTACGGCTGAGTGCCGGGGTGTTCACGCCGCGGGGAATGTAGATACTAACCAATACAGAAAAGTAAACAACTACAGTAACTAAGGAAAAGGGTTACCTTAACTCCAGCCTGAGGTTTGAAGTCCCACTTGACAGTACGGCTGAGTGCTGGGGTGTTCACGCCGCGGGGAATGTAGATACTCTGGGTCAGGTCACAGATGTCCTTCAGGGGTCGCTGGATTCCGTCGAAGATGTTACCCAGGATTCCCGGGCCGAGTTCCACGGACAGCGGCTTCCCCGTACGCAGCACGGGGTCTCCCACTGTCACACCGGCTGGCCACAGGTTAGGGAAACGGCTTCCAACACATGTTGACGATGAAGAGGTCAATTTTACTTAATTGAAAATCAGTGGTCAGTATCTATCTATTATGGACAGTCAACTCTTGCAATAATGCACAGAGAGAGGGAAGGTGTTCAGCACCAAGGATAGTTGTGGTTGTGAGAATGTGGACAACATTCAGCCCTGGGAAAGGGTCAGCTTGACTAAGGGATACATGTTCAGTAACAAGGACAGGTGTGCTTGTGAGACAACATTCAGCACCAAGGTGTAGCACCTAGTGCAGTTTCATTGCTTGCCTACATAAATAAGATCTACAAAAACTCACGACAGGTCTAACTGCATTCTAAGTAGAAGTACAAAGGATCTAGCCTGGTAACACAAGCTCTTTGTCCGGAAGTCAAAGAGATGCCACCCGATGGTTGGACTAATCAGGAAGCCGGCAAAAAGCGAGGTTCAATCAGGCTACAAACTTTCTAACACTGCAGCCTGCTGTTATGACTGATGATAGGGTACAGGTCTCGTTGTACACCTGCATAGTGGCCATGGTATGGATGTGATCTACAATCACACTAATGACCATAGAATTGCTTCTAAACTATCTAAGTCTGCAGATTGCAATTGGCGTTGCTGGCACAATGGTTAGAGCATTTGACTTGGAACCTAGAAGTCCCGGGTTCGATACTCACCGTGGCCCGACGTTGTGCCCTTGGGAAAGGCACTTTACACGACTTCCCCACCATGTACAGTGGAGTGACGCCCACCGAGCCTCTTAGGATAATTGTCTAACTGGGTGCCAAAAACACCCTACGGATTTGGTGCGCCAATGTGTGGACATCAGTACATTTGCAACCAAGAGCCGTTAATTTTTTTTTTTAAGACTGCTGGAAGGATACAGGTCTCCTCATACACCTATATAGTGGCCATGGTATGGATGTGATCCACAATCACACTAATGACAATAGAATTGCTTCTAAACTATCTAAGTCAGTGTGGCATCTGTGTGGTGTAGTGGATAGAGCGTCCGACTGTCAAGCAAGGAGACCCAGGTTCAATCCCCAGGGTTGGACCCAGACATGTCCGGACTTGCACCCAGACGTTGTGCCCTTGGGAAAGGCACTTAAACATATTTCCCCCCTCAGTTAGAGGGTTCCTGGGCCCTACTAGGGTTTGGGTTGGCGTTAGGAAGAGCATCCAGCCGTAAAAATCTTGCTGGGGAAAAACGACGTTAAATTCGGTTAAATAAAAAAAAAGACTGCTGAAAGGATACAAGTCTCCTCGTACACCTGTATAGTGGCCATGTCGTTCTCAAGTCGGATGATTTCCCCCACCAGCTCGCTGTGCCCGACTCGTACCAACTCGTACATGGCCGAGCCTGCCATACGCTCCGCAGTCACCACTGGATAAAAATGGATCAAAAATTATAAGAGCGTGGGCAACGTTCAGCACCAGGGACAGGTCTGCATCATAGGGAAGCTAGTATGTAGCACCCAGTGCAGTTTGCCTGCTTCCCTGGACATGGATATGATATCGAACCAGCTCATACATGGCCTAGCCTGCCATCCGTTCCGCGGTCACAACTGGGGGGAGTCAATGGATAGAATGACTTTCAGTACAGTCAAATTAGGCCTAGGAAAAAAATGTTGTGTTTTCTGTTTCCTGACCAACCCTAGAAAAAAACCTGACTGACCCTTGGCTTTTTTTGGGGTGGACCCCTGCAAAGGACATGAATTTTTGAGCTGCGCGACCTTCTCTAGCTCCATGATCTGACACCTGACCTGAGTGGTGCAATGTTGTGTAATTGGTCGGGGAAATCAATGATTCAAATATCTTTCAGTACATCCATGAACAATTTCATGAGGTTAGCGAATGATTTCAGTAGCAAAGTTCTTTGATCACAACCAGTCAACCACTTATTTAACAAGAGCTGATGTTTTGAAGACGGTCATTTTCAAAATCAAATGGTTGGGAATAAACAAATTTGCTATTCTTATTTTCAGTACTACATTCAAACTATAATATCTGTTACATTGATGAAAGTTAGACATCCAGGATGGTAATAATAATCCTTATGGAAATTGCTTCTAGAAGTTTAGAGTAACATGTAGTATTACTCTTGTTTAGCGTCACTAAATTTTAAAATCAAAACAAACATGAAAATGTTTAAAAACGTACATTCTTCTATTTTGTGATCAATGGGCATGTATTACATTTGTAAAACATCTGCCTAAAATGTGTATAAACTAATAAAGCATACCTGGGCCTGACACGGCGTACACATATCCAAATTGACCTTCTTTCTCTGCATCTTTGATTTTAGGCAACTTCTCCATACGTTCACGTCCCCCTGCCTGAAGATAAAAAGATTAACAATTCCTTAGACACACCAGTACATATTACTAATATATCATATGAACCTTACAGCAGCTTAGGGTGATACTGGCACTGTTTTTGTACCAAACGGTCCAAACTGTCTCGACTGATGTTGTACTTACATGTAGAGGAAATGTTCTATACAATTTCTGTCCAATTCAGCACGTAAAAGTTCAGTACTGTAGACTTTGTCACAATATTCAATTAATACCCTATTCTCTCGAATATGGTGTATCACAGTACCCCGGTATTATCCAATGATTTTCTTTCTACGACAAGGCCACACCGAATTAATTTTATGGATGACATCCGCGCGAGCATTGATTTTCCCCTGTCGCCCTCAACAAAAAAAAAAAGATCACGTCCATCGAGGCTCTGGCCTGGCTCTAGGCCTGGGTAGTTCATGGTAATTTGCGACAATATGGAGCCGAGCACCCAAGCTATCGAATTCGAAGCTCCATGACTCAAGAACTCAGTACATACGTACAATACCGATTCATAAATTCCGCAAAAAAGCCAGCATGTGCCGGCTTGTCGTGTACGTCGCTAAGTACTGCCACGAATTCGTATTCCTGTGGTTTAGTAGCATTTTTATTTTTGTCCAGAATTTTTTTTTATTCGCCCACGCGCACTAGTTTGGGGTCTTCAGAGGATGTCATCCATAAAATTAAATCGGTGTGGCCCTACTGACGTTACAAAAGGACAAATGTGTTGCATATGCAAGTAGAAGTCAACCTGTACCATGGTTCAGAGTCATTGATAATACCAGTTGAAAATTGAGTTGAAAATTATGAATATTGACCAGAATATCATAATATATGCATTGTGACCTTGAAAGCGTAAAATCAAAATTTCACAAGTAAGAAATGCCTAAATACAGAAGCAGAAATGTTCAGAGGTTCCTCTTCTACAAGACTGGCCCACATCAAGCTCTATGGTCAGTGCCTGGGAGTCCTGATCAGGCCATGATACTCCGATGATGTGTACAAACTTACTGCTATCATCATCTATCTATTCTCACCATGGCTCCATAAAACAATAATATTTTACATCAACCTGACAATTTTTTCCTAAAGCTATAAAAGGCCAAAATATACAATTTGTTATTCTAAATCCAAAATGCCTAATGGTTTCATAGGTAGCTGAGTATAAAGACTGGTTATATCACAGAAAATGTAAGAATATCAATCCTAATAGCTGTTTTACCAACAACGAAATAATTTATACATTTTCTCACTCTCACGTGAGGGGGAGGGCGAAAGATGGGCGTTTTTAAACCACAGCAAATTTCACACCTGAAAACCCCATAATGACCTCAAAACTACACCCTGCATATACACAACGTGTAGCCAGATATGAAAGGCTTAAAACGACCAAATTCTTATCAAAATTCCCTATAAACTCACCATTGTAGATCAGATTTTTTGCTGCCGGCTTCTGAGCTTTGCTAGTCCTTTGGTCATATGATGATGATGATGATGATGTTTCACCTGACAGAGAATAGCGTAAGCATAGCTCATCATTCGCCATCGCTATCCTCGAATCTCACACAGAGGTAAAAAAAAAAATAGCGACAAGGAAATTTCTTAGTATGTGTATAAATGTATTTATCATTGATTGTATTACTGTGTAATTTTATGATTTTAATTTGGTTGTATTGTTGGAGGAAATGTGGAATTTTGTTAGCCTCCATAACATGCCAGAAACTGTGGGTTTGGGGGGTCTTCAGGGTCCTTTGGAGCTTTTGTGTGCTATTTTCTGATTGCATATAGACAACATAGCCGACCTGGTTGAATTCTCCCCGTTTTTTGAGACCTGTACTAATCATAAAACAGCCGAAGAGCACCAAACCCCAGTTCTATATAAAGCCTGCTACGGCGGCTAGAATTTTGTGTCCCCCGTGATGCAGCTTGGTATGACCCGTTGCTATTTCCGGTGTCCATGTGGTGTTCTGTTCTGTAGGCGGGAGACTTTCTAACGCCGGTCCCGCCAAACTTCCACAGGAACGGTCGTCCAAACGTCGTCTGCGGGAGAATCTTCTACACATCGAGCAGCCATGAGAAGGTACTGCGTGTTATCATTCTGCATCTGCACTATCTTGGTCACAAGGTTAAGAGAATTGTACGAAGTTTCCCGATACCTTTTTGCAGCATACCGAAGCAGAACTTAATCCTCCCCCCCTCCCCCTTTACTCTCCAAGCAGAGGTTGCGGGGGAATGATCGTTAGCTTTTTATATACGTGGCCCGTTTTTTTTTCTTCTTCTTCTTTTTTTGGTCGCTTCTACTTCCACCAACGTGGGTCCTTGATGGTCCCTCTCTAGCCAATTGGATACTGCCTGGCCAAATTATTTGATAGTCTATTTTTGAGACCCTAGGATCTGCTTGGAGATTATCCCCCTTGTGTTGGCCCCTGAAGGGACATACTTTTGTGTCAGGAGCCCGGCAGTAGCCAAAGACTAACTGTGAAACTTCTGTCTGTGTTCACAATTATGATATCCCTTTTGTAGGTATGATTTTGAAGTATACAGAAGTATAAATCAGATAATAATTTCAGGCCCCCTCAAATTTGTATGATTTTTTTGGGGGGGGTCTTCAAGATTGTTGCAAAATTTACCTAACATTAAGGTGCGAATCGTCAACTCTTGTGAATTTTTATTGTAAACACCTCTTTTGACAGTCATCATCATCATGCAGAAATCCCACATGACCATTAGGCCGCATTGATTTGATTATATGGATGACATCCTCCGGGAGCCCCAAAACTGATGCGCGTGCGAATAAAAAAAAAGTTGTTTTCATTATGAAATCTACGTGTTCATGAGGGTTGAACAAATGGCACAGAATATGGTTTGGCGAATAATCTAGTCTTCAAGTTCATTTCTTTACAATTTCGTATTTTTTCGTTTGATTTTGGCATTCTACGACATTGGTATGGTTTTTTTGTAACTTACGGTATATTTTTGCTCATTTTGCAACTGTTTTGTACGATTTACAGTATGGTTGAAAACTTTTTTTTTGAAACGGCCGAAAATTCATGCACTCGTGGATGTCATCCATATAATCAAATCAACATGGCCTTACCCAATCAATCGGTATCAAGTAACATAATAATAGTAGATGTTGTTTTTTTTTTTAGCTCCCCAGAATATAATCTCCCAGCAGATTGGCCATTATGGATACTGTCTTGCCACCAAATGATCTGCTGGGAGATTACCATAATAGTACAGTAACAGATATATACAGATCTAGTTTGTTTTCCCAGACAATTGGTAGAATGGAACAACTTACCAACACAAGTAGTCTCCGTACCAACCACGGACAGTTTCAGGTTGCAGTTGGCCCACACCCAACTAGTAGGTGTAAGATCTGAATTTGTCTCATTACTTCCAGCCGTCCCAGCACATAGAGCTGGGAGACGTGACTCCACACAACATCAAGTTGTACTGAGCTTGTGTTGTTGAAATATTATGTGTGTGAAATATTGAGTTTATATTGTTATTTCCAGCCGTGGTCAGCACATCGAGCTGGGAGACGTGACTCCACACAACATCAAGCAGCTGAAGCGGCTGAACCAGGTCGTGTTTCCCGTCTCCTATAACGACAAGTTCTACAAGGATGTGCTGGAGGTAGGGGAGCTCGCAAAACTGGGTGAGTTGGAAAAACGACCAGTCCAGGAACTTAGCAAACGTTTCTTCTTAGATATCAGGGTCCTAGCTAGTGCAAAGTAGCGTAGGGCCCCCCTACGCTATAATTTTGACCCCCCTATGCTAAATTTTCCCCCCCTACGCTATAATTTTGACCCTCTACGCTAAATTTCCCCCCTATGCTAATTTCTAATACAGCATAGGGGCATTGTGACTGTATTTCTTTGTTCAAGAATGCCAGATCAAATCTGAAAAATCAACGATACATTGTACATACCTTAGAAATAACATTTTTTCCCTTTGGGTATCTCTCAAATGACCTCTTTTTAAGCTCAACTTTTTAAAAGCTCCGCTTTGCTCCCTCATCATGCGGCCAGTGCCACTACGCTAAAATCCTAGCTAGAACCCTGGATATCATGACTGACACTTTGAGTATAACACATGTATAGTGAGTGTCGGAAGGCTGGGGCAACGTTCTTTAGGGTATCATGGCTGACACTTTGTACTATTAAGTGTTTAATTATTGTTTACTTTCTAAGCAGAGGTTTTAGGCTTTAAGCAGAGGTTTTAGGCTTTAAGCAGAGGTTTTAGGCTTCATTGACATGTTGGTAGGCATTTTTATCAGGCTTTCTTACAGGTATCAATTTTTGCAATCCAAACCGTGGCGTATTGGATACTGCCCTGCCTGTCTTAAAGCCTACATGATACATGTCTGCCTGTAGATTAAATTAATGACTGTTCGCTCAACCTAAAACCATCCTTCTGTTGGCACCCTACCCCAGCCTACTACAATGACATAGTTGTTGGAGCTGTGTGTTGTCGTGTGGACCAGACTGAAGACTCGCGACGACTGTACATCATGACACTAGGCTGCCTAGCACCGTACCGCAGACTCAGGATAGGTAAGTCACAGCTAGTGCTGCATACCGGTTCACTGGACTTGGATCCGGACTTGTAAGAATGTTTAGGTTCAAGTCTGGACTGGACTTATTACCATAAAAAACCATTTCGCATACCCCTTTTCTTTCCAAACCACCTAAAACCTTCCGTAGATTGTAAAATCTTTGTTGCAAAACGAAGAAAACATTGCCATCAGGCATCGTCAAGTACCGGCCTCCATGTTATGTGGCCAAAGTTTTGCCCAGACAACATTGCAAGGTTGCCAACATGCAATTTTGTATATGACATGGGTTTAGGTCCGGACTTACAAGTCCGGAACTGAACCTAAACCTCTGGACTTGAATCCGGACCTGAACCAAACCAAAAATTGGGTTTAGGCATGCATCACTAGTCACAGCTGTGTTTAGAGTTAAAACTTCAGATCCAACACAAAAAAGTCTCTCACCTACAGCTTTCGACCAGTCACTCCTGGTCTGTCTCAGTTTTAACTCTAAACATGTAACTACCAACACAGATGAACTTTCATGAAAGTATGAACTGTGTTAGAGGAGATCAACTATTTCTGCATGGACATTCTGGGATCTACCAGCATTCATGTTCTTGGATTACTTTTGTTGTTGTAGGTTATCATGATAAACAGATAAAGCATCACCAAAATCAGAATGTGGCACCAGTATTTTTGCCTTGGAAACCACAGTCACTGTTAGCAGGGCTGGAAATACTGGGTGCATGTGCACCTTAGTGCACCCAAATTTGGAGCTGTGCACCCAATTTTTTTTTCTCAGGGTGCACCAGTGCACCCAAATATTCTTGTAGGTTTACATATGTAAAGCTGTTATTAATAAATAGACACTAGTAGTATACAGCATGTTGTTAACATCTAAGTGTTAGAAAAATAATAAAATCATTCTTTTAGTATTTTTCTTTAGTAATTAAACATGATTACTTTTTTTCTGACATTCTACATATTTTATTTCATATGGTGCACCCACAGAAAATTTTGTACACCCATTTTTTTAGGTTGGGTGCACCAGTGCACCTATTCCCAAAAATTGATTTTGTTAGTAAATGTCTGATTGTCAATTTTGGACTACATGAAAGTTGAAGCAAAGGAATGTTTTGTTATAATCTGTCAGACTTACAACAATCTTCCTTTCCTTCCTACAGGGACTGTTATGCTGAATCATGTGCTGAAGATCTGTGAAGAAGATGGAAACTTCGACAACGTTTTCTTGTATGTACATCATGTATCTGTATACTATTTTACTATTACAAGTATCAGCATATCATGTACAATTAATGCCTAGTGATAACCTTTATGACATAAGGCCACACAAATTTAATTTCTTGGTTAACGGATTTTTCTAGAAAAATAATGAAGCGAGCGGGCAAAAAAATAAAAACAGGCCTTTTATGGCCCAAAATGGTACGATAGGAGCCATGAAGTCAACACTCCAGGCTGGTTCATTTTGAACTTTTAATGATAGCATTGCATTGAAAGATGGAATAACTGTAACAACTAGGATGAAAAGGACTGTTTTCAACTGTTCAGGGCAAAATATGACCATTTTGCAGTTGATTCTGAATTTTTATTTTTATTTGCAAATCAGAAAAAAATGAAGCGGGCGAATCCGTTAACCAAGAAATTGAATTGGTGTGGCCTAAATTGTATTTTACAAAAACCATTTACTTGCTTCCTTATTTGTATTGTTGTAAGAGATAAAGACTTGTACATTCAGTGCTTGTGACGTCGAAGTTCTAATGGGCCCACTTTTCTCTTTCCAGACACGTGCAGATAAACAACGAAGGGGCGATCAGATTCTACCAGAAGTTTGGGTTTGAGATCATCGAGACAAAAAAGCACTACTACAAGAGAATAGAGCCGGCAGACGCACACGTTCTGCAGAAAACGTTTGGAAGAGGCGACGCTATAGAGAGACCAGTCAGCAACCAAGACCAGCAACAGGACACCTCATAAAGTCATCAGTGTAATCACTACCACATACCCAACCAGCATGTTTGTTTCTAGTGCTGTGTACCAATTCGCTGGACCGGTTCCGGACTTGTAAAAATGTTTAGGTTCAAGTAAAAAAAAACCTAAATGTCAAGAACAAGTTCTGGACTTATTACAACAAAACCCATGTCACACACCCCTTTTCTTTCCAAACCACCTAAAACCTTCCATAGGTCGCATAATCTGTGTGGTTAAATGAAGAAAACATTGCCATCGGGCATCGTCAAGTGTCGGCCTCCATGTTATGTGGCCAAAGTTTTGCCCAGACAACATTGCAAGTTTGCCAACATGCAATTTTGTATATGCCATGGGTTTAGGTCCGGACTTACCATTCCAGAACTGAACCTAAACCTCTGGACTTGAATCCGGACCTGAACCTAAATGTGGGTTTAGGTACACAGCACTATTTGTTTCTGTGTATTTTTGACTGTCAGAAGAAGCTCGATTTGATCACAAATGATCTCTTAAACATTAAGTTTTGATAATAGGGGGAGATACATGAAGTAAGTTCAGCACCAACTGGTTTGTATAGTCTTAACTACTGACGGGGAAGAGGCTTCTTTTAGTTTTAGAATAAAAATGACATCTTTACTAAGGATTCTGCAGGCGTATAAATTGAAGAATGGGGATTGAGAACTTGCGTTTCTATATCTGCATGCTAGTTAACGTTACTCCTGTAATCTATTCTGCTTTATTATTTCATACTGCTCTGTAAGAACTATCATGCCTTTAAAATTTTCTATGTCGATTAAACCTATTGGTCACCTTGTTTTTTTATGTATTTGAAACAGACAGAATTTCCACATATCTCCTTCCTCTCAGAAACAGTAATGTTAATGTTTCATGTGTATCTCACAGAATATAGGCTCTGGAATGATACAAAACTCGTGTCAGATGTAATTCATGGTTAATAACATGGTGTACAAGTTGTACAGTAGTAGCTCACAAGGTAACAAGCCAGTATTTTTCATGTCTATAGTATTCAAGACCGCACACGTAAGGCTTATCACATAGTTACAGACTCCAGACACAGCAGATAGAAGGTGATGCATGTGGACTCTATTTTCCTGGTGTACAAGAATTGTGAACTAACGTTACATGTATCTGTACTTGTTTTAATAAATCGACTTGTGTAATACATGGAAATGGTTCTGCAAAAATAAAAGATTGATTTGCAACGAATGGTTTGCATTTTTATAATACGCTTTGTTTATGGGCGAAGATATTGGTGTTGAAGTCTTGGCATCATCTTTCCATTGTCCTCAGACGTAAAAAACAGACATCATATTGGTATAGCCGTCAGCAGCTACGACTTTTGCTTGAATGACAGAATATATAAGGACTGTTTCAGGTAAAATGAGGATGATCCTCATGTTACTTTGAGCTTCCGTATGTATAACCTAGAATATAAGTAACAGTTATAGTATAGGCTTAAGGCCACATAAATTTAAGTTCTTGGTTAATGGATTCGCCCACTTCATTTTTTTCTGATTTGCAAATAAAAATAAAAATTCAGAATCAACTGCAAAATGCTCATTTTTTGCCCTGAACAGTCCTTTTCATCCTAGTTGTTACATCTTTCAATGCAATGGTAACTATCATTAAATGTTCAAAATTCATTGTTTAAGTTTTGAACCAGCCTGGTGTGTTGACTTCATGGCTCCTATCGTACTACTTTGGGCCATAATAGGATGCCTAGGCCTGTTTTCATTTTTTTTTCGCCCGCCCGCTCCATTATTTTTCTAGAAAAATCTGTTAACCAAGAAATTAAATTAGTGTGGCCTAATAAAGGATGGCAATCCTCAAACTCGCAGCTGTCCAGGGTGAGCCAGTTGAATATTGGTCATCCTGAACCAGTACAGGTTGTACATTCATACTTAAAAACATTGACCCAAGATGATAACTGAAGCACACAAGAAACAGATACATGTATGAGTTACACAGACTTTTTTATTTGATGCAAGTCGTCATGCCCAAATACCAAATCATCACTGGTGGAATACAAAGAAAATTCAGGCATCCCCCCATCCCTCTTTGTCCATTCCTTATTGTTAAGGGTGAATGAACAGCTCCCATGTATTTTTATAGAAACTCTGAAGTGTCCAATTCGCCCTCCCCTCAGGACATCTTGACTGATAACTTCTCGTGGAGCTGGATCTGTGTGTCTGTCAGGTTGGCCAGGTACACAACCATCAGCAGATCCTGCAGGAAAATAATGTACATGAAAATAAGGCATGGTTTTCCCTGACAAAAATACTTCAAACAGCACATTGGCAGAACGTACTGCACCTGTGCGAAACCCATCATGTATTGTGTATAGCACTTCAGCAGAACGTCTCATGTAAGGTCGTGAGTACTGAAAGTGTTAGCAGTTTGAAAAAACAAGACTAGGTAATGTTGATGAAGGTTAGACATCCAGGTAATACGATACGCCAAAAAAGCAGTTACTCAAGCAATCCAGTTGCTTGAGTAACTGCTTTTTGGCGTAAGACTAGGTAATCACTGGGACAAGAAGAAATATCAGGAATGAGATGAGGGTATAGACACTGGCGGATAGCCTTGTAACAAAGGGATTCTCAAGATATTATCAACCTCTGTAAAACTGCTTTGCCCCACCAGTTCTTCAGTGGAACTGTGAAACTGACCTTCATCATGTTGTTGAGCATGCTCTGGAAGTCCTCCGGCTCCATCTGTGGTACTTTTGCCACCAGCTGCATCAGCAGACGTCCCACCGTGTTGTCAGCTGTAACTTTTCCTGCCTGAAACATTAGCACAACATCAATACAACATCAGTACAACATCAGTACAACATCAGTACAACATCAGTACAACATCAGTACAACATCAGTACAACATTATTACAACTTCAGCACAACACCAGCTGCATCAGGAGACGTCCCACCGTGTTGTCAGCTGTAACTTTTCCTGCCTGAAACATTAGCACAACATCAATACAACATCAGTACAACATCAGTACAACATCAGTACAACATTATTACAACTTCAGCACAACATCAGCTGCATCAGCAGACGTCCCACGTGTTGTCAGCTGTAACTTTTCCTGCCTGCAAGGTCAGCACAAGGTCACCTCATTGTTACATATTCACACATTCACAATAAGTGCTTGACAGGTGAGCAGATGAGGGGGACAACTTTGCTGCACTGTTCTATCTACCAGATACCGGACCATGTGTAAGGGGTTCGTTGTTGATCCTCGTGGGATTTCCGCCTTAGAGTAAAGTATGAGCGAGACAAGTAAAGAAACGGACACAGAGCACAAAAAAAGACGTCTGTCCACAAAGACTTCAACTCAAAAACTTCTCTTTTATTCTACGAACGTCATCGAACGTTGTCGATCCTAACGTATACGTATGATCCTAACGTAGCCGTTCGGACGTCGAACGGACGCTAACGTCGCCGTTCGAACGGCTTACCTAATGCAACATCTAAATACCTTTCCTACACTCCCCGCCCTAACGATCCATACAAAAATGTCATTCCCTACACATGCACATGGTCAGGCAAGGACACTAACATTGAGTCCAAAACTAAGCAATCTTATTCCAGAAGAAGTCATGTAAACCTACCAACACGTCGTCCACATACGCAATGACGGTTGTGAGCAGGTCCTGTAGCTTGGCGGCCTGGCTCCCCACCGCAGACAGGTCCGGTAACATGGAGATGGTGCTGTTAGGAGCTGTCTTACCCTGCTGGATCAGACTCACTACAGGTGGGGGGGGGGGAGAAAGATGGATATCAGCCACTTCTCATAGTAATTGTTATGCATGCCTGTAGCCAGGATTTTGAATGAGGTGGGGGGTTCTTCCCACTATCTGACTGACCAGCGAGCACCACAGGTTTTTTTTTAGTTGAACCCTCAGAAATGGCATTTCCTGTGTTTTTGAGATGATTTCACAAATCAGACATAACTTTTTATTCAATGACAAAGTGAGCAGTTTTTCCAGGATTCCAGCTCCACTGATGCAAATCAGTCCATCTTTTAAAGAAAAAGCCTGAACCTTTAGGTAAAAAAGTGGACCTTTGAGCCTTGAGGGGGGTTCTTCCAAACTGGCTAAGGGCATGTTATGAAGCAACAAGTAAAGCTGACCAGTTGTTTGTTTTGTTGATATAGACCTGGAGTATTGTATGTGACTTGTTAGTCTGCATTGGTTGTGTATTACCTACCTGGAGACTTTATGTTTCCTGACAAGTAATTTTTGTGAAGGTAATCTTTTCCAGCAGTGTATTTTTATCCAAACCTACCTCCTACTTTCTCTGCCTCGTAGCTGGTAATCTTCAGCTGGAGGGGGGTGAACATGGTGCCCATAGTACCACCTGATACTCCCATGGACACACTGGGGGGAACCAAGCAAAGTACACAAAATTACAAACGAATACAAGGTAAGTTTAGAGTTAAAACGAAGGAAGTTCTCTCCTCTAGAGCTTTTGACCAGTAACTCTGGCAGACTGACCCATTGAGGCTTGTCACTAGGCCAGACCTCACTGTGTCAGACTACTGAAGAAGACCAGAGTGACTGGTTGAAACTCTAGGGGAGAGAACTTCTTTGTGTTGGATCAAAAGTTTTAACTCCAAACATGTAACTGCCAACATAGAAGAACTTTCATGATAGAATACAAGGTAATTTTGAGCTGTGGTTTACAACTAATAATCCTCATGCTTTTTGAAATGATCACTAAAAGGCATCAAACAAAGGGAATGGGGTTGTGTGGTGCAACGGCAGAGCATTCGGCTCAGAACCAAGAGGTGCCGTGTTCGAATCCTGCCATGTCACCAACCTTGTGCCCTTGGGAAAGGCACTTTACACGAACTTTCCTCACTTCGCTCAGGTGAAAATGACTATGCCAGAATGATCATTATCATGATCGTGGGCATTACAGGAAAACCAAACCAAAACCAACACATAATAATAATAGGCACAAATCATTCCTCTGACATAGCTTTGTGGGATTACAGGAACACAGCCACCTTATTTTGTACAAAATAACCCCTTAACTTAAACTACATTTTGAAATAAAGACTGAGCTTTAACTTCCAACACTAGATACAGAATTGGGACTTACCCCAAATGTTCGGTTGACTCCATCAACCTTGTTCACGGAATGGACCCGTCTACTCTTGGAACGTGACGTCAGAGACAATCCGTGAACAAGGTTAATGGAGTCAACCAAAAATTTGGGGTAAGTCCCAATTCTGTATCTAGTGTTGGAAGTTAAAGCTCAGTCTTTATTTCATAATGATGTGTACCAACACAGATGAACTTTCATGCTAAGTTAAACTACATTTTTTGTGCCACAAACATCCATTCTCCAGTGAACTCTGTACCTGTGGTATGCCTTAAACGCCATCTTGTTTCCCCTGAGGTTGGTGTCCACAGTCACATGGACGGGGTGGCTACACTCTCGCGAGTAGTACTCATGGATCAACACAGAGTGTTCCGTGATGTCTGGTCCTGTGGCATACCTACACAACATGTAAAGTGTGTTAACATGGTTTTTGCACCATGAATTGATTATGTTGATAGATTGAAAATTTTGATACAGTCTTAGAAAACTGTAACTTTCAAACATCAAATGTTTGATATCAAAGTCTGATTACATACACACGTTAGATGAAGATGTTAATATAAAAGACTGACAGATACTACATGTAGTAATACAAACTTTTTGTTGATTTCATCAGTTAAAGTGTACACCAGTGGGCGTGATAACAGATCTGACTGATTAGGTCTTGCATAGCCAAATCAGTGTATGTATGAGAAATTGAGGTGAAAGGTAGGGTTTGTTTTATGTATCTGTTAGCTTAAGTTGAAGGACAGACAAGCTGTACTCACCACCCTACGATCACCTCAGATGGGTTCACCTTTTTGTGAAGCTCGTACATATTTTTGGCAAACTCCATGTCAACTGCAACCTGTGGTTGTTGAGGAGATAGGAAAGATGTTTGTTCCATCATAACAGATCTCAACTTATGGCACTGGTACTGATGATCCTGTTAACAGTTAACAGGGTTGGACAAGTTTTCAAAAATCCTCTTGCCCGAACCAACTTTTCACTTGCCCAAAATATACATGACATTTTTAAGCATTTTTACTACCAGCATCTTATTTTAGAGTTTATAATGCTACATACTTTATTCATCAAAATAATGTGGTTTAAGACTGGCAATGGATTTTCTGACAAAAGGACATTAATATAATATCAATTTGGCAAAATGATGAGTAATTTTGCTCCAAACACCATAGCGGCTAAACTTTGTATCCAAAAAATTTAGTTGCCCAATTGGGCAAGTACAGGGGGATATTTACTTGCCCGAACAGTACTTTTACTTGCCCTGGGCAAGTGGGCAATGGGACTTGTCCAACCCTGAATGTTACCACCATAACAGAAAAGACATGGACACAGACATTAACACATGGGAGACTCTTACAATGTTCAAACGGAACACTTTGGAGACAGGAAGTTAAGAAGGGCTTACAACGGGGGGAAGAAAAACAGAGACTCGCATCAGAACACAGACGCTTTAAGCGTAAAGCAAAAAAATAAGTACATGATGTAGAAGATGATTCTTCTTCATGGTCCTACGAGACCGATGAAATGCCTACTACTCTGTTACCAGTCTCTGTTTAAAAAGAATACTGGGTACTGAATATGCAATTCTTTGTGCAACTGTGTTATTACATTTTAATCTCTAAGCAGATCCCTCTCGGTGGCAAGACAGTATCCATTAGCCAGAGAGGTTTGTACGGCCACCGAAAGTGGCTAATGGACACTCCTCTGGTCAATGGACACTGCCTTGCCACCGTATGATCTGCTTGGAGATTATTACATTTTATGACATGTAAACTTGATTATAATACATGTCATGACTTTTTCGTGAAGTTGAATAGGTTTGTTACAAATGTGCAATGTCTCAAGTTGCGTGTTCTATAGTTTGAGAGATGAAAAAAATCTTAAAACTCACCTCATCTTCTGACTCGTTGTGTGGCACCGGGAAACAGTTTGTCACCTCCACTATCTTCTTGTCTGCTGTCCCTGTTTGAGTTATCAGTAAAAACAAATCATAAGACCTGAAAGGCAATATTTGCTTTGGATTGTTCTTAAATCACCCCTGTCCAAAATGTGAAGTGTTCCAACAATCTATCCTCCATGCAGCAATCTTGTCTGCTGTACGTTCGAGTAAATTAATATCAGACAGTAAAAAAAACAAATCATAAGGTGATCATAGTGGGTGTTGCATAATTTTTGTAGGCTAGCTATACGGGACATATTTCTGATGAACAGTCTGCCACTGATCAAAAACGGAAATTATGGTTTCCTAAACACTTTCATAACTGTGAACAACAAATTAAAGGACTGGAATAACTTGTATTAGGCTGTTAAAAAACTGGAGGGGGGTGGAAGAAGTCAAAATCAGCTTCTGACCTAACCCCCCTGTCCAGACCAAATATTTGACTCAACCCCCCTGTTTAGGCCACTCAACCCCCCCTGTCCAGGCCAGATATAATTTTT